>NC_082684.1:151710979-152010979 GCF_949987515.2 Delphinus delphis
GCAAATAAACTGTGGCCTTGTCACTACAAGAATCTGTGTCTTCAGCAGAGTGAGAGGAAAGCTGTTTCTAGGAATGGGTACACATTCAGAAGAAAAACCAGAGGTGAAACCTCTCCCCGCTTCCCCAAGTTGGACCAATGGCCACAAATGGCTGATGGTCACTGAGCCAGTTTTTGTTATAGTTACAGTGTTGATGTTTCTAATAAGTTTCTGTAAGCCACACAAAGAATACCAGCCTCAGACCTGCCCCCACCGGACAGGTTTAACCACATTATCTGACAGTCGAGAACCCTGTGCAACAAGGAAACCCAGGCATCCGCCTTCCAGAGGCAAAGACAGAGGGCTTGCTGCTCTCAACACAGTGTGCTCTGACATGGCATGTGTCTCCCTCTGGAGAACCGCTGACAGCACAGGCCATACTCAGTGAGCAGACGCAGCCAGCTGATGGTCTAGGGTCAGGTAGGAGCTGCAGAGAAACCACCCGTTTCCTGCGGAGCCCAGACCTAATAGGCTTTCAAAGAATGCCATTCCCAAGTGCAGGGCCATGCGCACACACAACTTAAATGACTTCCACAGTGGTCAGAGGAAAACAACAACAGGAGTGGAGAAACCATTCCAGAATGGCCATCTGCTATTGTAAAGGATGCAGGAGGGGAAATTCCTCCGCAGCCCTGCTGGGAGTCCCACAATGGACAAGAACTTTATCTACTGGCCAAGAGTACAACTGTATGAGTCATCACTCTATTTCTTTCACACAATGCCAAAGGAGACTTCCTTTTGAAATTCTGACCAGCGGCCAAAAAAGGACCCGGTTCAAATATACATGCAGTGTGTCATGGCCAGAGTGCCCCCCCAGCCCCACAACCAACCTTTCCAGAAGCTACAACTGCCGAGAGACCAGCATGCCCTCTCCCCACCATCTCAAACTTTCTAGCCACTGGAAAATAAAAACGGTAGGAAACATTTTAGGTTTAAATTATGTCTGCCCTTATCTTCACTAGGATCAACTGTCTGCATGTCCATATAAGGCTGTCTATACTACTGCAATTCCACAGCTTTAGATTTCTACAGCAAACTCTGCTCTTTTTAGCAAATCATTTTCAGGACTAGCAAAGCCCACCCAAAGGGCTCCCGCTTGGTTATTTAGCAGTGTGCCTGCTATCAGAATAGACCCTTCCCCCTCCCCCTCCTCACCTAGCAAGCAGAGGGGGAAAAAACAATCATTGTTTTCTCATTACCCCTAAAATTAGACGCCTGGGTTACAAAGCACACTAGAGTGTTCTGCAGAGAGACAGCAAGATATTCTATGGATGTTCCAAAGAAAAAGGAAAGCACGTTTATTGAGATCTTGTTAAACTTTAATAATCTGGCTAATTTAAAATCTCCATTATGCTGAGGAGCACTGGGGACCAGAAGGAAGCTCTCAGGGAGAGTTTAAAAGCCTCTGAAGGCGACCAAGAGCTCAGCCTGGCTTGTGGCCCAAATCCCAAATGCCCAAGGAAACTACTTAGATCAATTTCAATCACGTCCTAGGAAGCAGCTTCTTTAGGAGGAAAAGCCTGGAGGGGAGAGGGAGGCAGGAAAGGGCTGGGAACAATTAAGCAGGCATGTGAAGGTTGTAACACTTTGCATTTCATCTCCCCTAAAAGCCTTCTAGGCTTTGAAACCCACAATATATATTTGATCTGCTAATTCACTTTGTGACAAAAAGCAAACTGCTTAGCAGCACAGAGAAAACCCCAAACCTTCCTTCTATCTTTAAAGATAATGGGACAAGTGTCAGAATCTCTCCCTTCAGGTAATCCTAACGCATTAGAAGGGGGGGAAATTGTTTCTTAAATGTCCAATGCCAAAAATTGCAGTTCCACTAAAAAATGCCGGAAACAGAGACTCTTCTTCCCAAACTCTGACTTGAAGCAATTCGGACGGGCTCATTGTCATATGACTGATAAGTCACTGGTTGTGCAAACATTGGGTTTTTTTTTTTTCTTTTTTCTGGTCAACAAAAGAAGCAGGTTAAGAAAAACAAGGCAGATCGAGGCATATCTTAAGGATTCCCAAGAAGGTAAAGAAACTGAAAATGGCCTGGTAGAGAAAAGGAGCTGGTGGATGTTTCGCTGGTGAAATCCTTAATTAAAAAAAAAAAAAATCTCCACGTACAAACACCAAAAAGCAAAACAAAACCAAAATCCCTTAAAAAAAAAAACACCCTTGGCAGTCCTTGCAAGTTCATATGACCAGATCCAGCTGTGGAGTCTGGAGCTGGTACAAGCACCAAACTTCTGCCAAGGGCTAGGGCCGGGATCAGGCCGCGGAGCTGGGTCTGCCCTCCGGAGAACGCAGTTCATAAGCCCCTGAAACGGCAAAAACACTCCAAGCGACGAAGCACTGCTGCGCCCCACTCAAATGACAACTCCGCTCCACGCTGTAAAAGGCCCCTTTAAAGTGCCTTCCACACCGGAGGCAGCAGAAGTACGTTTTAAGACTAATTATTTTAATTTTTTAAAAATTTACCCGAACCATTAAAAAAAGAAGAAAAAGAAATGCACCTCCAACCACACACCGTCCTGTCGGTGAGTGCATGCACTCCCTCCTCGGCGCACCCGGGCACCTGGCCCATGAAAATTCCTATTTACCTGTTGCCAATATTCCTCCAGGGAGGGCAGCGCCGAGAAGTAACCAGTCTCGTGCACAATCTGGAGTTCCTGGAAGATGCTGCACATTGGGAGCACATCCATGTCGGGTTGGAAAAGACAGTCACTGCTGTTGTAAAAACAGGGAGGTGTGCGGTCTGGAGTCGGGAGCGCAGCAGCCGTGCCTGCAGCGCCGGGGAAGTTCATGCAAACTCAGTGGGCAGCAATTAGGCGCCGCGGGTTCGGATCCTACCGGAGCCCGGAGACTCGCTCGCGAGCCCACACAATATTTGCAAACACCGGACTGACTGCAAACGTAACCCCTGCAAAACTTCCCTATTCAAAGCTCCGCTGCCAGCCTCCCCTCCTCCCCGCCCAGCCCCCCCCATCTCCCCACGTGACTCGCCCGCGCCCGCCCCGCGCACCGCCCAATCACGCCGCGCCCGGCCCGGGGGCTGCGCGACGATGATGTCAGCTTCGGCCAATCGCGGGCAGTGGCTTACAGCGGCCCCGCCTGGCGTGACCGAGCCTCTCCATCACAACCCTCGCCATTGGCTGAATTCGAACTTCGGCCAGCTGTGATTGGAAGGCGGTTTCGCAGGCTATTTTTAGCAGGGTATATAAGGCGCGAGCCGCCTCACGCTGGAGGAGTCGGTGCTGGGAGGTGTGCGGCCGAGCGGCTGAGTGCGCTGCTGCCGGGCAGAGGGAGCCGGGTGTTCCTTCCCGTCCCGTCCCCGGTCCCCGGTCCCCGTACCCCTGTCGTCCCGGTCCCCGTCCCCATCCCCACCACCCGGGCTGGTCCCCGCAAACCCCGGCCCTCGTCACTCAGGCCGGTCACGCGGGTCCAGTCCCCTGCCCCTGGCCCAGCGGTTCAGTGTGCCGCTGCCTGGCTGAGGGGAGCCGGGCCGGGTCCCCTCTGTACCTCCTTCCGACCTCGGGCCGGCCTGCCCTTCTCTGGTCCCATCCGTCCCTCGATCCCACTATGTCCCCCCTTCCGTCCCCCTGTATTCCCCGTTTTCCGTCCCCTTCTGTTCCCCCTCTGTCCCTCTCTGTTTCCCCTCCTCCCCACTCTGTTCTCCCCTCCGTACACGCTCCGTTCCCATCTGTTCCCCCTGTCCCACTCCAACCCCATCTGTCCCCCTCAATTCTCAGGTGGCACCTGTGACCCAGTGGTGGTGGACGGATGGTGGACTGGGCAGCCCCACGGGTGTGGTGAGGAACAGGGAGGGGCCGGAGGTACTCCAGAGTCACTGGGGTATGTTGTATGTGAATCTGAGGTCCCTCCTTCAGCCTCCCTCACAAGGACAGGGCACACACCTGGGGGACACGCCTCTGCCCCGCCCCACCCCCATGCCTGCCTAACCTGCAGGAAAAGGACCAAAATGGCCTGGAAGACCCAAGTTGGATCTGCTTGCTCTTGAGGGGGTTATTTACACTCTTGATTGTATGGGAACACAGTTTTCTTTTAAAAAAGAGGGCACTTTGGGAGGGGGCGTTTAAAAAAAGAGGGGGCCTATAACCATTCTCAGTAGGGTCCTCCATCCACACCAGCTGTGTACATTTTAGAAATGCAGATTCCAGGGTCTGACCCCAAACCTACAGAATCATAAGCTAGAGGGTGGAGGCTGTCCCAGCCATTGAGTTTTGACAAGCTCCCCAGGTTAATCTCTTGCCAGTAAAGTTTGGGAACTGGGCATCTAGAAAATGTCCTTTTACTTGTCACCTACCATACATCAGCCTTCATTCCAAGAAGCTGCAGAGACCCTCACCAAGATTAACAACTAGACTTTCCCCTAGTTGAATGTGAAAACAGTTTAAATGAGGTTGAAGCTGACATTCAATGTGGGGTTTTTTTCATATAAATTATCTCCTGAAATATACCATAATGTTCATTTTCAAGCAAAATGCCAAGACTACAAAGAATGTGCTTTTAAATTTCGAAATGGAAAACTGAATTATAGCTACTACCTCCATTATTATTTCAAAATAGAGTTTAATGAAACATCCTTTTAAATAAAGTTTTTAAAAACTGAAGTATGTAAAATGAAGTTTTGACAGGATTTTGTATGTTAGATTTTAGCAGACTTGAGTATACCAGGGCTATGACCCTATAACATTCTAGGCAGGGACCTTTGTCAATCAAAAGTTAGGGGAAGTTATTATCTTATTGTATCTGTTGTATTAAAGAGGCTGTGAAGATGATTCATAATGAATTGATTAAAATGATCATTAACCTGTGTTCAGTCTTATTTTACCCCAGAAACAGAGAGCGTGACTGGCCCTCCATAGGGAAGACATTGGCCTTGAGTCTAATTTCTGGGAATGGGAATGGCTTGCCTTGAACCATCTTCAGGTTGAGCCCACCCCCTGGTGACCAGCAGCTGGTTGTATTTGGGATATGGTTTGAGAGTGTGCTTATATCAGGGACAGGGTTTTCTCAGTAATTGGCAGCAGTGATCAAAGGAAGCAAGAATCCAGTGACTATGCGAGGGAGGGTCAGCATCCTGGACCGATCAGAGGAGAGTTAGGTGAAGGGAAGAATATATTGCCCAAGGGAAGGCACATGATGGCTCTCTGTGCAGTGTATGTGGGCGTCATGGTTACAATATTCTTATTTACCTTTTGGACGATTATTCTTTTGCTTTCCTGTTAGTAATATTTTATTTTTTATTGAATTATAGCTGATTTATAATATTGTATAAGTTTCAGGTGTACTACATAGTGATTCATAATTATTAAAGATTATACTCCTTTTCTAGTTATTATCAAATATTGACTATATTCCCTGTGTTGTACACTATATCCTTGTAGCTTATTTTTTATACATAATAGTTTGTACTACCCCTATCTTGCCCCTCTCTGTATCCCTCTCCCCACTGGTAACCTCTAGTTTGTTCTCTTTATCTGTGAGTCTGTTTCTGTTTTGTTATATTTATTTGTTTTATTTCTTTAGATTCCATATATAAGTGATAACATATAGTATTTGTTTTTCTCTGACTTATTTCACTAAGCATAATACACTCCAGGTCCATCCATGTTGTTGGCAAATTTTCATTGTTTTTTATGGCTCAGTAGTATTCCATTGTGTGTGTGTGTGTGTGTGTGTGTGTATATATACCACATCTTCTTTATCCATTCATCTGTTGATGGACACTTAGGTTGTCTCCATACCTTGGCTATTGTACCTAACACTGCTATGAATGTTGGGGTACATGTATCTTTTCAAATTAGTGTTTTCATTTTCTTTAGATATATACCCAGGAGTGGTATTTCTGGATCATATGGTAGTTCTATTTTTTGTTTCTTGACAAAATTCCATTTTGTTTTCCATAGTGGCCTCACCAATTTACATTCCCACTGACAGTGTAAGAGGGTTCCCTTTTCTCCACATCCTCACCAACATTTACTGTTTGTGGATTTTTAAAAATTGAAGTATAGTTAATTTACAATGTGTTAGTTTCAGGTGTACAACACAGTGATTCAATTATATATGTGTGTGTGTGTGTGTGTGTGTGCGTGTGTGTGTGTGTGTATTCTTTTTCAGATTCTTTTTCCTTATGGGTTATTACAAAGTATTGCATATAGTTCCGTATGCTATACAGTAGGTCCTTGTTGGTTATCTGTTTTATATATAGTAGTGCTTGTGGACTTTTTAGTGATACCTATTCTGACCAGTGTGAGGTGATCTCTGATTGAGGTTTTGATTTTCATTTCCTGATGATTAGTGATCATCAGGTAATCTCTTCGTGGTAATTCTTTATTGTTTTAATGCATTTCTTTATCTACTTTCCTATAGAATGTAAATTTGTCCTTGTCTTGTACGTGCACTTCCCTGTTCTTAGAAGATTGTATAGTTTATTTTTAAAATAGTGAACCTGATTGGACACAATACAGATACACTCAAAATGGTTATTTTTCAAAAAAAAAATAAAAAGTTATAGAAACAGTACATCGGCTGAATTTCAAAGAGAATAAGCACTATGACTTCCCTCTGCACCCGTTAGCCATTCAGCACATATTATTCACGCCCTGTGACTGGTCAGGTGTTTGGGATTCACACCATTCACAAAGCAGGCAATACTCCCTGTGACAGAGGAGGTAGGCAATACATAGGGAGGTCGATGTCTTAAAACAACCGTGTTACCACTCCTGGTGCATGTTACTATTTGGTGGGGAGATAATGTCAGCTTCTTACATGAAAAAGAGTATGCATGGGATCTAAGCAATACTAGTCACATCCGATTTTTAAAAAAATCAACAAAGAAGCATCATAGAAGGCAAAAGTCATTCAGAGGGTGGAAGTGTGACACTGTATGAAAGATGGACTGTAGACTCTAGTTACCCACGCTAGGTGTGTAGCCTTGGTCATTTCTTTTAAATGGAGATAAAATGTCTAACTCTTAGAATCAGTTTGGTAGAATTGAAAAAGATAATGCATTAAAATCCCTGGTTGGTGGCAAAGAATAGCCATTCAATAAATTGAAGGCAATCAACATTTAGCCGTTCATCCAGTCATGAATTCAGCATTCATCCATCCCTAAGTCTGCTGTACACAGCTTCTCCTCGGAGATCCTTGACACCCTCTGAGATTCTGTTCACATGGGCCCCCCCCACACTCTGCTCTTAAGTAGACTAAAGAAAATGAGGATTTTGTAGATGCTCTGACTTTTTCTTGTTATTAGGGGGAAAGGAGCAACATGGAGAACATGGATGTACAACATTTTTTTAAAGAACATAAAAAATAGGCAAAATATTTGAACAGATACTTCACAGGAAATATATATAAATAGTTAGTAAATACATGAAAATGCGTTCAACATTATTCATCATCAGGGAAATGTGAAATACAACTCACTGAAACAGCTAGTTAAGAAGCCCTGAAACACCAAGAGTTGGTGGAGATGTATGGGAGCAGCCAGAACATTGCTACAATTTGGTGAGGATGTAAAACGCTAGAACAACTCGTGAAAAAAGATCTGACTGTTTTTAATAAAACTAAACATACACTTTTATGACTCAGATCTTCCAGGCCTTTAACCAAAAGACTGAAAGAATGTGTTCACAAAGAGATTTGTACAAGATCATTCATTGCGTTTATCCATAATAGTCAAAAACTGGACACCACCCAGGTGTCCATCACCAGGAGATGTGGTATTCTTGTCCGTTGTGGTACTGCTCATCAACAAATAGAACAAACTACTGCATGTGTGGCAACACAAACACATCTCGGGAATGTTAGAATGAGTGAAAGAAGCCTTGCACACATGAATACCTACTGCAAGATTCAGACTACAGTATTCAAGTTCTAGAACAGGTAAAACTGATGTTTGGTTGCATCTGGTGGGCAGGGCTGGAGATTGACTGGGAAGGGGCATGAGGAAGCTCTCTTGGTGATGGTCATCGGTGATGGTGACAGGTGATGGGTGATGGGTTTGTTCTATGTCTGGATAGAGGTGTGGGTTACACGGGTGATTGCATGTGTCCGTACTGATCCATATTTAACTTTCGGTAAATTTCACATGCACACACACACATGCACACAAAGAACCATAAACAAATACTGAACTCCAGTTAATGATGGGGAAGCTGCAGAGGGGAAGTGTACTAAGGTGTGCAGTGTTCTTAGAACAGAGAGAGAGAGAGAGAAAATGAGAGACAAAGAAAGAGAGAGACAGGCAGAAAGGATGTTGATTTAAAGCATCTAATGAATCAGAATATAAAATTAATATTTGTTTATCATATATTAGTTTCGTATGGATGCTGTAACAAATTGCAAACTTGGTAGCTTAAAACAACTGAAATTTATTCTCTCACTGTCTGGAGGCCATGAGTCTCAACGAAGGTGCTGGCAGGGCCACGGTCCCTCTGGAGGCTCTGGGGGAGGATCATTCTGCTCTTCCAGCTTCCGGTGGCTTCCAGCTTCCTTGGTTTGTGGCTGCATCCCTCTAATCGCTCCTCCCTGGCCACATGGCCTCCTCCTCTTCTGTCTCAAATCTCCATCTCTCTTCTCTCCTAAATATACATGTCATTGGATTCAGGGCCCACCTGGATAATCCAGGATGAGCTCATCTCAAGATCCTTAATTTAATTACATCTGCAAGGACCCATTTTCCAAATAAGATCACATTCATAGGTTCCAGGGTTTTAACGTGG
Source organism: Delphinus delphis (assembly GCF_949987515.2). Lineage (NCBI taxonomy): Eukaryota > Metazoa > Chordata > Mammalia > Artiodactyla > Delphinidae > Delphinus > Delphinus delphis. The sequence continues at coordinate 151,719,766 of NC_082684.1, forward strand.
TTCTTTTGGGAGGTCGTTTTTTGCAGTCCATAAAAACAATATAAATTAACTTGTATTAAATAGTACTTAGTAGTAGAATAAGGGGACATGACAGACTCCACCTAGTTTCCTAGATTGTCAACAATAAACATTTTTGGATAGTAAAGGATATGTTACTTAAAATTTAAAATATTTTTTTAGATAATATGGTCACTTTTAGGGCTTAATCCTTTTGTTCTTGAAAAAACTAGCATCCATCAAGCCTTAGGGGCACAAGTCTCAGTGTTCCCATAAACACTTGATAGATTGTTGATACAAACCAACAGGGGGGGACACCTATGTTGAGCACGGTTTATCCAGGATACAGAGCTGGCGCTGTGTTCTGGCCAGTGGATGAGGGATTAGGAGTAAGGCCTCTTCCTTTCAGCATACCAATATAAGGTCATCAGCCTGGAGAAGGCAGAGTAGACCTTTCGCAGAGGCGCGCGGTAGAGCGGGAATGCGGAAGGGAGATGTTGACTTCAGCAGAGGAACGGGGAGTGTCATGGTGGTGATCTCGACAGGCGGTGACAGGCAGGTAGAAGGACCAGAAGTAACACTGGCATGCTGTCCAGTGTTATGAGGAGGTGAGCACCTGGGAGGGTGAGAACAGAGGACACGGGGGGAATTTTTCTTGGAAAGCAATTCTGGCAGGAGTGTGGACCAGCAGAAAGAATATGGCAAGACGGGCAGGCAAGTGGTAAGAGGGAGCTGGGCAGTGATGATAAACATTAAGCAACTCTCACAAGACAGGCTGAATAGAAACAAAGTTGGATACCACATCCTTTCCTGATTACTATGCTCAGTGCTTACTGGGGATTATCCAACTGAATCCTCATCACCACCCCACCGCTGAGAAGTTAAGTAAAGAGGAAACTGAGGCACAAGAGGTAATATAACTTGCTCAAAATCACCCAGGAGGAATAAGGAGAGGTGACACTGCATATATGTTTGGCAGCACAAGCCTCCAAGACAAAGGCTATCGTTACCCCATTTTATAGATCTGGAAACTGAAGTGAGCACAGGAGAAGTCACTTGGCTAGGGTCATCTGGCTGTGAGTTGTGGCCCAGGTTGAAAGGTAGGGAGGGGTGGGCTGAGGGGATGCTCCAGAGCTCACAGCCCAAGCCCTGTAGCCTCAGAGTGACAGGGCTGGGAATTGGAGCAGGGCAGTCTGAGCACCAGGCCCACGGGCAGGACCACAGTGCTGTGTGATAGTAGCAATGGAGATACAGAGAAAAGATAGCAGATTTGTTTCTGAGGGCAATCATCAGGATTTGGTAACAGGGAGATAAAGCAAATTGTAATCCCATCGTGGGTCTGAAGCGATGAGCTGTGGGGCCTGCAGACCGGCCTTAATTGCTTTATCCTGCCCTCGGTCCTGGCTGCTGAAACCGCTGGGCTGTCACATCGTTGCCACTGCTTCCTCAAACCCTCTCTGATTTGGTCAGCCAGGTGGCCAGCCTTTGAATACTGAGAGCCTTCCGTAACTGTCCTTTGAGACTCAGCCCAAATGCACCTCTAGAGCCTTCCCCATCACCCCATCTAAGTACCAGGCCCCTCGCCATGTCCTCTGTCACCTCTGTGCTGTAACCGTGGATTGCTATGCTTCTCTCCTCCCCGAGATCTGTGAGCTCCCTAATAAGAGGCACTGATTCCCATTCCCATGGCTCATCACCACAACAGGGCATTCAAAGATGGATAGAGTTTGTGGCTCCAGTCAGACATTTAACTCAATTAACTTCCTGCAAAATGGTGCTTGGAAAAAAAAAAAAAAAAAAAAAATGGTGCTTGGGGGGCAGACTTTCCGAGTGTTTGCCTGTCTGGAGGTTGTGGTCGTCTTGTGTTACTTGTGAATCCCTATCTTCCTTATTAGACTGTCCACTTCAAGGAAGTGGTACCAGAGTCTTCAGCCATCCTTCCTCCTTCTGCGAATGTCAGCAGGCACCCATCTGAAGAGAATTTTCTAAAGGCAGTAATGTCGCCGACTACTAGGTAAGGCAGCCTCTAATAATTAACATTCAGAGCTAGAGTTTATAAGAAGGCTAAGAGAAAAGGGAAGATTGCCAAAGAATAGTGATTGATGCATTTGGTATAAATCCGAAGACTGCCATTGGGCATTAAATTGTGAAAGAAAAAAAAAAGAGAGAGAGAATATGAAAAAATTACAGTTGAGTAAAATACTTGAAGATTGGCAATTGTAAGTAAGATTAAAGTCTGCCCTTGTAAATTAAATAGGCTATGATTATATTTGCTGGTGAATGCCTTTAATCTTATTTTGATCAACTATGTCCTAAATAAAGATGAACCACCAATAATGCCTTCTAAAAACATAGAAATCACTAGAAACTTCCCAAGGAAATTAAATTTCAAAGGAGGGATATAGTATAAATGATCTTCAGGTTTTGAGCACCTGCCCTGTTTTATATAGACGACCCAATTCATACATCCAGGAGGTCTGTATCGCCTTTGAGCAGTAAAATACTCAGGGCTTTAGATATTGGTTTCTGTCTTTGTCTTTAGCGTTTAGTACAATGCCTAGGATCTAGCAGCTACTCAGTAAACACTTTTTAAAAGATGAGTCCCTGAGTGACTGCATGCATGAACAAGGGACTTACTACAGGTTAATGATGTCGGTATTTTCTAATTTTAGGAAATAAACATAAAATTGGCTTTTTAATCCAATTCACTTATGATTTTACTTAACACTTCTGCAGCCAGTAGAACATCTCCGTTTGTTGAGCTGATCAAGAGCCTAGAACACTCCAAGGCGAACGTTCTCCAAGATTTATTTCTTGTGACACTAAAGCTGCCGAGAGTGGAGCAAACGCAGGCTTCACTTCCAGTGAAAAGTCTTTGCTTGGGTCATTTGCATGATTGGGCTGTTTGCACAAGTGCATCATTTGCACGATTGGGTCCTTGGAGGGGCTTCTTTTCCATTTCCATAAGTGGTCCTTTCCTTCTCTCGGAGTCCTGCGTCTCACAGGAGCCTTGGCAGCATGGGGTCTGCACGGCCTTTCCCAGTCTAGAGGCCGCCTTGGACTCTGAGGTTTCACCTGTCGGGAGGCGTCACCCAGGAGTCCTGGGCACGTGTGAAGGGGTCTGGGAAGGGGTGTCTGAGGGCACGGGTGAAGGAGTCTGGGAAGAGGTGAGAGATCTAGGTGTTAGGCCTCCAGTTGGAATTTTAACAGCAGAGGCTTGATGAATTCTGCCATTTCTTATTTGTTATTAAAGAAACCAGCAGCCAGTCTGGGTGACCCGGAGTTGATGACCTCTAGTAACCTCTCCCCTCCTGTCATCAGCGCACCTCACTTGGTGCCACGGAGGAGGGTCTGCTCTTGGGACCTCATCTCTAACAGTAACCAGCTACTTGGCTGCGGACACGGTTCTCAACTCCTTTGGATTTCCGTTAAAAACATGCTTCCTTTACAGGATTGGTTGGGGATTAAATGAACTCATGGACGCTGCTAATTATAAGTACGATTTTGCCTAAGGCACAGGGACAAATTCAGCTTGACTCCAGGGAAGATTCCACCAATAGAAAATGGGGACACATCAATGAGTAACCAGAGAGGCCTGCTTCCTCCTGGGGTGGCCCAGCAACGGGCGGGCAGAGAAGGGCGAGATCTTGGTGGGTGAACATTTTTCCCCCTCTGCTCAGTAATGGAGACATCAGGTCACACTCTGCCCTTTCCACAGCCTCAGACCGCAGGACCGTTCCAGAGTCCCCACCACTGGGGCGCCTTCTTGGTCCTTGGTGGCCAGTGTGTAGCAGGCGGGGCTGGGGGCACCTCCACACAGCCCATCGTTGTGACTCTGGTCCCAACACACTCAGTCTTCCTTGATTTCTTTGTTTGCTTGGCTTTTATTTTCCCCAGAAAAGTCTTGGTTGGGAGTGGACACACCCAGACACTCAGATATTTACAGATGCTGACATTTGCAGACACACACACAGACACACATATTCACACACACAAAAACACAGACACACACAGACACCCACAGGCACACATATTCAAAGGCACACTCACAGAGATACACAAATACAGACACAGATAGACACACACACACACACAGACACACACAGACACACACACACACACACACATACACACACACATGACGGTCACCTGGTTATATTGTGGACAATTCATTCATGGGATGTTAGAGCTTCCAGCTGGCATAAGGCAAATTACCGCCTGAATGAGTATCTTTAGACTACTTTCAGAATATAGTATTGTTGTGATAAACAGATTCATGAAAACATGCCAGGTTTCAAGAGTATTTTAATAATTAATTTTAGGGACTGAAGAAAATATTTGTCTAGAATTACCTATCCTCAGACACCTTGCTATTGAAAGAAAACGCTCTGGGTAATGAGCTATTTATAGCACTACTTTAAAAGATTACCTTGTTGAAAGGCAGCATCTCTTTGGGAGTTAAATCCTGGAGCTGTCTGGCAGAAAAAGTGGTACTTGGAAATCACATGTTGTCATGGTAGCGTGAAAACCTTAACGGTGTGACTGTCTCTTTGTGCAGTGAGCATACAACCACAAAGCCCTGAACTTCTGTGGTGAGATTCGTGTTGCTCTCCTGAGCCCAGAAGCCCTTACAGATGACAGAGCAGAGAGGTGTTTTCTTAATGCTTTAAGGTAAACTATTACATGACAGAGCACAAGAAAACATGATACTCTAAAAAGCAAATTGACGGTATCTGTCATTTTAGAGAATTGAAATTATCAAGAACTCTTCATGTCTCCAGGAAAATGGAGAGGGGTGTCAGAAACTGTGGTTTTCCTGAATATGTCTCAGCTCATGTACATCACAGACCATTTTTTAGAAAAGTCAATTTTTCACACATTTGCAAGAATAATTTGCTTCAGATCTGCAATGATGGCTTGAAACTACAAGTGTTTTTGAAACTGCCAATCCAGGATAATGTCTGGGCTATCTCTTTTTTTTAATACTTAAATTAGATCTATGCAGAGTGTGGAAACAGCAGATATCTGGCAATACAGACCAGTAAAGAAAAATAAAAAAGGGATCTTCTTTGAGCAGACAAAGTGAAATGGAAGTCTTGGGCTGTTATCAATATAGTTGCATGCAGCGAATGCTCGAATCATTTTGGAGATAATGAGACATTAAGTTTCTTGGTTCACTATTTTAAAATATAAAACCAACAATTACAGATGGAAACTATTCATTCTGAGATTTAAGGAGGGAAAAGCAGGAAAAAAAATTAAAGAGAGCCTACGTCTTTTGAATGCCTGAGCATCTGTAGAGAATTGAACCAGGGCCGTCCTGATTCTCCAGCAAGGGGAGATGGCAAGTTTTTGAGAGAAAGGGATGGACAGGGACCATGTGCTGTGGTTCTGGTTCTGGTTGTGACCCAGGCAGGGCCTTCAGCTGGTCCTCTGTTGCCTGAGCAGGAAGAGACCCACAGTGGGATCAATGGTCCCCAGACCGTGCCATCCACAGTCTCTCCACAGCATCCCAAATACATTATGCATCAGATGGAGGTTTGCCTTACTAGGAAAGCCAGCGATTGACAAGAAATATCACACATCTAACTCCATCATCAGTGAAGCTTTTCTATTTGAATCATTTAAGGGCTGGGCAAGGGACTTTGTGAACATCAAATGATCAAATTTTAAAAAATCCTTTATTATTTATTTTAAGCACATTTCAGTAGAAGAGGCACTGTTCTCAAATACCCCCATGAACTGTCATATATTCTCAGTATTTCATAGGCTCAGTATTTCAGCTGTTTATGTTCAGCTGTCTCAGTATTTCAGCTGTTTATGTGAAAAATTTGTTTAAATGTCTTAAGCATTTGAAATACTTATTTTTTATATTATTAATTTGTACTGTGTAGATGCAAAGGTTTAGTGGACAAAGGTAAACTTCAGCTCAGCCCAGGTCATAATGAGCAAAAATTCCAAAGTTAGTAAAATCTAAAAACATAGTACCTTTTAATGTCTTAAAAGGTCCCCCTAACCAAATGTAAGCTTCCTGTTAGTAGCAGTCATACTACTATTCAGTGTTGTGAAAGGTTTTACAACAGTATGCCAAATACTAGAATCCATGTCCTTAAAAATATTAAACAAGCATTTCCTTTTATTAAAAAGTACTCATTTGATTCTGTATAATACTTATGAAACTTACTTCACATTACTTTAATGATGATATATCAATTGAGGAAGCCTCCCCTAATTTCTTAGAAAACATTCATTAAAATCTCAAAGCATTCATCTCTGTTACATTTTTCTCCAAAGAAAAGGTATTATTTAGAAAACAAACGCTGTTACCTTGCGATAGTTTATTTTCTTTTCAAATGAGCCAACACAATGGAATAAAATATATGATCTGTCGTGGCTGAGTCACTTCCTGTTTCAATAACAAGAATGTCATCAGCTAAACTGTAACCAGCAGAGTTTGTCACTGTGTGTGTTGCTTTATTTGTACACGTTGCCAGAAACAAGTTCTTAGGGAAAATACACTCATCATTCTAATACCAAGAAAGAAACTTTTGGTGAGCAGTTTTGGCAGCAGCTGTGGCCTTGTTTATTATTGATGCTATAACCTAAGCTTCCCTAATGGAAGGGACAGTGCTTGCCCAGCAGCATAAGTGGGGCTGCATTTTTGCCCAGGGAAGTCATAATTCACTCCTGTCACCAAAGCTCGAACACAGATGCACATTTGTTTCCCAAAGATTGAGAGGTGTGCTCCAGCCGTGTGGCAGAGAGAATGTCACAGCTGGACATCAGAAGACCTGAACTTTCACCTGGCTTGGCTACCAAGTGACCATTTGATCTTGGACTTGCATTTGCCCATCTACAAAATAATGGCATTGAATTGCACGGTCTCTAAGCCTTCTTCCAGTGAAAAACGCTATGGTTCTTTTCCTGGAATCGTGAAATTGAGCTGGTATTCTTTGCGTGATCGGTGTCTGATGCTCCCTCAGTTTAGATCCTGGCCCCCCAGAGACCTCACAGAGCTCACTGGAATGATTCATCTGGGTGAGTCATCGCCACGCTGCCTTCAGGGCAGGACGGCTCCTGCCTCGGTGCTACCACTTGTGAAAATTGCTGTAACTCAGCAGCTGAAGGATTCCAGACACAGTCCCCAGTCAGATCAGCTGGACGACATTGTCCAGAGCTCTGAGGGCAAAGGTGGGGTCAGGAGGAGAACTGAGGCCTCTAGTCCACTCACTTCTGAAATACTATCCCGGACTGTCTTGGAGGGAGACCTGATTCTCAGTGCAGAGACACCCTTCAAGGACCTTCCAGGCTTACCTGGAGGAAGCCACCTGGCTGACTCACTGGGTGTCCGTTCCCCTCAGAGTGAGAATGAAACAGCATCTTATCAGAGGGAGGAGGACTTTCTGGCAAAAGGGAACCTCAGATAAACACCAGGTGGAGGTTGTGCCCGAATTACAAATCCTGTTGCCTACACGGGAACATCTGGACTCTCACCATTTCTCTTCCGAAATCCCCGTAGAGAATTCCCTTCTGACCGTGTTGCTCTCTCGAGTGTAGGCTAAAAATGCATCCAGAGTTTCACTCTAAAGACACCATTAAGTTGTAATAATTAACATCTTATTTGCATTCAGTATAGTTCTACACCGGTGTCTAATGTGGTGGTAGGTATTCTGTAATTGCCAAGTAAATATTTGTTCTCGGTTGTAAAGAATGAGTAAAATGGGCAAACCCCTGCTTTCCTGTCACTGATAGCTCAAGGTGGTCTTCTGTGTGAATGATGCACACGTGTGGCTGAGTCAGACTTGGTTGTAACTGCCTCCTGCTTGGACCCCACATATCTGGGATCAGTGCTGACACTTCTATACCTTCTGTGCTTCATTTGGGACTCAGTCACGTGAACACTGCTTAAGATGCTGCTGAAAGTGTGTTAACGCTTTTTCCTGCTAAAGCCTGATGTTCCTGGGGGAGGGGATGTAGCTCTTGAAAAATGTATCATCCTCAGGAGTGTTCATGGCCACAGACATGGGTTCCGGTCCTGATCAGGCACAGGCTGGGGAGGCTGAAGTGGGCTAATGTCAGGGTTTCGATCCATTCAGGAATGACTTGGTCCATCCCTCGCATTTAGAAGTAATTTGGATCTCTGGGTCCCGTGCAGAACCTAAGAAATACAAGTCTCCTCCTCAATTGCTTCTGCTTATCAAGAGCTCGTGGGCTGGGCAGCAACTGGGGCTATAATTTCCTGCTTCCATTCAAATTAAAGCAACAGTTGGGTCATCCATGGTCTCTGGCCTGTCCACTCTGGGCAGCATCATGGGGACATGGATCCTCCTACAGGGGAGGGACAGAGGTCTACCTGGTACTCTCATTTCCCACTTGCTGGTCTCAAAATCTCTCTAGGCTTTCCCTTAGCTGGGGATCTAAGCTGCAATCTTTCCAATTCCTGAGCCCCTGCAGTTGTACTTAGGTGCTTCTCACCAGTCTACTTCCCAGCCTAGAACATGGTGAAGGGCTGTAAATCCTCATGATTTATTTCCACCATGAACTGTCTCCCCTGTGGCCCTTGCTTTTCTCAGGCTTCCCTTCCAGGGAGCGTCCTGCCTCCTCCTGACAGCTTCTTCCCCCATCCCTGGTCCAACGGCTCTTCTCTTCCACGTGTCTTCCATGCCCTGTGTCCTTGTGAGCTGCCTGATGATTACTTTGACATCTGTGGCTGTATCTGCACGCTGTCTTCAGTTGAGGATGTTACTTAAGGATGTCTGAGGTTTCCCTAACTCCCAACACACCCGTAGATCCATGGTTTGGTAGAAAGAGCTTCTAGCCGTGAGACTGTGGGCCAGTCTTGCTTTGGTCTCAGTTCCCTCATTTGTGCCTGGGGACGCTTAGACCTATTTCTTGGAGTCTCCTGGTCCTGCTGCAACAGAGGCTGTGCTCAGTGGCTACATCCTGCCAGCTCCCAGCATCCCTGGGGAAGTCAGCTCATTCATTCTTCTTGGAAAGCTCCTCAGGAAGATGGTTCTGTCCCAAGTGCTGTTATCAGTGTTTCAGATTTGAGGTTCTGAATGGTGTGCTGTCAGCTGGCTTGCTTGTGGGCCCCAAGTCCCGTGTGTCCCTCCAGAGAGACAGGCCAGAACTGGAGCTCTTGGCAGACGATGAGCAGCCATTCCTGCTGCTGTGGTTGTCAACCCTGTTGCTATTTTGGGGCCAGTATTGTTCACTCTGGATTGTTTTCCTTTGCCATCTATTTTGGCATGGCCTCGCTCCCAAAGGGCAGACTCTATCATGGCCAGGGTCTTGTCCACGATCTTTGTCCAAATTTACATGGTGACATGTCACCCTCAGAAGGAAAAAAATGTGAGAGCTTAAAAACACGATCTTCCATTCAGAATTGTTTTTAAATACTTTTAAGCAAAAGAGATATCTTAGAACATTTTTATTTATTTTTATATGTGAAGTTGGGGAAATCAGATTTACCCAGTGATGTGAATTATGGGGGGAAGGGACAGACTGTAAGGAACATTCTACAGTGTCTGTAGAAACATATATACTGCAGTGTGTGTGTGTGTGTGTGTGTGAGAGACAGAAAGAGAGAGAGAGAGAGAGAGAGAGAAATTTCTCATCTACTTTTCTGTTTTCTGAATGACCTGCTTCTTGGAATCCCAGGAAAGAGTCTCTCCTTAGACCCATTAAAGCAGTCTGTCAATATGTGTGTCCCTAAGAACTTTAGCACGTGATTGTACAGTTCTGGAGGGGCTGGCACAGCAAGCTTTGGCTGTGGGTATGTGACACACACTAGTCAGCACATGTTATGCTCACAAGGGTCAGAGCATTTTGCATCGACCATTTGGCTTTATTCCGACTGCCGGATGACCAGGCAGCCGAAGAGGACAGGAGCAGGCTGGTAGGTATGGGGATTCTGCGTGGAACTGGCCATGTTCTAAAGATAACTGAGGAATTAGCCTTGACGCTGAGGCATGTAAGAACTGGGGATGCTTGCTTCACTATCAAATCTGTCAGCTCCCCATGCATGGTTAACTGGGCTTACAGGAAAAACACTCACAGGTGAAACAACCTTTGGCATCCACTCCTAACTTTCTGTTCCGAGGACTGTGAGTTCCCAGTACAAAGGAATGGAAGTTGATGTCACCAAAAAGATATTGCCTTGCTTTGAAATCTGCAAGTGCGTTCAAAGTCCTCCAGCACACACACACGGCTGAAAAACGTGTTTCCCAATAGTCATGGGCAGCTTTTTATACACAGATGTTCCAAACACAAATAAACAAAATACAAAAACATGTATGGTTTCTGTTCAAGAATGCTACATGGTATATACATGTGCCTTACAATCCTATTTTTCACTTACAGTGTTCCCGGAAGATATTGTTAGGAGTGAAAATCCAAAATTAGCTCTAGGACAAGAGTGAATAATTTCGACAGGCACTCTGAAATGGTTTATGTGTTTGGAGCCATATATGGGTGAAAGTAACCATTTCGACAGGAAGTAAAAAAAAAAAAAAGGAAAACTTTTTGCACACAGCAGAAAAATGCTTAAACTCTCGTCTGTGAAGGAGAGTTTAAATTCCCAAGGCATGTTGAATGAAACTCCAGGTAGTTTTTAAATTTGCTTTTATAAAATTTATTTGAAAAGCTTCACTAACTTGCAGGGTGGAATCAGGAAACATTGCTTCCACTAATTATTATTTAACAGTTGGCCAGCATTTCACTTCTGTTTATGTGCTCCTTCTCATAACTAAAAACTGGTGAATATTTAATTGAATTTTGATGATAATCTTAATAACATCATTGCGCGTTTATTCCTTAAAGCAATTGCATGTTTGCAAATTGCTTTTGCATTCCTTTTAGCTAGTTACATAACTTACTTTGCTCAAAGAGTAAAATTAAATTCCTACTAATATAATGTGTTTTTGCTCTTTCAGTGTAAACACAAATATGTCGAGGAATGCATGGAAATGATCTCATTTCGATAGGGCTTCACCAGTGCTTGTCACTAAGTGCCTCTCCGTGGCATTGCTGTTGGGCCGCACGCTGCCTTCCTCACAGATCTGGGAGTGGGCACTGAAGTTCTAAAATATGGCATTTCCTGGCATGTGTTGCCCCGAGGATGCCGTGTAGGCACATTTCAGGGAGAGATGGATTACGGGATTCAGGTGTACGGTACGGCTACACCATTCAGCACCCAGCTGTCGTCTCTCGGCCATCAGTTTCGTAGAAATGCCCAAAGTCATCTATTTGGAGACACCCGTGTGGAAGAGAGAGGGGTGGACTTTGGGTAGTTGGGAGTGTTTCCTTAACTCAGCTCAGCAACCTTTCCCTTAGAAGATCAACCCCCTGTCCTCTGGAAATGCCTCCAGGGCCACAGCGCTGAGAACATCAAGAGGCCCGAGCATGTTCTGAGGACTTTAATCTCCAACCAGTGTCCTCCACCCACAGCTCTCTCTTCACCTGGGGTCAGGAGAAGTGCCTTAGGCCATCTGGCCTGCGGCTTCCTCGTTACCCACGCTCTTCTCCCCAGAGAGTCTTCCGCTCATCTGCTCTCTGCTGACACTTTCCCCAGTTGTGTCGACAGTGGCTGCCAGGCCAGCTCTACCTCTAAAGACGACATTCCCTCCTGGGGCCCCACACCTGTTCAACTTAAACCACGTCTCCTGCTTGGAGCATCCAAGATGGCGGCATGTCAAATGGCTGGTGAGGTCGGTCCTGAGTGAAGCGTACCACTCACAGAACAAAAACTTCCTTGTTAACAAAAGAGAAATTTCCCTTGTACTCTTTGATTTCTACAAAGAGGCAGAACTTAAAAAAAGTTTCCTGTGTGCTTCCCTTCTGGCGCAGTGGTTGGGAGTCCGCCTGCCGATGCGGGGGACCCGGGTTCGTGCCCCGGTCCTGGAGGATCCCACATGCCGCAGGCCCGTGAGCCGTGGCCGCTGGGCCTGCGCGTCCGGAGCCTGTGCTCCGCAACGGGAGAGGTCATAGCAGTGAGAGGCCCGCGTACCAAAAAAAAAAAAAAAAAAAAAAAAAAAAAAGAAAGGTTCTTGAGAATTGGAGTGTTTTTCCTTTCTTTCCTCTTCAAAAATGTTTTAAAAATTGAGATATAGGGACTTCCCTGGTGGTGCAGTGGCTAAGAATCCGCCTGCCAATGCAGGGAGCATGGGTTCGATCCCTGGTCTGGGAAGATCCCACATTCCGCGGAGCAACTAAGCCCGTGAGCCACAATTACTAAAACACGCGTGCTTACAGCCTGTGCTCCCCAACAAGAGAAGCCACCACAATGAGAAGCCCATGCACTGCCACGAAGAGTAGCACCCGCTCGCCGCAACTAGAGAAAGCCCATGTGCGGCGATGAAGACCCAACGCAGCCAAAAATAAATAAATTTCTTTAAAAAAATCTTTAAAAAAATTGAGATATAATGGACATAATATTCTATTATATATTAGTTTCAGGTGTACAATATTACGATTCTGTGTATGTGTATACTGTGAAATGATTGCTGCAATTAAGTCTAGTTAACATTTGTTACCATCCATAGTTACACATTATTTTTCATGATATAAGAACTTCTAAGATCCACTGTCTAAGCAACCATCAAATACACAATACAGTGTTGTTAACTATCACCATAATGTTAATCACCATGGTGTTAATCGTCACCATGCTGCACATTATGTGTCCAATACATTAAGGAGTTTGTCTCCTTAATGTAGAAATAATTGGTTTTGAAATTTGAGTCACAAAGGCGATTAATTTGGACCCTCTTAGTAGGTATGTATTCTATATTTTCAAAAGCAAGGTTCACTTATTAATGTTAACGGTAATTAGCAGAGTACAGTATAATCTCCCCAGTTTTTCCCACTTGGAGAGGAATGACCAAAACCTATCACATTGACTCATCAGCAAATATGTCCTGGGCATTTCTGAGCTAGTAAAAATTGTAGATCCCAAAGGATCCCAGAGTACACGTGATCCCGCTGGCTCATGGTTCTGCTGATAAACACTCAAATTCTCCTGTGCTGGTCACTTGGCCATTGTGCAGATGGTTATCAGGGGATTCCAAATACCATCTTCCTCTAGATCAGTGGTTTGTGTTCGATTTATTGACATATGCCCCATATCACCATAGTAACACTGCTCATTCCTGCAATAATTCTCCTCCAAGATAATATGGCACTTGAAGAGGGCTGAACAAAATTCGCATGGGGGCACAGCTGTGATGTGAGAAAGCAACTTGAAATTTTGTCATGGCTGAGACTCTACTCTGTAGGATATATTACTTCATATTCCTCAAACACGTGTATTGCTGTGCTTTATGGTAAATATATTTGTTGACATTAAAAAAAAACCAAAAAACCTTTCTCCTAAATCTGAAACTTATGCCTATAAGAACTAGAAATTCTTTCTACTTCTATAAGTCCTAAATGTTTGAGCTCTTCATTTACAGAATGGGCCTGAGGTTGATACAAAACTCGAAGATGGACTCACCAGGACACCTGTTCAAGAGCTTTGATGGGCTTCCCTGTTGTTTGGGCCTATGACTTAGCTCTTTCTTCCCCCTACTTATACTGAGTGCTTCTGGCTGTCAACCTACTCCTTGTGGATGGTGTAGATTCTGTAAACACTCGTAATCCTTCTGGGATTACATCATGTATAAAGATAATGCCCCCAAAGGCATCTACCTCCTGCTGCTACCTTTTACAATTCACAGGGAACCACCTGGAAATAATACCGGGTCTGTGCGTAGGCAGCTAAAGAGAATAGCTGAGACCACCGAGTCCTTTATGGGGCAGGAGCTTCCCTTCCGGTTTGTGGCTCTGACTTCTCCTTCCAGGGCCCGCCACCTCTGTCCTCCCCATCCCCTCTGAGGGGTGTAGACGAGCAGCATCAATGTTGCAATTCTGCCTACATCTGATGATTAAGTCTTCACTCCAGGTTTTAAACAATTGCAAGGCACACACCACAGTGGTCAGCCAAGCCACTGCTTCTCTCGGGTTGGGTAGAAACATCCTCTGTTGGAATTAAAAGACATTCCCCTCTTGTCTGGTATGGTTCCTTTGTATGTGAGGGGGGGAAACCAAGGTAAGTTTCAAAGCCAGAATTCAGGCCTGAGGTAGGTTGACTCCCAGCCTGGGAGCCTAACTTACCCCTGTTATGTCTTGTCCCTGACACTTTCTGGCCCCCAGGACACATCAGGAACTACCTGCTGCTCCCGCATGGGGACTAGGGCCACCTGTTCTTCATGGTTGCACAGACTCCACCTGCTTAATTTGGTCCCATTAGCCAGATGCACGGGAGCACTGAAAACACTATCACTATATTTACTTTTAATGAGTGGAGCATTAGAGGCTTCTGAATGAGAACGCTCTCCAGTGCTCCAGAGCAGTGAAATCCATAGGCTGTCTTTCTTGATGTGAATTTAGGTACAGTGTTTCAGGCATCCTGGGAGTCCTATGACATTGTACATTCTTCACAGTGAAGTCTTCTCTTTTGCTACCAGAGAGTCTTGTGTATAACAAATGAACAGAAGTGTTTCCCTTGTTTTCCATTCTGGCTCTGCAAAGACACAGAGGGAAATAAAGGGACTATTTTTAAAGTATCTGTGAATCTGGTTTTTAATCCATGTTTCTCACTTGGGTGCAGTGTGAGTCACATGGTGAAAAAGGCACATCTGTGCAAGTTTCGTGAACATCTGCCAGTGAGTGTGCTCGGAAGGCTTCAGTGACTTAGTTTATTACCCCTTGAAAAGGATGCAGCCCCAAACCGTCCCTGTTGGGATCAACCCACTCCTGCTACAGCTCACTCTGACCCTGATGCTGCACGGCCTGTGGCTGCAGAATTAAACCCGGGTCATGCTGACACTTTCCTACTCTGCTACCTTTATTTTTACTTTTCCCCAAATTCCCATGTTTCTTTAAAAGACATCCAGGGAGTTGCATGTTACCAGCACCCTCCCCAGGGGCTCTGGAATCCCCTTAGTTAAGGGAGCACCCTTGCTGTGCTCCTGGGTGCGCGTCTGTTTGATGGTAGATCGTGCATCACTGCTGCTGTGCAACAGGTTGCTCTCACCTTTAGCAACTTTTTCTGGGGACTTGTGGGCCAGAAATTTGGGACGGACTCAAGAGTGCAGTTCTCACTTGGGGTCCCTCAGGCAACTGCAGCCGGATATTGACCAGGGCTGCTGTCCTCCAAAGGCCCCCTGTGCTGGAGGTTGAGGTGGCTTGGTGCTGCCCATTGGCCGCGAGCCTGGCCGGGACAGCTGCCGGGAGCACCAGCAGGTGACCCCCCATGATGGCAGACTCTGCAGAGCTGGATGTCACCATGCAGCCAGCCCCCACAGAGCCAGCATCCTGAGCAAACCGCATCGGGGGGTGCACAGCCTTCTCTGTGCACTTCGGAAGTCCTGTAGCTTCATGTCCATCATAGCTGTGGTTGAAGCCATCACACATACAACCAGAAAGGGCATAGACCCCACCCCACACTGGAAGAAGGGTCAAAGGATGTGGCGCCATTTTTCAACTGTGTTAGTCACCTCCCAAATTCAGTAATGCCTTTTTGGGACCAAGTTGGCATTGGGTCCTTTGTATTCTAACTGTTCTGCTTAGACATGACATAGTACCACATGGAGGGATTTTGTTCAAAGAAGAACGACACCTTATCTTGATGTGACTGGCGTGTCAGATTGGGGGTCAGTATTTGCTAATCACAATTAAATTTTGTGTAGCAGATTTCTGACTACGCATATAAATAGATTAGCTCTGGAGAAGGTTCTAATGATGCCCTAGATCCATTTTTCTCTTGGGATATAAGCATGGAAGTGGGATCCGCCAGCCCTACACATCTTCTGAAGCATCTGTTTAAGAGTGTTCTGGCCCCAAGGCTCACTTATTTGTCCAGTTCTAGACTTGAGTTTTAAAGAAGGTGTGAAGGAGAAGACAGCCGATCTCCTGCTCTCTGTCCTTCTCCGAAACCAGGGAAGGAAGGAGCTGGGGCGTCTTGGCGCCACCAGCCTACAGCGCTTCTCTCGGAGGCTTCATCTTGAGAAGAACATGCCTGTGACTCTGTCTGGAGAATCCCGTTCTCCAGGAAGCACACGAGAAAAATAACAGAGCTAAAGTACGCCAAGGGGAAAATGTGTTTGGAGCAGCCTCCTGACCCACCAGAAGGGTTCATTTATGTTTGTATTAAGCATGGTCCCACCCCCAAGCCGAGCTCCCTAACAGGAAGGTGGACGAGCTGGCTGAGGCCATGTGACATCGTTTTCCGTCTGGAGACCTCTCCCCATCCCAGTGCAGGAGTGAGTCCAAACCGACCCAATAGAAACCTGTACCTGAACACACAGGGAACTTCATTGTTTACCATCCCCATTTGTCTGTGATCTCAAAGTTTGGGACATAAACAGTAACTGCTCCCCGTGGAAACTGGTGGACCCATCTGTAAATAGATCACAAAGTAACAGGTTCCATGGCTCAGTAAAAGAATACGAGTCAATGCCCTTTTCCACATAAGGGTGTCTGTGTGTGTGTGCACGCCTGTGCACACATACACAGAGGTGTATATACACCTACAAGCACCACGTGAGCACCCTGGGTGTCTAAGTAAGAATTTTTTTGACTGTCTGTTGATGTTTATTTGACGATCTCCCTCTGACCCTTATTATCAGCGATTCCATTCCCTCTGTGACATGGAGTGTCGTCCACAAACCTCCTTCCACCCGGGGTGAGGCCTTGCTGGATCCTGTGATGGTTATTTCCTTCCTCTGATTTTGATACCATTTCATTCTGTATGTGTGTAATTCTAAAAAGCATATGTTTTAATTTTAGGTTTTCTGTGGACTTAACAAAAAGGGTACCAGGTTGTATATAATCAGAAACATGTTTTTCAACAAATACTGGATGGTTAACATTTATATGGTGATTTCTGATGTTTCTGAGCAGAAGAAACCAGACGGGAATGAGACATCCCGTACGATTCCGTCTCATAAAGTCCCAGAACAGACAAAGGAAGTTTTGGTGGGATTGATGGAGGCGTGAAGAAGCTGTACGTTAACAGAACTGTTCTGTATTGATGTGCGTTTGGTTACACAGGTTTGTGCAGTTGCCAAAATTCATTGAGCTGGACCCTTAAAAAGGGTGCACTTGGGTGTGTGCAAATTATACTTCAATAAAATTGACTGGAAAACAACTCCTGTGTCCACTGTTTGTTGTGGGGTTAACTGAGGCGAGGTGTACACAGAGCTCACACAGGGCAGAGCCTGGGACACGTTTTTTTTGCTGTTGTTGCTCTTTTGCTCACTTACACACAGCTACCCTCGGGCAAGTTGGCCTTGGGAAAGGCAATGACTGTCTGGCTGCGGGGCTTGGTCTAACGTGGGGGTGGAGGGTGGAGGATGTGGGCAGCTCTGCTGAGAAGTTCCTTCTCCTTCAGGAGGGTCAGAACACGCCGGGTGAAGTTCCCAGCCTCACGTATCCAATCCCACTCCCACTGCCCAGGTTCAGATGGTCCAAATCTATCTGTTAAAATGCATAACCTGCAGGACTCATTCTGATACCCTCTAGGTTGGAGGATGTCATTGGAAATTCGGGTCGAGGAGAGTGGGACTCCCCAGGTTAGAGCCTTGAGGGGTTCCCGCTGCTATTCCTGTGCCCCCTGTGCAGGGTGTATCTGGTAGACTGTGCACGTGCTTGCTGAATGAATCAGTGATGTCATCAATTTCAAAGCTTTCTAGTTTCTGTCTCAGCAAAGTGACAGTTACCTTCTTTCCTTGAGTGCTAAGCATAAAGTTTCTAATAACTTTTCATCTTTGGAAAAATAGATTTCAGGATAGGCTATTTCAATTTTTTCCAGCTTTATTGAGGTATAATTGGCAAAAATTATATATATTGAAGGTATGCAGTGTGATGCTTTATACATTGTGAAACAATCACCACAATTAAGCTAATGAACACACCTATCCTCACACAGTTACTGTTAGATTCTACGTATAAGTGAGATCATACAGTATTTGTCTTTCTGTGTCTGGCTTACCTCACTCAGCACAATGTCATGGGATCCACCCAAGTTGTTGCAAATGGCAGGATTTCCTTCTTTTCATGGCTGAATATTACATATTCAATAAGTTGAAATTCTCCATTTCAATTTATATTATTCATGGATGTTGGCACTTAGTATTCCCACAGAAAATAACCATGAATCCTTAAGCTATGCCTACAAATTTGTCTCATGGCAGAAAGCTTTGCTTTGTTTTGTTTGGTTTTTTTAAGAGAAAGACCAACAACTGGCTCACCAGAAGGAACTGGATTCCTGGCTGAGGAACTGATTACTCTGCTCTTCACCATGGATGAGAATCCAGCGGGTTCATGCTCTCTGTAGATCCTACATCAAAACAAGAATCCATCCTTGATGCTGAAAATGGCATTATTTCATTCTTTTAATGGTTGAGTAATATTCCATTGTACATATGTTCCATATCTTCTTTATCCATTCATGAGATTATCATACTAAGTGAAGTAAGTCAGACAGAGAAAGACAAATTTGTATGATAGCACTTATATGCAGAATCTAAAAAAAAATGATACAATGAACTTATTTACAAAACAGAAACAGACTTACAGAATTAGAGACTGAACTTAGGGTTACCAGTGGGGGAAGGGTGTGGGGGAGGGACAAACTGGGAGTTTGGGAATGACATGTACACGTTGCTATATTTAGAATAGATAACCAACAAGGACCTACTTGTATAGCACAGGGAACTCTGCTCAACATTCTGTAATAACCTAAATGGGAAAAGAATTTGAAAAAGAATAAAAGAAAAAAAAAGAATTCATTTCTCGTGAACCCATGTGATCATTCCCTTTGAAATGCGTTATCTGAAACGCCACAATAGGGACTTTGGTAAACAAAATTTTACAATAAACTTTCAATAAATAAGATAAAGATGCTTTCCTCATGACGAATCTTTGGACATTCCCCAAGAACATGCTCAGATATTGTAATGTGTGGTTGCTGACACGATGTTTTTGTACATCAGCTTCCTTTTTGAAGGAATACACGGAGTCAGGATATACCCGCTCAGAGGTGCTTTAGTCACAGGACAAATGAATTAACACTCACATGCAGATAAATCACTGCAGTGCTTTTTATTCTAAAGCATGATATTACTTTACAATATTTAGAACAATGGCAATTCTGCAATTTTGAGGTATCTTCAGCATCTATTGCACTTTACCAAAAAATGCATTTATTTCATGAATTCTACTAAAAGTATCTAAGGATGGCACCCTTTTCTGAAGAATTTATGGATGTTATCTAGAAACGGCCTGTTTCTCGGACTTGCAGTCGGTGGTGGTGTAGATGTCAGCTGTTAAAATTAAATGAAAATACATGAGCCACTTTCACTCCTACCAAGAAAAAAAAAAAAAGCAGTTTTTTTCTGAATACATTAGGTTGTCTCTGCCTATGGTGTGAAGTTATCTGAATTCCTGTTCATATCGTTCTCTCTCTCAAATAGTAACTCTGTTTCCTGATCTACATTTGGTCAATTAAAATAAACACAGTATTCGGTGTGAATTAAAATCTACAAAACCTTCATCGTGGCATCATTAAGACAGAAACATGGAAAAGAATAATATTTCAATCAAGAATAACATTGTGTTGTAGGAAGCACTTGGAGCATGATGTGACAACTCTCCCTAGGGACACCGTTTCTTTTGTTTGGTCTTTCGTTTAAGGAGGAGGAATGCTAAGCACTTTTATTTTAATCAGACTGTTTTCTGGGAAATTCAGTTATTCTTCCCATCTGTTTATCAAAGAGATGGGTAAGTGTTATCAACCACACTGATGAGGTAGTTGGTCAAAAGGGCCTAAGACCAAGCTCCAGCTGTGCCCTACCATCTTCAAAGAGAAAGAAAATCTAGATGAAAAGGAACATAGCCTGGTGATAAAATGCTGCCATGTAATTGAAGGAGAAATTAGGTCATAATGGAGAGTCCTAACAGATTCTGAGAATTACCTTTGTCTGTAACCCACCTGATTTCCATCGATACTAACTTATGTTAGAATAGTCTTGACGTCTCAGAGGAAATACCTGTGGTTCATCTTGTCTATATTGATTCCTTTGTTCTACGTATGGCATGAAGGTTTGTGGGAATGAATGTGAAATGTTAGAATACATTTATCATGGCCTTTATAAATGTATTCTAACATTGTGCTTTCAAGCCCTTTATCTCACTGACATTCCCAAGACCAGTGTGGACCTTGAAGAGATATCAACGTCTCTATAAGACAGAAGAAGATCCAGAACTTGGTGAAATTTAGTGACTTCCTTGGGACTCTTGGCTAGTGAAGTGCAGATTTGGGGGTTAGATCTAGTCTGTATGCTAATTCTTTTCTGAGTGGCACAGAGTACAAATATTTTTAAACCATATATTCTACTTGTTACTACGCAGTATCAGAAGAAAAGGCAGTTTCCTTTTCACTTTAGGTTGTTAAGAAAGGAACTTTTTGAAATGCATGCTTAATGTGATTATCTCATATGGTGGTTCGCAATGAATTTCTAAATCTGTCTAGTGTTCCAGGGATCCAAGTCTGATTTTGTATATTTAAATATTCTATATAAGAACAATATCCAGAGTAGCCATCTAGTATATTTAGATTTTTTCCATCAATTTTACAACAATTCTGAACACCATTACCAAAAAAAAACTAACTGTTCAGCTAAGGTGAAAAGATCTCCAGAAGGGTCTGAAATACAGCTCTGCCATTCTCATGCCCTGTCCACAAGCCTATTTCCACTAGATAACTCAATCTCGCGGAAGATATTTTGGCTAAAAATGCAATCATTTTTGTTTATGATTTTTGTTTTGTTTAGGTCCAAGTTGAGCCTTTCGTCTGGATGACAGCAGTCTGGTAGACATGGAGGATGAGTCTTCTTTAAGGAAAACAGCTTTAGTTGATAAAAAATATTAGGTGAATGACATACATCTGCAACATAGATATATGGATTTGCTATAAAATATCGTAAATACACTGCATTATCGTATGTCATTATAGCTGCATGCTATTACCACGTTGGCGTTGGAACCAAGCAATCAAGCATAACTGGAGAAGGGGAATCTGACTGTAAATACACCCTTATTTAGGGTCGATGGGAAAGGGCCCGGAGAGGTTCTGTCCGAGGCTGGAATGGTGTGTCCAGAGCCCCAGGGCCGAAGGTAATGGGGAAACCTTTGCTCTAAAAATAAGAAACCGGTTACTTGGAGGAGAGATAAGATTGCAGAGCATGTGGAAGGAGCTGATGAAAAAAAAACCTTGGAATTTAGCCCAAGCGACTGGAACTTCAGCAGACTTTTAACCTCAGGCTACATCAGGACAACTCAGTTTACTTTAAATAAAATGAATCATGCACAGTGGATATCAGAGGAAACCTGTAAACTGGAGCAGTCTTCTGGAATGGGGTGAAGAAACTGCCCTTGCTTCCACTGTGCCTCCAAGGAGAAGAGTGCACTTGATTTGGGGGCGGGGGCACTTAAAAGCATAGAACAGAATAATTGAATGATAGGAAAATTACACTGAGTCAATGACATCTGAAGTACGTAGATTGATGTAAATGGTCTTGTAAATGAGTCGGGAGTTTCAGAGGGGGCTGAGGTCCCAAACTGTAGCCAAACATCAGCCTGCCCTGGAGCCTCCGGTATCACAGATGTTTTGGAAAATCAGGCAAAACCCCACAGGGCCCAGGACGGCAGCTCCTGCCCTTACAGGATCCTGAAAAATAAACGAAAAAATGCTTGGAACTGGCTGCGATTTTGAGGATGATAACAGGGAAGAGGAGAAAGGCGGATCCCTCAGCAGCAGCCTAGCCTGATCCAGGACATTTACAGGCAGGCCGTTTTCACACTGGCCGTGGCCTGAGGTGTCTGCAGGAGGGGCAAGTGATCGCCTCTCTCTCTTAGAGAAGAAGTGTCTTTTCTTTTCTTTTCTTTTTTTTTTTTAACATCTTTATTGGAGTATAATTGCTTTACAATGGTGGAAGTGTCTTTTCTTAGGAAAACAAAGCTGTGTGGGAGTTGCCACTCACTCCCCCCCTGCGCCCCCAACATGCACACACATACTCGATCCCGGCTCGGTGGATGGGAGAGCAATGGGAGAGAAACGGTGTCACAGGAGAGGTGGCAAAGGGAGCATGCTGGCGGGGGGCGGCCAGGGACTGAACCAGAGAAGCCGGGTTCACTGGACACTTTCCAGGGGGTGCAGGCGGCGCCGGCCTGGGAAGCGGTGTGGGCAGGAGCTACTGTTCCTCCTCTTGCAAAGGAGGAGCTCGGTGTCCCCCTAGGGGACGCAGCCTTCCCTCCCGGTGGGAAGAGAACTCCAGCCGGGACTGGGTGGCCCCAGTCAGGTGTCAGGTCACAGCCTCCTAATTCACCCGCCTTTGCTTTTTTACCCCAGACAGACTCCCATAGAATCCGGGGCAGATTTCCATGAGTCCCAGTGAGAGGAGCCCTCAGGGGGCCGGGCTGGCAAGCACCTTTATCTTATGCCTGCTGCCCTGCTCCTTGTTCTTGCCCAGGGATGTCTCGCTGCTGTTCCAACACGCTGGCCACGGGGACCTTGGCTGGTGCTCATCCCACCTGCACGAGGGCCCGGATAGGCTCTGGCTGGAGTGTTGCGGTGGACACAGAAGAAAGGTGAGGCTACTTCCTCTGCCCCCACCCAGAAAAATATCTGCATGTCTGTGTGTGCGTGTGACTATGTGTGTGTGTGCATGCGTGTATACATGTGCCTATATGTATACATATCTGCGTGTACATGTGAGTATATGTGTGTCTATGTGTGTGTGCATGCATGTGTCTGTGAGTGTATTCGTGCATATGTGTGTCTATGCACATATGTATATGTATCTGTGTGTGCATGTGTGTGTCTCTGTGTGTATACGTCTATCTATGTGTATGTGTCTACACGTCTGTGTGCAGGGGTGTGTGTGTGTGTGTGTGTGTGTGCGCGTGCACATGGGTGGCAGGGGAGGAGGTGCAGGCAGGAATGATGTTATACAATTTGCTGCTTGAGCACTGGGGTGTTCCCAGCAAACAAACACACTCTGCTGCTGGGCACTCAACTCTCTGACCCCTGAGGTAACTGCCCTGCATACAAACACGTGAAGTGGGCCCACTCAGGAGCTATGGACACAGATCTTCCAATGGCATAAAGACCTAAAACTTTGACTAAAGAATGAATTCGTGAACATTCACAAAAACCTATTTTGAAATAACTTCTAAAACAATTAATAGGCACAGCTGGAGGTTACACTGTTTATGCTGCAACAAAATGTTACAGGACAGACACTCCTCACAGGGCTCTGATGTCAGGACACTTCCCACACCGTCCTCCATTTATTTCTTTTATTACTGCGGAGTCCTTTGGCCTTGGGTTTAATGACATGTACTTTTTATGTACTAGTTTTCCATTCCTTTTAAGTCACAATCAGAATAGAAACTGAAATGAGGAAAAGTGGAAGGACTTCAGTGTTAGCCCCATAAGCCCTTCAGAGACATGATCCAAGTCTGAAGATTGTTGTCAAGAAACAAGATGGGGGCTTCCCTGGTGGCGCAGTGGTTGAGAGTCCGCCTGCCGATGCAGGGGTCACAGGTTTGTGCCCTGGTCTGGGAAGATCCCACATGCTGCAGAGCGGCTGGGCCTGTGAGCCATGGCCGCTGAGCCTGTGCGTCCGGAGCCTGTGCTCCGCAGCGGGAGAGGCCACAACAGTGAGAGGCCCGCATACTGCAAAAAAAAAAAAAAAAAAAGAAACAAGATGGTACCATCAAGAAGAGTTTATGTTTGCAAAACTTGGCATCGAAGGTTATTTCCGTTTCTTTAGTTTCTACATAAAATCCAAGAGTAAATTTATATAATTTTTTAAAGGGGCAGATCTCGTATTTACTAGAAGCCTGGAGAGGGTAAGTGTATGTAGGAAGGGGGCCACGGTGGCCTCAGGACCCAGCAGACTCATGTCACGTCTCCTCACACGTCATCCGGAGAAAGCAGTTTAATTCCAGTGCTTTTGGCTGAGCGCACAAACTACAGGCTCTCTTTAAAAGACAAAGCAAAGAAAATCAGGCTGCTTCCTGTGTGGCCCTTCGCATGGGCAATGCCCAGGTGGAAGTTTCTGGAAGGTCTGCTTTGCCGTGCCCATGGTCTCTGCTCTCTGCTCCCAGCAAGGCCTCAGTCTCCCTCCTCAATGCTCCCTGTGTGTTTCGGGATGGGGACCCCCTAATCCTACCTGCTGCCCCCATAGAACCCCAGCTCACCACAACGTTGGACTTGCCACTTGGGGCTGAGACCTGGTCTCCTAGCTCTGGTCTCCAGAGTTTAAACCAGGCCAGACTCAACAGACCCCTTCCAGTGAAAGTTTGAAAGCCAAGTGAATAAATTAATGAATTAACAGGTGTCAAATTGATCAAGTCTTGGGGGTTTGGCTGTGAGGTGGTGACCGTCTTGCAGTGCTATTTAGGGGCCAGCTTTCAAGGGCGTTGTGTCTCCACAAAGAGGGTCCTCCTGGAGATCAAAGTTAATCCCTTCTGTTGGGGGATAAACGACTGGGAAACTCCATCCTGTGTCCCTCCCTGGAAATTTGCAATGGTGTTCGACAGATTTGAGGGCTTAAGAATTCCTCCTATTGAAAAAGTCTGCTAAGCGTTGTTGTAATTAGTGTTTCTCAGATTTAGTTGATCATAGATACTTTAAAAAAAAGCATCTCCTAATACCCCCTGGAATTAGCTCCCATGGAAATGACAGGAAATGATATGATGTCATATATGAGGACTTTGAACTGAGATGTGGTTTGAGTCCTGGGTCTGCAGCCCCTCAGATGCTGGGTGACCTTCGGTGTGACACATAACTTCTCTAAGCCTGTTTCCTTTAAGTAAAACGTGGATATAATCCAGTGTTAGAAACAACACATGGAATATTCTATCACAATGCCTAAAACACAGTAACCGTTCAATACAATGAATGCCAGGGCAGAATAGGGCTTCAGAAAATGCTGAAACTTATGTGATAAAAGAGGCAACATTTTTTTTTTTTTTTCTTAAGCCAATTGTATGAAGGCATCCAGACAGACTGTCCAAACAGCATCCATAAATCCCCACTGTCTAGATCAGGATTCTAATTTCAGCTGTTTTGAAAAATACTAATATGCCAATATTTTGGTTTTCTTTCATTGATTCAAATAAACACCTAAGCCAACTAACAGAGGATTCCAGAAAACAGATCCCAACACACTCGGAAAGTAAACAGCACATTCATTAGGAATTCCATACTTTGGATGGAGCTCAGAAGACTCCAGCGGCAGAATTCAAAGAAAGAGAATGGTAGCACTTTGTGAGTCAAACATAAAGATGACAGAATGTGCAAATCAGGTCACCAATTTTTTCACTGGAGAGATTAGATTTTAATCTGTTTTCAAAAAGACTGAGGTGTATTTGAACTTGTGCAATGGAAATAACTCTCCCCACAAAAGGAAAATGTTTTCCTGTAAAATGCAAACAAATACATATAAGCAATTCCTATTTAAAATTGTATCCATTGAGGTTTTATTTGCATTCTAAATAAGAGTTTGAAGATTGGGTATTCATAGTGTTCTGTACCTGGAATTTGAACTGATTTTAATGTTATTCCTGGGCTTTGGTGATAGGAGAGGACAGCTTTATTTTCTTCCATTTATTTGGAAAGATCAGCTCTATACTGCAAAAGTGATCATTCTGGTTGAGATCAGCATTCTTTGGGGAAGTTAAATCAATTATACTTCTATTATGTCTACACCAACATGATTTAGCTGTAACATGGACACACATGGAAAACAAGAGGCTGTGATTAAGGCATCAGATTTGGGCGGTAGAAAGAAGAGAATTCCTCCTTTTCTAGTGAAACCTCAACCTTTTCTGAATAGCACTGAGCATTACATTAACAAAATGCCTTCAATGTATGGTTTTTATATGGAGAATTACTTTGGCTACAAAAGAGCCATTTCTTTGGATTCATGAAATAATAGGGACACCAGCAATCCTATCATTCTTGTGACTGATGTCTGCACGCTTCCATGTCAGAAAGTATAATTTGCTCTTATTGGGGTCTAATGGTACTGCCCTGAATTAATGTACCTGCAGAAGGAATTCTGAATATGAAAAATTACGGCTCCTGTTTGCTCTTATCTGCAATTTCACCTGAATTGTTATTGGGACAGCCTCAGGTTTCTGGTGTGCGTCTGAAATGTCACAGAGGCTACAGAACCCAGGTGCTTATCACCAGACCCTCAGCTTACCGTGGAATTGCTTAGTAACTGCCAAGGCAATGGGGACAAGGGAATGAATTTTTTTTCCCCTTTCCAGGCTTTTAAATTTTTATTTCTTTTTTTTTATTGAGGTATAGTTGATTTACAATGTCGTATTAATTTCTGCTGTACAGCAAAATGATTCAGTTATACATATACATACATTCTTTTTTCATATTCTATTCCATTCTGGTTTATCACAGGATATTGAATATAGTTCTCTGTGCTAGGACCTTGTTGTTTGTTTAGCCATTCTCTATGTAATAGCCTACATCTGCTAACCACAACCTCCACTCCGTCCCTCCCCCAACCCCCTCCCCCTTGGCAACCACAAGTCTGGGGAACGAATTTTTAATTAAAATAAAATGACCATACAGCCAATTTCCTCAGGAACTAAGGGAAGGAAGGACCTTTATGTATAACAGTGTGGTGGTAGTGTTAACATTTTCATAACTTTCACATAAAGTAATCATTTCCCACACCATCACTTTGTGATGGTATTAATGTATTCTGATTCCCATTTCATGAATGAAGGATGGGGACGCTTAGATTGTAGTGTCCTATGGTTAGACAAAGTCTTCAGGATGAAGACAAAAACCCAAGTATTGTTCCTTCTTGTTCAATGCTTTTACTCGATTAAATATTCATATCTCATGAAAGGAAAGAGATGGAAATTATTTTACCAGTGGCCAAGTGGACGAGAATGCAGCTTAAGGACAGGTCACAGGTTGCTGACCGTCACTAAAATGTAAAACTCTTTCTGCTGGGAACTTTCTTCTCTAGACACCAACAACTATTGTAGAGCCTAGGGTCTAGTTTACGTTTTTTTTTTTTGTTTTTTTTTGTACGCGGGCCTCTCACTGTTGTGGCCTCTCCCGTTGCGGAGCACAGGCTCTTGGACGCGCAGGCTCAGTGGCCATGGCTCACGGGCCCAGCCGCTCCGCGGCATGTGGGATCTTCCCAGACCGGGGCACGAACCCGTGTCCCCTGCATCGGCAGGCAGACTCTCAATCACTGCGCCACCAGGGAAGCCCTAGTTTACGTTTTTTTAAAAAGCCGCTTATCAAAGTATAAAGCATCATATGATGGAAAAAAAGATTTTTTTTTCTGAAGTTAGTGGCTGGCTGGCCCTGAGGAATAGAGAAGGTGACTCTCTATAGAGGCTAAAGCATAAAGGCTTGTAGACAGCGGAGCAGAGGTGAGTGGGACAGTTAGGAAGATATTCACGCCCTGTCCTGACAGAGAGGACGGTCCTGGAGAGCTGACCATGGAAAGGCCTGTGGGAGAAACTCCACCCTTCGTGCTCTCACATCCCTATAGGGCAGATGCCTGCCTTCTGTGGGGGGGGGGGGGGCACAGACTGCCAGGGGCAGGTACCAAGGTGGGGTGGGGTGTCCCTCAGATACCCTTGCCCTGGCTCAAATTTGTCCCGAATGACACCCAGCCACCCCTTGTGCAAAGAGGGTGGGATCAGAGGACTTTCCTGAGCACTTCTGTGTGTCACGTACCCTTCCAGGGTTTTAGCTGCAGTGTCTAATTGAGAATAACGCCAAGATCCCGAGATCTGGAAACAGGCTGCCCTGGCAGAGGTGGTATTTCTGTCGTGTAGCAGTAGTGCAATCAAGGGCTCATGATTTAATCCATCCAAACTCCAGTTTCCAACTTAAAATGAGGAGGATAGGGTTAACTCCCTCCCAGGGTTATTGTGAAGACAAAAGGAGATAATCCATGTGATTAATATGGGCTCACTCTTAGCCGCTTCTGTTTATTGATACCGTTGTATTAGTAAATCATCACTTTAATTGAAGGAGCTAAGTGTTAAATCACCCTCAATCCAAAGAAAATAAATGTCTCGTCTGAGGGCATGCTTCTGCTTTAGTGTGGTGAGAGAGGACCCAGGCTAGATGGATCCCTTGGTTTTGGAGACAGGAAGATAGTTTTCAGATAGTCATTGAAGTGAACTAGCAACACTTGAGGTTGGCAGGGGACCTTCGTGCTGTGGGAACACAGTGGAGGGAGGTTTTGAGAATGGCTGAAGGTACACGGTTTTGAATTCCACTTACCACTCCTCTGCAGCACCGGATCCCTTTTGTGTGAAATACACACATGAGATCCCAAGGAGAAAGCTGGGCTATTGTTTTTTGGTTTGGGGCAGAGAAGCGTTGTGATGTTGGTTCCGTTCCCTCATCTTTCAATTCCATCATACTCTCAACCCTACGTGGAAGGACCAAGTTTGTTCCCATCATATCTGTGTACCAAGGACAACGTCTGGCTTAGCTACAGGCTCTACAATATTCGTTTAATAGATGTTGAACAAGTTCTCATCACTATAAAGACAATTTCTAAAGCCAGATTTTATCATTCCTTGACGAGGTCCAAAAATATTTGTTTAGAAATAAAGGTATATATTAGCCAAAGAGTGAGATCCCCATAGGGACAATCTTCGAATCTATTTTATGTTAGAACTATTGATTTCTGCAGACTAGACTGCAATCTCTTGGAGGGAAGTGATTGGGTTTATTCATCTTTGTTTCATCGAAGTGTGCGTTACACGCAGTGCTTTTCCACATGGACCCTTGAAAAACCTTTCCTGCTGTGAGATTAAATCTGACCTGTTGAAAAGAATCAGAATTGATGGTCTTTGAAGAGAATGAAGACCAAAAGTTTAAGAGGACCTGACTGAGGCATTGAATGACAAAACAATTGGTATATTTTGTCAAAAGTTTTCAGCAATATGTGAATAAAACAGTAAAAATTGCTCTAATTCTGTACTGAGTTTGTTGAATTAATCACAGCACTTACAATTAAATGCATTAATTTTTATTCTAATGAATGAAACTTTAATGAGCTGAACCTCTCTTAAATATCTATGATTTTTAGTTGAAAGTTGCCCATGACATTACACTTCTTATGGATTTTCCTTTTGTGAATATTTTATCTACTTAATAAAATTTTATCATATGAAAATGTGTACATGTGTAATTGAATCTTTGTTAGTTTTTCTAATATGTGATGCATCAGTAAAAGTGAATTTAAAAATTTGTTCAAATTAATAATTAAGAAGTTTCTGATTATTCATTAAATCTCTTAATAAATGCATACTTTTATTAACTCCATTAATACATGTTTATAGCCCTCTAAATACAGTCACTTACTGAGTAATATTAAGCTATTTGTCAGGTTATTTTGTCCGAGGGATTTGAAAATAACATTGACTGAGTTGTGACCCTTTAAGCTCTGAGGAGAATCAAGTTTAAAGTTTAAATTCCCACCTCCTTCCTCCAGTACATACAATATATGGAGTTTTTTTTTTAGTTTTTATTTTAAATTGGACTGTAGTTCATTTACAATGTCGTGTTAGTTTCAGGTGTACAGCAAAGTGATTCAGTTATACCTATACATGTATCTATTCTTTTTCAAATTCTTTTCCTATTTAGGTTATTACAGAATATTGAGCAGAGTTCTCTGTGCTATACAAGTAGGTCCTTGTGGAGTTTTTTTTTTTAACCAAGCTGCTTTTTTTTTTCTTTTTTTTGGGGTAGGCGGGCCTCTCACTGTTGAGGCCTCTCCTGTTGCGGAGCACAGGCTCCAGACACGCAGGCTCAGTGGCCATGGCTCACGGGCCCAGCTGCTCTGCGGCATGTGGGATCTTCCCGGACCAGGGCACGAACCCATGTCTCCTGCATCGGCAGGTGGACTCTCAACCACTGCACCACCAGGGAAGCCCCAAGCTGCTTTTTGACTTTTCAAGTCATTTTTTGGAGATTGTTTAGTTATTGAATCATAGTTTTTTGGGTTTTTTTAAAATCAATTTATTTATTTTATTTTTGTCTGCATGGGGTCTTTGTTGCTGCACACCAGCTTTCTCTAGTTGCGGCGAGCGGGGGCTACTCTTCTTTGTGGTGCGCAGGCTTTTCATTGCGGTGGCTTCTCTTGTTGCAGAGCATGGGCTCTAGGTGCACGGGCTTCAGTAGTTGTGGCACGCGGGCTCAGTAGTTGTGGCTCACAGGCTCTAAAGCACAGGCTCAGTAGTCGTGGTGCACGGGCTTAGTAGCTCCACAGCATGTGGGATCTTCCCGGACCAGGGCTCGAACCCGTGTCCCCTGCACTGGCAGGTGGATTCTTAACCACTGCGCCACCAGGGAAGTCCTGAATCATAGTTTTTAATTCCAGTGAAGCGAGTCACTTATTTGTTAGATGCTTGTCAAAGGCAGGCTGAAGTTATATGAACCCTTCACAGTGGGAACCGATTTTGTAGACGGCTGCCCTTGGCAAATGGGCTGAAGACAACAGGGCAGAGGTAAGCTGTTTGCAATAGATCCACTCAGAGGCTCACTGCTGTCTTTGTAGGACCTGCCTGCTGGGAACTACTGCAGTCTGGCTCAGTTTTACTGTTGATGCTTCATACCTCTTAGAAGAATTGGTGATGCTGATTACAACAGAACGGCGGCTGGGCAGCCACTGGGGCAAGTTACTGATGTAGAAGTTACTAC
Organism: Delphinus delphis; assembly: GCF_949987515.2. Taxonomy (NCBI): domain Eukaryota; kingdom Metazoa; phylum Chordata; class Mammalia; order Artiodactyla; family Delphinidae; genus Delphinus; species Delphinus delphis. Next base: position 151,750,583 of record NC_082684.1, read on the forward strand.
TATTGTTTCTTAAGCATCCTAATGGTTTTAGTGCATATGACGACCCCACTAGGTCCTTAAAAGATATGTGACTTACAGACTTTTACATCTACATCAGCAATAATCTCATCAATGTATGTAGATTATAATATGGCATTAACTTTTTCTTACCCATTTACGTGGACTATAGCATGGCATTCATTTTCGTTTTGTGTTTCCACTATACCCAGACACTCTGTAGGAAACTCATACCAATATAGGGGCAGGTGATTAAAAGGTACAAACTATTATATATATTGTATAGCACAGGGAATCTAGCAAATATTTTATAATAACTACAAATGGAGTATAATCTTTAAAATTTGTGAATCACTATGTTGTACACCTATAACTTATATATTATTGTACATCAACTATACTTCAATACAAAATTTTAAAAATACAATGGCAGAAAAAAGACTGAAAAAAAGTAAAAAAGGAAACTCATATCTATATTTTAAGGCATCTAAATTTATATTGATCTATTTGTACCCATAGTTATATTTTATTGTAAAGCATTCATATCTGGAAATAGATTAACACTGAAATTATCCCATATTTTTATTGTGTTTTCACTGTGTCTATGTAGGAATGTCTTCCATCTGAGCTTTAGGAAAAATAATATTTCTATATTTTCTGGATTTCATCCAACTGTATGAAATTGAAAATTGGAGCCGCTCAAGTTGTCAAGTTTTCCTATGTTCTCACAATTGGAAATAATAGTTTATCACTTACAACTGGGAGTAATAGTTTACAGATTATAGAATGCCCCTCTCAAAGAACTCGTCAATGTTACCAGAACCCAGTAAGGCCTTCGTGACGTAGCCGTTTCACATTATTTATACTTACATGGAAATTAAACTCTGGTTCGAATGTTTTCCTACATACATACTTATGGAGGTTCGTTTATCTCTGGAACAGAATCTGGCTGGCTGTACATAGCTAGGACCATTTTCCCAGAACCTGCAGAAATTTTAGTTCAATTCTAACAACGTAAAAGGGCTGCAGCTGAGTCATTTGCTGTTACTGTTTGTATTTTTTAATGGTCAATATAAATAATTTGGTACTTTTTCCTCCCACAACAAAATAATTCATGTACGGACACAGAGACACAAATCAGACCAGATTCACCAGGTGATTGACAGATCATCAATCCCGCTTTAGCCACATGGAATTAAAGGTGGGAGTAAGCTGCCAGTCCCAACTATTTCTACTGTTGCCTGAGGGCTGCCCTTCCATAGAGAAGGCAAAGACCCTTAAGCCAAGAAGTTAGTTTCTTTCCCTGCCTCACCAGGCTTTACTTAATCTCTGTGTGCCTCAGGTGATTTATCCGAGACATGGTACCTATCTCAGAGGGTTCTTGCAAGGATAAAGTGAGTTAATATATTGAAAACAATTTGAACAGTGCCTGGCATGCAGTAAGTCTTGTATTTGTGTTGGCTATTCATCTCCCAAATAATCATAATCATAATCATAGTGACAGTAATAATAAAACTACTCACCATGTCAAAATTATCCTGGATGGTTTAAAATTTAAATCATATCACTTGAACAAATATTATGTAACACATCTGCTTCTTTTTTTTTTTTTTTTTTTTTTTTTTTTGCGGTACGCGGGCCTCTCACTGTTGTGGCCTCTCCCGTTGCGGAGCACAGGCTCCGCACGTGTAGGCCCAGCGGCCATGGCTCACGGGCCCAGCCGCTCCGCGGCATGTGGGATCTTCCCGGACCAGGGCACGAACCCGTGTCCCCTGCATCGGCAGGCGGACTCTCAACCACTGTGCCACCAGGGAAGCCTTGCTTCCATTTTTAATGGCGAAAGATTTTGTGACTGACGGTATCTTTCTAACTCATGTGAGTGGTTTCACATACTCTTACTCATTTAATACAGCCGGGGAGGGGGCTGGTTCTTGACATTTCTTACACCTCAGCAGTTCTGTGGGCACTTTCTGTGGGCCTCTAGTGCACAGACAGCAGACCACACAGATCATTTCAGGAACTCCCAAAGTCATCCACTTTCTCTCAGGCTGAGCAAACGGAACTTAGGGCCCAATTCTGGGATGACTCTCTCCTCTAGAATGATTCCTCTGTCCTGGAGCAGAGCCATTCCTGCCTTTTATCCTGCTTTGAAAATTATTCTTTCTGAATAGGATGCACCACAAATGCCCCATGCTGACTCTTGGGTCACTCAGAGAAGTGAGAGGCCAGGTGATATCCATTAGACAGAAAGTAATGGTGACATTAGTCTAATAAGTGTACACTGGGCTTCTAGTAATTCAGAGTGCTTAAACTGCATCATTACAATTTTGGCAGAATTTACCCTAATGGACTGAGAGAATTAAAATGCTGCAGATATGGACATTGTAATGCATTTCTTCTTTCAGTGTGGATGTGTGGCTATTTGAAATACAAACAAAATAAGATTCGTCTGGGGAGGTGAAATGTAAACTAAGTGTTAACATGAGCGATGAAGCTAGAATAGGGGTGCTTGGCTGGCCTGGGGGTGGGCAGGGCTGAGAGTAACTTCCTCCTCTGAGGTGGGGAGGCCCCAGGGTGGAGTGTCCAGGGGAGAGTGTGGAGCTGTCCGGGGCGGTGGGGAGGCATCCGCGAGGTCAGATCTGTGTGCTTTATTGCTGGCACTCAACCCTGAGGCCAGGAAGAAGGAAGGTGCCCAAGGTGAGATGGGAAAGGTAGCAGGAGGTTGATCCACTGAGAAAGGCCCCGCTAAGTCTTGGAGGGGATGGGTCATGGTGGGAGGGAACTCTGCAGGATTACAAACAAAGAGACGGCATAACTAGACTGGTATTTTAGAAAGATACAGTAAAACTTAAAAGGCCAGCAACAAAGCAGTTCAGTGGGCATTAGAGAAACTCTGAAATCTTATTGCTTATCTCATCTGAGTTAAATTCAGCTGAGGCCACACCTACAGCGATCAGCAGAATCTAGTGGTACCCCCCCAGGCACACCTGGTCAGCCTAGAGCTTCTAAAGGAACCTGACACAATTCGCCCTTGAAGACAAGGACAGGGAAGGGGAGGGGAGGAGCGGTGGGGAAGAGGAGCCCTCTGAGGTTCCTTTCAGAAGACAGAATATTTGAGAGCGTCAGACACATCAGGATTGCTGAGATGGGGGAGGGAGAAGGCAGACGGGCGAGGGGAGTTAGGTCAGCAGGACAGGGCACAGAATGCGACCCTGCTCAGTTCATCGAGATGGACCTTACATAGTAGGATTCTGAACTTCCTTTTGATTAGAACACAGAAGAAATGAGCTTCATTCCAAGAGTTCAGAAGTTTAGAACAAACCAGTTGCTCAGTCAGATCTCTAGCTTTTCCTGGTTCTAAGACCTGTGAGGAGCATTTCCAACAAGCTCTCTGAAAACAGGGTCCCCAGCACACCCCCACGGTCGACGCGGCAGCAAATTTCGCGAAGCCACCTCTGTCCTTTTGTTTAGTATAATAAGTTAATATACATAAAAATTTTATACATGTAGATATAGACATGACATATGAAAGGCATGAAGATACTAGTATAGAATCTCTCTATACATCAAATGACAACATTACCGATAATTTTGAGACCGTCTTACCCTTCTCTGATGGCATGCCCCGTTATACTTGCTAAAAATTTGTGCTTATTATTTGCTTGATTTGATTTATAGTTTTCTCTTATACACATCTGTAAACAACATGTTATTTATTTTGTGAGTTCCTGAACTTCATCTAAATGGAATGGGTTGTATTTGTGTTCTTCTGCTCATTGCTTTATCTCTTTTTAAAATTCTGTATATTTTATTTTATTTTTTACTGTTTACTTATATTTTTTAAACATCTTTATTGGAGTATAATTGCTATACAAGGGTGTGTTAATTTCTGCTTTATAACAAAGTGAATCAGCTATAATATACATATATCCCCATATCTCCTCCCTCCTACATCTCCCTCCCACCCTCCCTATCCCACCCCTCTATGTGGTCAAAAAGCACCAAGCTGATCTCCCTCTGCTATGTGGCTGCTTCCCACTAGCTTTCTATTTTGCATTTGGTAGTGTATCTATGTCCATGCCACTCTCTCACTTTGTCCCAGCTTACACTTCCACATCCCTGTGTCCTCAAGTCCATTCTCTACATCTGTGTCTTCATTCCTGTCCTACCCCTAGGTTCTTCAGAACAATTTTTTTTTTTTTTTTTAGATTCTCTATATATGTGTTAGCATACGGTATTTGTTTTTCTCTTTCTGACTTACTTCATTCTGTATGACAGATGGACTCTAAGTCCGTCCACCTCACTACAAATAACTCAATTTCGTTTCTTTTTATGGCTGAGTAATATTCCACTGTATATATGTGCCACATCTTCTTTATCCATTCATCTCTCGATAGACACTTAGGTTGCTTCCATGTCCTGGCTATTGTAAATAGAGCTGCAGTGAACACTGTGGTACATGACTCTTTTTGAATTATGGTTTTCTCAGGGTATATGCCCAGTAGTGGGATTTCTGGGTCTTATGATAGTTCTATTTTTAGTTTTTTAAGGAACCTGCATACTGTTCTCCATGGTGGCTGTATCAATTTACATTTCCACCAACAGTGCAAGAGGGTTCCCTTTCCTCCACACCCTCTCCAGCAATTATTGTTTGTAGATTTTTTGATGATGGCCATTCTGACTGGTGTGAGGTGATACCTCACTGCAGATTTGATTTGAATTTCTCTAATGATTAGTGATGTTGAGCATCCACTCCCCTTTGTAAGTCTGATAACAGCACAACGGACCTCGGGTCATCATTTGTTTTTGCACCAGATCAGATTGCCATGGAGTCAGTCCCCTGGATTTGTGCCTGAGCGGACAGGACAATGACCAAAAGCTCCGGCTCTCCCCCTCCACTCTGCTAGTTCCTCTCTGCATGGAGCAGAGTTCCAGACTGTGCCAACATGATTAGGAGCAGAGGAGACTCAGCTGTGGAAAGCGAAGCGTCACTTCCCGAGATCTATGATTAAAGAGGTCGAGCCTAAACCTTGGTCCTGGATAGAACATGTTTTATGGGGCAACAGTCCTCAAATTTATTTTTCAAAAATCAGCAATATTTCTCACGGCAACCACTCGATTTATGGGCCCTTTCAGTGAACAACTGTGGAGTACCACCGTACCTCTGCTCCAGGTACCCTGAGCATCACGACGGATACTGCCAAGACCACAGTCCCTGCCTTTAAAGCCTCCTTGGTGTAACTCAGTGTCCAAAATTTTTACCCTTGGGGTAATCCCAGCCTGCTGCTTGCTTTCGTGTGACTGTGATCAAAGAAGGATTTTTACTTTTTTTTTTTTTTTTTTGCGGTACGCGGGCTTCTCACTGTTGTGGCCTCTCCCGTTGCGGAGCACGGGCTCCGGACGCGCAGGCTCAGCGGCCATGGCTCACGGTCCCAGCCACTCTGCGGCATGTGGGATCTTCCCGGACCGGGGCACGAATCCGTGTCCCCTGCATCGGCAGGCGGACTCCCAACCACTGCGCCACCAGGGAAGCCCTACATTTTTTAATGGTTGAAAAATCAAAAGAAGAATAGTGCTCCTTTTCTTTTTCTTCTTTCTCTTTCATTTCTTGTGACATCTGGCTGAGCAGAATACTCATTAGAATAACCCCACTCTGCTACTGTGCTAGCCATGGATGTCAAATTGCTGGGATTTGGGGGATTATCTTAAATACGCCAAATAACCAATTACTGTGATTTCTGGTTTACAAAATGTTGAATTACTGGATGTTATTGTTCATTGGAAATTAGTAGGAACTTCTAATTCCTGAAATAGAACTATATTTGAGACAATGTGTCCAACATTGTATATGATCATTAAGCCTGTTTTTCTCTCTGCTAACCTGCCTTTGAAAACATCAATAGAGATTGAAAGGCAAAAACCTTACAGTTCTGCCTGGGGTCAACTGCTGTGATTTAGTCTAGAAATAACCAGCTAGGAGTCAGCCTCATAGGAGACTCTGAAATTGGATCATTGCCTGTGCAGCTTGGTTTGCTCTTGAGGTTAAGATATTTGGAAGGAGATCAATAATTATCAGATGTATCAAATCCACTGAAAAAATAATTACACAATATTTAACTGGTGTCATAACATGAGAGGATGGTCTTTCTTGAAATAAAGAATGATACTGATACTACTATCTTTAAATCAAGGTAAGAAAGAACCCTACAACTCTCTCTCTGTCTCTCTGTCTCTCTATGTGTGAGCACGTGTATAAAAATGTAAAACTATACACACACACACACGCACACGCACACACACACACATGCATACATTTCTCTTCTTTTTTCCATACTAAATGAAATAATGACTATAAAAAGTATAAAGCAGCCTGAACCTAGAAAAGTTGTCATGGACATTCTAGGTAATTTTGTTTCAAATTGATAAATTCAAACTACTTCCCCGATGAGTAGAAATGAACTAAATGATATCAGTAGCTTTTATGAAATACATTGGTAGTTTAACTTCCTGAAATGTATTAACTGGCATTCCCTGTAGCGGTTAACCTCTCTCTCTTCTTACTTGTTTGGGTGGGGGGCAGTGAATTTCTTCCTCCCTTCCTTTCTTTTTTCTTTTTAACATTTCTCACTCATTCATATAACTGACATGCTAAATGCTTCCAGAATGTGGACGTCAAGTGTCAGCTAAAAGCATACATATAAATATATGTAAATTTTCAATATCCTGCTTTTATTTATTCAATAAATAAAAGTTGAATAAGATTTGCAATATCTTGTAGGTATATGCTTTTATTAAATTTTTATTAAAAATATTAGCACTTATGAAAGAAAAGACTGGTGGGACTGGTCATGGAGGAGGGGATTGAAATTTGTGGTGAAACCAGGGAGAATGGATAGTTTTACTGCAGGGCAATAAAGGCAGAAGAATGCTTTTGCTAATGATGATGATCTCTCCCATCCCTTTTCTTAACCATACTGTTTTACTGGTCAGTGTGGCCACTAGGAGTTTTATTTTTTCCATGATTTTCAATGAGCTTACTCCATATGGTGGAGGAAAGTTATTGAATGCATAGTACATGTAATTTAAATTTTGTAACTGTGTAAAATTTTTCTTATCTATGTAAAATTACTAATCTGAAAAAACTTATTTGTTAGATTGCTAATTATGTTTTGATTCAGAAAATGTATATGTGATTGTTCAACGAACAGAAGAAACTGGCTAAGTCTGTGTTGACACTTCTGGGGGTGTGGGAGGAGCCTCCTGCTTCTGTGCATAACGTTCATTTATTTTTCCCTTGTATCTTCTGTTTAAAACGTTAATGCACTTGGGAGAGGGGATGGTCACAACCACTCTAGTTTGAGTGAGTTTATCCTCTGTTTTACTGAAGGTAAAGACACTGTGTACACAGCTGGCCTTGGAGGAGTAAGGACAGGACACACCATCCACATAATGGAAGAGGGGCAGCGGGGAGATGAGGTTGAGGTACCCAACACTAACTCAGCGCCCAGCGGAGAGGAACATCTCTGATCCTACGGAGGACTTTGCAGCTTGTATAAAATGACATTTAATCATTAAATTATGGGGAAAATCTTGTTATGTTAGTCTTGAATAATAGACAAATTTTAAACAAGATGTAAGAAAAAATGAAGTGACTCTATATTTGTCATTTTCACCCCTTAAAATTTAAGTGTTTCCAAGTTTAAGATGTTTATATAAAAGTGCTATGGTACCACTTTTCTAGTTTTTCAGAGTAATCTAAATTATGTCTTTATTGAAAAACATATTTATCTGGTCATTTTTAACTATTGGAATCTCTCTGGAAGGATATTCACAGGAAACAATTGATATATTTAATCACTATTTTTGGGGCCATATATTATTTTTAACACAGTCTGTAAAAAATGGTCCTGGCCTCTCTGGATGCCGATCTTTGGTTGCAAGGATATATCTACTAGTAATTACTCAAAGTTAAAATGATCAATACTACTCTGTGGTCGTAAGGATGGCAGGTGAAAATTGAGAATAGATAACACATCAGCACACAAAGCAGAGAGGCAAGGAGAACAGATGTGGTCACAGACATCAGGAGTTCAGGAGACCAACCCTTAAGTTGCAGGGACAAAGCGTCCAAGATGGCTCAGGACTCCCTCTGACACTGGAGAACTGAGAGCTGAAGAGTCCTCACATAAGTGCTGTTGAATTAAAGACAATTCCTAGTTAGAGGACTAGACAGAAATGACAGAAATGTATGATTTTCACTCTACAGCTTTCATGAAACAAGTTGGACAATGCGTAAGTTTCTTCAAAAACAAGCTCTATGTGTTGAGTGTTAAGGAGTGGGCCACACCATCTCATTACAATTCTGGACTTCCTCTTTAGCATCTGACAAAGCTTCTATATTTTTTTAAGACCTCCCAGAAACAAACAGGCAACACTGAAAAAAAAAAAAAAGGAAGTTAACAATGATTGGCTAAATTTGAAAGATACATAACTTTTTCACATGATACCATTCCTAATGCAACACTCCTTTCTCTGCTGTTCTGTCATTTTCCAAATAAAGCCACCCTGAGGAAGTGGTGTCAATCAGCTTAATTAAAAATACTTCCTTCATCTTTGCTACAGTACACTTTCTTCTTCTTGGCTGGCTTTTACCGAAATGAGTGATTTAACTTCTTAGAAGAGATTGCTGCTAGTGTTACAACAGCTGATGAATATGGGACCCCCTCTCACACTTGCTCTTTGGGGATCTGTAGTGTAGTCAGGTAAACAGTGATCTCATTTTTCCTCATTGCAGTTTAACTGACATTGAAATGAAAGATATGAGGTAGCTGTCAATTTACTTTTTCAGTTTGTTTTGGCTTTTGTGCTTTTCCTTTCAAGGAGCTACCTCTGAGGAAACATGAAACTTTTTTTTCCTGCTTACTTATTGTCACTATAAAAGCAATACCTGCTCATTAAATAAGTGGAAAAGAATAGAAAAAAGATAAGAAGTTACTGATAATCCCCACCACTTACAAACAAACACTGTTTCTATTTTCCTTGATTTTGAAACATGTTTAGGAAGTCTTTGTACATTTTTTGTAGGTTTCCAATAACTGGAAATGAGAGAGCTCCTCAAGCTGTTCTGGAAACTCGACATTCTTAAACGGTTACTTAAGCCTAAAATATTTCAGTCGAGTTAAACTTTGACCAACCCAGGTGACTAGTTTATAGGTCTTAAAACCTTGTGGAATAATTTGTATCAGCAAAGACCACACACCCCGAATTCCTGGACGGTGTCTGGTGTTTTCTTTCCCTAAGTATTTCAGACGCATTCTTCTCATTTGAAAGTTTTGCGTCTTACTCAACAACTTCTGTATCTAAACTATGTTAAAGATACATGGAAAAGAGATGACATCACAGAGCTGATTTTGTTCTTTTAGCCTTCTGTTCAGCTGAAGTTGAGCAGCGGTAATGAGTCATGCTGTCTTGTGACCAGCCGGGCACTTTTCCAATCAGAGAGACTGTTAAGATCTCTGACAACAGAACCTGTCATTGTTTGAAGAGTAGATATCAGCGGTGACCTACCTGTATGCTTGGTGATCCAGGCTTCTGGCTTCTGTGAGTAACAAAATGCGTTCCCATCCCTGCTGAATGACAGAACACCAGTGATGAGGTAGTACTTAGTAAAGCTGACTCATTTCCTCGTTTATAGATGAAAGGGATTGTCCAAGAAATAATCTCCCAGGTAAGTCATGGTTCCTTCAGGTAATACATGGTGAGTCTTTTCAAAGCAAGGCTGACTGTAACACTGCCTGGTCAGTGATGAGGTCTATGAAAAAGCAAATTTCTTTACGAAATAATGTCAGACATTAAAAGCCAGGTCCATTTTTATCCTTAACAATGGATGCATTGCTGATTTCAGATGCTACTCACAAGAAAGAATCCCCATTGCACAATCAGGTGTACAGATGATTGAATTTTTCCCATTAATTAAAATGTGGAATAAGTGTCAAATTTCCTTTTTGTTTTCCACCACGCACATTTTATGGTGATGCTGCAGCTGTTACCCTGGACATCTCTGGGAGATATCTGTGGGGGAGTGCTGGATACCCCTTCCATACAGCCCAGTTCCACGGGGCTGTGGGACTTCCAGCCAAGTCAGGTTGACTTGAACTGACTCAGCAGGTGCTGCCATCTTGGGAAACCAGGAGACCTCCTCCTTCCTGACTTGCTGTAATCTCCTGGGCTTTACAGTCAGGCTGCCTTTACAAACACATTTCTCAAAGCCAGTTTGGAGCATATTTATTTTTTAAAGTACAAGAAGCCTGTTGGGAGAAAAACATTATATCAATGCAATCCTCTGAATACCACCCAAGGTCGTAACTCATTTCTTCTTAGACTAGATTTTATTTACGAGTATTTTTTTTAATTGAAGTATGGTTGATTTGCAATGTTTTGGGTGTACTGCAAAGTGATTCAGTTATACATCTATCTATCTATCTATCTATCTACCTATCTACTTTTTCAGATTCTTTTCCATTATAAGTTATTACAAGATACTGAATATAGTTCCCTGCACTATACAGTGGGTCCTTGTTATTTATCTATTTTATATGTACTAGTGTGTGTCTGTTAATCCCATGAGGATTCTACAGGAGTGGAAACAGATTCCTCTAACTAGGATTTCATTACTTTCACTCATTTATAATGTGTGCCTTGCCCTCTGTTGCCTCTTTCCCTACTTGGTATGTCTTCTTCTGAATTCTCATGGAACTTTAACAGTTGTGCCATTAATTCTTTTTGTTGTTGGGAAATCACAAATTATGAAACGTTAAACTGAGCACATTTAAAAATAACCTAGGCTTTTCTGCTGTTTGGGTAAGGCCACTTGCTTGTTTGGGGTTGCTAATGGGAATAAATGACCATGTGTGATTACTTCTAGAGCCAGCTTGTTTGCCCGGAGGAAAGAATTCATTGAACAGCCACAGACTACATTCCAGAACGTTAGCCAAGCACTTTGCAACAGGGTACCATTGGGTCATAGCAAGGCCTGCCACCACTCCTGGCAGAGCGACTCCAAATACCTGCCCATGGTACAGAGGTCTGGTTGCAGGAGGTCAGTACGGGCTCTCATGGCAAGAATTTTTATGAGTGCTTCTTTCCTCTGTTTAGTTTCCTGATAAAAGGTCACTGGAATTTTTAAGTCTCTGGAAATGCATGGGACTCTACTTTTTTTTCAGAAGGTTCTTTCTATGCTTTGCAATGAGTTCTGATACTGAACTTTGATCTAAATTCTACATTGCAGGGTGCTGATGTGAGTGTGTGTGGGAGGGTGGTAATTTCAAATACTTCAGGACCCAGAATAGATTTGTCACTTTGTTATTTCTCTCCTTCCTTGTTGACAAATCGCAATGCTACTGTTCAGTGTTTGGAATCTGAGAATCTGCAGAGGCAGCTCATTGGTCCTCAGGGAGGATGACAATTAGCACAGCAGGTGGAACGCTGCACCTCCCGACCTCCCAACCCCTCTTTTATCTGTTTTACAAATTGGACAACTCTGCTTTGATCTGCTTTCGTGTAAGAGTTCATCGGAGCACGAGGAGATAAAAGTTGTCAAAGCTGAGCCCAGAAAGAGGTTGGTGCCGCCACACGTGGTCACTCAGAAGAGAAGTAGGGTTGGGGCTCAGGTAATGTGTGTGAGCTGCCTGTCCAGGTGGGCCTCCTCTGGATTCTCAGGGCCTTATCTGCAGACAGCCTTGAATGGATGGTGACTGAGAGCATCGTCCTGGAGCCCAGATGCCCCGGTGCATGTACTGGGGGATGGGGCCTCTAAGGAGGTGGTAAAGGTTAAATGAGGTCATCAGAGAGGATCCCTCATCCAATAGGGTTAGCCCTCAGGAGTAGACAGCAGAGAGCTTCACCTCCCCACCACCCCACATTTTCTGTCTGTCTGTCTGTCTGTCTCTGTCTCTCTCCTCCCTGTGAGGACACAGTGAGAAGGCAGCCGTCTGCAAGCCCGGAAGAGAGCTCTCACCAGCGCTTGGCCATGACTCCACCCTCCAGAACCGTGAGAAATAAAGCCCTGTTGTTTTAGCTGCCTGGTCTGTAGGACTTGGTTATGACAGCCTGAGCTGACCTGTACACAGAGGGACCTCTCCTTCTGAGGGGCCAGCCCTGCTTTCCCCAACTGCCCTCTGCTTGGTGGTACTCTGGGTTTTCTCACAGCCTGTGCGTTCCTGCCTCCCATCTGGATTAGAAGCTTCATCCTTAGGACTCCAGTAACAGGCCGTATCATGATTTGCACCCCTCAGGCACTAGCCAAATACATTTCTCACACTATAAAGTGTAATATTTGCTGATTGATTAACTAGTCTGAGAGATGATTAGCCAAGTTGTACCTATATCTTGAAATAGTTTGTTTTTACTTTGGTTTCAGAATTGGCAAAGAAATATGGGGATAATTATGCACAGAATTTCTGGCTACTTGGTGATATGAGTGTGTTGTTTATTTTCTCCTGGAATGATCCAGATTCAGAGAGTTACCTCAGCACTGACCTTTATCTTGCATATAAACATAAAATGGGGCCCAGGACTCCAAATTCTACAAAACTCACTGTAATTTTCTTTGAATGGAGGTCATTTTATCAATAATATTAAAATCCCATTAAATTATCTGATCCTAGACCAGGGTGTTTCATACTGTTCTCTTTCTTTATAATTATTTAATCTCTTTTTAGTAGAAAAGAGGAAAAATCCTTTGAACCAGAAATGATTTCTTTCTACTCTAACAGTATTCCTTTTTTCATTCTGGGTGAAATAAACTTAACAGAAAGGAGCTGAACTCTCCACTCCAGGCCACATGATTTAATGTGATGCAGGATTTTCAATTAATGGCAATACCTTGGACCTGATCAGAAAATCAAGCCACGAGAACTGAAGCCGCAAGGGGTTAACACTTGTTCATTGTTTTTACGGAAAGACTATGTATGTCAAAAAATAATCCAAAAGGATTTTTCATTTGCGTTTCTAACCTAAAATGGCCCCATGATTAATTTAACGTGCTTGATGTGCGTCATGGAATTATCAGTTACCTTTCTATTGAAGTGCAAAAATCAGGGACATTTTGTTTAATCAACACTAATGTTCAGAAATGTATTATCTGTGATGTTATCAGTTCTATCCGAACTTGGCCAATTTTTAAAAAAATCTGCTCTGCCACCATGTCATTAAATTATGACATCTGAGTCAAAAGGCCGCATCACAAGCTAGTGGCCCTGTGATTCGCCTGAGCCCCACCTGACTGATGCCATTGGCTCCATCCCAGAAGCAAAGGTGAGGGAAGCAATGACAATTATCTCAGTGATTTTGGCCACTGTCTTCTTCCTCAGCAACACAAAGGTGGCACAGGTGAAACGAGAGAGACAGTTGATGCTGTAAAAGTTTTGCTCAGGCTGTTGGATTTATTTAGATAATTGCTTAAAAAACTTCTGCCACGTCGACTTCATTCTTCTGAAATGACTCAGTGTCTTAATACATTTAGGATTACATTCAGCTGCAAGTTACAGAGAGTACAATTAAGAGAGGTATTTCACATTGAGGGTATATTTAACTCACATAAAAATACATACTGAGGAGGAGCGTTCGGGGCTAAAGCAGCTTCATAGTAACATCTTCAAGGATCCAGTGTCCTCCTCTCATTTCTGACCCTCCTCCCTGCCCTATAGGGTTTATTCTCATGGTTCTAGGATGCCTGCTGCCCTTCGAGGCAGCTCCATGTTCAGGTTTTTTTTTTAAGGGGAAGATGGTTTTTCAACAGGTATAAAGTTTCAATTATGCAAGAGAAGTGAGTTCTAGAATCCGCTGTACAACACTGGGCTTATGGTCAACAATGCTGTATCGTACAATTGCAAATTTGTTAAGAGGGTAGATCTCGTGGTAAGTGTTCTTATCACAAGAAAGAAAACAAGCAAGAAAGAGAAAGAGAGAAGGAAGGAAAGAAAGAGAGAGAGAAAGAGAGAAAGAGAGAGAAAGGAAGGAAGGAAGGGGAGAAGGGAGGGAGGGGGGTAGGGGACAGCAGGAAACTTTTGGAGGTGATGGATAAGTCTATTATGTTGATTTTGGTGACGGTTTCATAAGTGTTTGCACACGTCCAAACCCATCAAATTGTACACATTAAGTATGTGTAGATCTTTGTATATCAATTATACTTTAATAAAGCTGCTAAAAAGAAAAAGATAAGAAGGGAAGAGTCCAAAGAGTCTTTCTCCTGAAGAATCCTTTTTTGTTTGTTTTTTACATATTTGAGAAGTATAGTCCTCCCAGGAAATTCTGCTTACCTCTCACAGTCCAGAACTTGGCCACATGTCCATGCCCAGCTGCAGAGGGGCTGGAATTAGCTTTCCAGCCTCCAAAGCGAGCGGGGGAAATAAAAGACAGGGATTGAAAAGATTTTGGGTGGCAAACCCACCCCCTCTGCCATCCTGTCTTTCATGGATGTGGTGTAAGAGGCATAACGGACAGTCACGTTGTGGGTTTATCTCCTCACTTTGTTGACTCTCCCCAAAAAAATTCCAATAAAAAATATTCCAATTTAACAAGGTCCTACAATATTGCATGGAGAACTATATTCAATATCTTGTGATAAACCATAATGGAAAAGAACATAAAAAAGAATGTATATATATGTATAACTGAATTGCTCTGCTGTACAGCAGAAATTAACACAACACTGTAAGTCAACTATACTTCAATTAAAAAAAAAATCCCAGCTGATTTTGACCAGTTCACTGGAACTAAGATTGACATGAAATGATCCACAGCAGGTTCGAACTCTACTGCTGTCACTCCCCAGCTGTATATGACCCGGGCAAGATACTTCAAGCCTATAACCCTCAGTTTCCTCATCGCTAAAAACGAGCTTCCGCCCTTGGTAGATTTCTATAGGAACAGCTCTGATGTGTCACTCGTTTTGTATGAATTCCTCTTCACACTGAATCTAGGCTTTGCTCAGACCTTCTTTAGCCAGTGGGACATCAAAACACACAAAACAAGCAAACAGAACACAGTGAGCATGAGGTCAGCTGGTCTGAGGGGCAAGGTGGAGGGAGGGGGTGGCAGAGAGGAAAGACCTTCCAGGAAGAGGGGCCCAGATTCCAGCTGTCCCAGCCGAGCCCAGCCCCTGGTCACCTGGGAGCTGACTGCAGCTGCCTGCAGAAGCCCAGGCCAGACCTGTGCAAGGTCTAAGCAAATCACCCATGGGTATGTTAAAAAAGTCGGGCATTGTTGGTTTAAGCGACCAAGTTTTGGGGCAGAAAAAATAACTGGTACACACACTAACTTTCCAGTGTTGCTGCTAGGATGAATTACAAGGGTTGTGAGGCACAAAGCGAGCACTGGAAAATACTAGTTATTATTATTGTTGTTGTTATTGTTGTTATTTTCCATTGTACAACATAGATACGTGAAAAAGCCTTGCCAGTTAGAAAAAAAATAATCTGTAGATACACTCTTAGCACCTGCGATCGGTTTGGCATTGTCCTATGCTATGGGGCTTTTCTTTAAGAAGATTATATCCTGGCTGATACATTTAAGATAAAGAAACAGTGCATTTATTACCACAGGCTATAAACACACGGTAGGAGACCCAACTCTATGAACGTAACAAGTAAGTAAACATTCAAGGAATCAATACAGGTTTTTGGAGGAAGCTTCACGGGAAAATGTATTTCTTACTCAGGGTCTTGAGTGTAGGGAAATATTTAATAATACTATTAATATTTGGCATTTGTTGAGAGCTCCTTGTGTTCCAGGCATGACAATAAGCATTTACATGCAATTTTAGATTTAATCCTTACCATAAACTTATGAGCCAGTTTTATCCTATTCTTATTTACTTATGAGGACCCAGAATGAGGAAGAAATTAAGAAATTCCCTGATCTGTCCAATATTTCCCCTCTGATCAGCAGTAGAGCTGGGATTTGATGCCAGGGTTGCCTGATTCCAGAGCAAATGCTCTTCTTTGCACAGAGGCTGGCAGAGAAATTAAGTGTATTTATACCCTAAGAAAACTCATTCTGACGTTGACAGGACAGTTAATTGTTATTGTGGTCACAAGCCTACTGTGACCTACGTTCTAAAAGGTCC
The DNA here is from genome assembly GCF_949987515.2 of Delphinus delphis. Lineage (NCBI taxonomy): Eukaryota > Metazoa > Chordata > Mammalia > Artiodactyla > Delphinidae > Delphinus > Delphinus delphis. The sequence goes on from NC_082684.1 coordinate 151,766,706, forward strand.
TAAGTAAATGTATTAACAGAAAGTTCTTTTAATGATTAAAAGACATAACGTACTGTTCTAGGGCAGAAGAATAAAACCAGCTAACACGTATCTAGGGCTTACTCTGTGCCAGGCACTTGTCCTAGTGCTTTATGGATTTGGTACTTACTAGATTCCTTCCAACAGTAGGAGGCTACATTCTTTTACTTTCCCCACTTTAAACCAGATACAGAGATATTAAATCAATCTCCAAGTCACCTGACTGAAAAAATGGTGGGCAGGGGTGGAAATCAGGATGTCAAGCTGTGTTCTGCCCACTGAGCCCAAGTCCTCTGCTAAGCGCTGTGTGAGCTCTTCCACACGGGAACTCAGACCTCGACAGAACCAAGAGGTGGACGAACGTGTACAGAGTGACAATCTCTTCTGCACATTTCAGCTTGTGCCACGCAAAGTGTCATCCCATCAAAAACTAGGACCCTGAGCTCCAGAGAATTACTGAGCGTGGATTTCGTTAGCGAGGAAGCTGGGGTTGGAAGCGAGGCATTCTAATCTAATGGCAGACTCACCTTTCTGGGGGTCTTTTTAACATTAATTGTATTTAATAAAAGTTCTACATGAGTGTAGTTTGAAGAAAGAAATTGTTCTACCAGGCTTCTTATGAAACAACAGCTATTCTCAGCCCCCCTCTCTGATATGTCCTCCTTCTCAGAGGAAACTTTTTTCAAATCTTTTCACTCTTGGGATTTCTAACATAGCTCAAAAGCCACGCTGATATTGCTGTTTCTTGATTTTCCAGTTCTAGGAGTAATCTGTTGAATCCCCACCACGGACAATGAGAAATGACCCCTGATCGTCCACTCTCCCTCATCCTTCCATAATTACACTTTTAATCTGATTTTCCTCCTTTGCTCAGCTCCTTGTTTTCTCTGCAGTCAATGGTTTTATATTCGTTTCTATTTTGCTTAGGGTTTTATGTATTTATCACGAATTAGCCCCCAAGCTCTCCTCTAGCTGCTAAGTCCTCCCTCACCATATTCACACGGTAACCGTTCTATCCCTGTTCACCCACCTCCCCAGACTCCTCTCCCAGCCAGAACCTTGTCTCTGCTCCGTTCTGCAAGAGATGCCTCCCAGGCCTCCTGCAGAAGCTGCTTCTGGAATTTTCTCTCACCATCACTATTGGAATTCCCTTTACCTTGCTCTTGTGTTTTATCTCTATTTCTGAGATTTCAGGAAGTCCTTATCCTTGGTTGATTTGCTCAGTTTGGTTGAGCATATCCGTGTTCGCGTGTCTGGGTCAGGCGGTGCTTGCGGGTCTGCAGAACCTCAGGGACTAGAGTGCGGCCCTGCCTGGGTACCACTACTGAATACTGCCAGTTCTCTTCTTTCATGCACATAGTAGGGCCACTTTTCTTCCCATCCCGCAAGTCGGGAGCAGCCGTGATTTGCTTTATCCGTGAAACGTGTCTCTTCCAGCAGAAGCCTTAGCAGCCAGTGTGTGATTTGCTGTCTCCTCCTCCTTCCTTTGGTGTCTGGATGTGACTCAGCGTCCAGTGCTGGGTGTGGAGGAAGTGAAGAGCAGAACTTTGTGGTGCCTGCCACTGAGATTTGGGGGTTCTTTGTTACTGGAGCAGAACCAAGCGCAACCTGGCTGGTCCCAGTGCAAGTCAGGAGACATGAAACCTCCAGCTGCATCGTGTTGCAACTCATCCAAGTTCCCTTCAGTAACATTTGGTGATTTATCTCTTTCTCAACAGCTACTGCAGCCAGGCAAAAGCTAAGAACTTCACATTCATTATCTAATTTACTCTTTCCACTAAAGTAGGGCTTGTTCTAATTTCCATTTAATCCCAGTATCCCATTTAATCCTATCGTCTAATTTAACCCACTCTTCACACTGAGGTAGGTACAATTGATCTCATTTTACTGATGAATAAAATGATGCTCAGAGAGGCTCAGAAACATTTTTAATGTTATACCGAAAGCAGGGAGCCTGGATTTGACATCAGCTCTGAATCATGCCGAAGTACCTGGAGCATAAATTTGTAAAAATCAAGATAGCCTTTCAAGTTACTTAGAGTCTTCTATTCTTTGAAAAATTTCAAAATATAATGTAGTCCATGTAGTAGGAACATAATGTCCTCTGCAAAATTCCCCTTAGTTTTGCCAAGAATTTATAGCAGAAAGAAAATTGAATTTATTAAAAATAACAGTATTTAAGTGCATGTAACTGAGTCTTTTTTTTTTTTTTTTTTTTTGCAGTACGCAGGCCTCTCACCGCTGTGGCCTCTCCCGCCGCGGAGCACAGGCTCCGGACGCGCAGGCTCAGCGGCCATGGCTCACGGGCCCAGCCGGTACCGTGGCATGTGTGATCCTCCCGGACCGGGGCACGAACCCATGTCCCCCGCATCGGCAGGCGGACTCCCAACCACTGCGCCACCAGGGAAGCCCCAACTGAGTCTTTTTTAAGGCATTAAATACTCATACATTTGTATGTAGGCTTTCTAGAAACCACTTAGGATAAATATCTGATTTTGTGTTTAGAAATGTTTACACTATATATTTCTGGTTCTCTTGCTCTTAGGTTAAAATCCATTTCCAAATGATCCTTAAGAATGATTATTTTTCCCTCGCTGAGATTTCACTGAATACAGAGAAGAGGAAAGACTGAGTATATCACGAAAGGAAACACTCTATTTGCCACATTACACATTGATGAGAGCAAAGTTCCACAGATTAATTCAAGTGGGTATTTGCTGCAGTTTCCACTGTTGTAAGCCATGGGAAAGCAAACAATTCAGGTTAAAATCCTATTTTGACATGAACTGTCTGATGAATTTTCTTGGCACTTTACTTCCCCTGAGTATATAAAAGCCAAAGAGTATTTTTTTTTCACTTTTATCTGAACAATCAAAACAGTCATCCCCAAAATCAGTAATTCAATGGGTAATACAAATACCAGTTACAGTTAATTGAATTAATAGCATGATAGATTTTGCCAAAGGCTAAATTTGTAAGTCTCATGACAGCTTTTGCCTGAATCTTCAAACTTGTTGAGAATATCCCAGAAAATTTGAATCCTGGGCTAGGGACGTGTTCCTTGCTCAAAACAGTTTGGGACTCTCTTGTGGATGTTGTAAACCTTCCACAAGGTTCACTACCTTCAGGACTGTGACTTAATGACCTTTGTTTGAGTCCCGGTCTTTCGATGTTTCTTAGTAGTAGCTGGTGATTCATCGCGGGAATGTTGATTTCTGGTAAAAACAAACAAACAAAAGTTGAAGTGTGATTCTTTTTTTTTTTAAATGTTGAGCCTTCTTTTAATTTATTTATTTTTATTTTTGGCTGTGTTGGGTCTTCTTTTCTGTGCGAGGGCTTTCTCTAGTTGTGGCAAGTGGGGGCCACTCTTCATTGCGGTGCGCGGGCCTCTCACTGTCGTGGCCTCTCTTGTTGCGGAGCACAGGCTCCAGACGCGCAGGCTCAGTAGTTGTGGCTCACGGGCCTAGTTGTTCAGTGGCATGTGGGATCTTCCCAGACCAGGGCTCGAACCCGTGCCCCCTGCATTGGCAGGCAGATTCTCAACCACTGCACCACCAGGGAAGCCCGAAGTGTGATTCTTAAGTCATGGGCCTGACCATCTTGTGTAATGCATTCCATCCCAAAACATTTCCAAAAGAGGAATTTCCTAACTCCTTTTCATTCTATCTTTTGAATTTTAAACTGTGTGACTCAATGAAAAAGACTAAGATAAAAATGAAAGAAGCACATTTTGGGATTCTATATAGACGGACCACACACACACACACAGAGGACTTCATATTCGTGCAGGAGGAAACACTCGTGAACGCAAACATCACGCTCATTTTACTTTATTTTTTTTTGACTTTTGCAGCACTCTCGTACTTTCTTGTCAACGCGCTCGCCCACACTAGCAGCTCCCACATCTGCGGGTTGACAAAGAGCTGTTCCTCCTCAGCTGTCAGCATCTGTCTGAGCGGATCCACTGCATTTCCCGGAGGAAATCCGGCTGCAGCCGCCCCTGCGCACAGGCGCGCCCTTCGGCTCTCCCCGCTGGCCTGGCTGCGCTCATTCTGCTCCCATTCTGCCCCCAGGCTTCCAGGCGAGGATTTCTTCCCGCCCTTCTCCCATCCCCGCCCCCACCCTCCGCCAGTCTCACTGACCACTGTTGTCAAGTGGCGCCTGCCTTCTTGCAGACAGGAGAGGGTCTGCTGTCATGTTCCTGATGCTGTGAGGAGAGCCCTGGGTGACAATTCGGCACTTCTGCCCCGTGTTCAGAATTTCAGCGAGTGGCCATCAGGTGACCCTCACTTTAGGACCGAGCATCCCCTCCAGCCTGACAATTTATAGCAGCGTGCACAGATGCTGCGTCCATGTGCATTAATGTCATTGGCCAGGAGTCATTTCAGCCTCCACCGAGTCTTTCAGTTTTTCACTTTTTGGGAAATACACTATTAATACAATTTGTCACTATTCTCTAAGGAGCACTTATTATGCTGGGATTTTAGTATGTTTTACCAATTTAGTTGTCATAATGGCCTGCAAGTGCCTTGATTTTAAAACCTTATTTCCCAGGCCTTTTGAGAGCTCACTATAACCTGAGATTATTTTCCTAATGGACTGCTTCTATAATGTACTTCTTAAAAGCCAAATGGTACTTATCACTTCATTTTGCATATTGAATGACATTTTTAGCTTGGTATTAATAATCCAACATTATAATAAAAATAATAATAGCAAGGATTTGAAAATCCATTACAAATCTCCTTAAACCCAGGTGAACTCATTAACTCTTAGATAAAAGAAATTGGAATTTAAAAAAAAGACTTGATTTTATTCTGCCTCCTGTGATGACTGAGGAAGAATAAGAAGTGAATTCTCCTGACTTCAAATCTAGTGTTGCGTTTGCTAGGATAACCAGTTAATATAGGCTGTTTCATTTAAAAATGAAAACAGAGAAAGAAACATCCCTCTTATCTCTGAGTCAAGTAGATGGATATGAAAGCAAAGGTGGCGATTTCTGCTTTTGTCATCTGGAGAGAGTGGGTTGAGGGGAAACAAGAAAGAGGGTTACCAAACCTTACAAACAAAACATACAAACAAGCCAGGATTTTCAAACCATAAGCCTTATCAGAACAAGTTTCCTATCCTGCTCTTCTGTCTAAAATGTCAGTGTTTTGGTCATGCTGAGGGCTCTGTGGGGGTGACTTCAGTCATTTGCAGGCGTCACTGGGTTGAACGGTGTCAAATTCATATGCTGAAGTCATAATCCCACTGCCTGAGAATGTGACCTGATTTGGAGACAGGGTCTCCACAGGGGGAATTAAGTTAATGAGGTCATTGGAGGGAGGGGCGGTCCTAATCCAATAAAACAGGTGTCCTTCTAAAAAGGGGAGATTAGGACTCAGGCACACACAGAGGAAGAAGGCCACATGGCGATGCAGTCAGAGATTGGGGGATGTGTGTACAAGCCAAGGAGCACCAAATGTTGCCAGGAAAGTACCAGTAGCAGGAGAGAGGCCTAGAATAGACCCTCCCTCACAACCTTCAGAAGGAACCACTCTGCCAACACCTTGATCTCAGACTTCTGGCTCCAGAACTGTGAGACAATAGATGTTGGCTGTTTATGCCACCCAGTTTGTGTTTCTTTGTTATAGCAGTCCCAACAAGCGAATACACTGGACATCCAGGGAGTCAAAACCATGTCCAATGTAATCCAGGCCCATCAGGAGCTTACAATGAATCCACAATGAATCATAGAGTGATTCTGAAAAAGCTGACAAATAAATTACAATGAATCATGGAGCGATCTCCATGAAACACGGAGCAATCATAGGCAAATCATAGACAGAGGCCACTAGAGTAATTCAAACAGTAAATGCTATCAGAATTCAGAGGACAGGAGAGAAATAGAGACAGAAACCTCCAAAGTTTCCCACAGCCTAGCGTGAAAGAGCAAAGGAAGGGTGTATATGAGTCCAGAGGAAGAAAGCAAAGCCCATGGTTTTGGGGATGGAAGTTGGGAATAAAAGGCAAGACCTTACTTCTTCTCTGGCAAAGCACGTCCTGTGTTCTCACTCGCCATCGAAAGAGACTCAGCCGCAAGGGCAGAAATGACCCCCTCTATGTAAGGGGCTCAGGTGTTGTCTGGCAGGAGGAAGTTAGGCTAAAAATTTCCAGGAGGATGTAAGTTTATGTATCAATTCAAGCAACAATAGAAAAGCAAAACTGCAAAATTTTATTTTTCTACTTCCATATAACTCTAGAATTAGTGTAAAAATGTCAAAGTAACATGCAGGACATACCCATGGGAAGGTCCTTATGCTAGGGAACAACTTTATCATTTAAAATCATTAAAGAAAATTGGATTTTATTCTTAAAGATGGAAACATTTCTTGCCATTTGTAGAGCTTATTGAAAACTTCATTTTCAGTGTTCAATCACAAGTAAATGTGAAAACGACTTTATTTAATAATTGACTTAGGTTGCCTTTAAATATAGCTTTGGCCTGTTTTTGTGAGGTTTTTCTTTAATTTTCTGTTCGTGGGCAGAACCCCTTGCTCATATTTGCTGTGACATGTCATGGCTGGTACCATCCCCTCAGCAGCTTCTGCAAACTCTGCTTTTACAGGGCAGCATACAACACCACCATAATTTTATTTTCCTCTGAGGAAATTCCCAATATGTAAGCTCAAATATTAGAGACAGTGAGACAAAGGCAATAGTGTAAAACCACAATGGAAATCTGACTCACTCTGAACTTCAAAATTGCAATGCGCTACTAAAAATAATTAATCATCCCTACTGCTTGGCAAGATTTCTTCTTGGATATTCTGTAATTGTGAAATGCACTACAAATAATTCAACCTTCTTTCAACTCCGTGGTTTGCTGTGAACCGTTGATACCTGCGTTGGCATTAACCACCTTGCAACACTCCCTTACACATCTTTCTCTGCACCAATAAGAACAGAGGAGATTTATCTAGGCCGTGTGTGCTTATTAAGGATATCCATTTTATACGTTTACTCATTGAATTAAAAATTAAAAGTGAGTAATTCTATGATGTGATGGCAGTAATTAAAATATAGATAGAAAGGTTGATGTCACATATAAAAATGAGCATTGGAGTAATTGGATAGAGAGCTGATAAAATAACAATCTGCTTAATTTGCATGTAGCTCTTCAAATTAATAAAAACCAATGTACAATGTACATCCTGTACTGTTAGGAAGGCCAGCAGCAAATTATCATTGTTTTTCCCCAAAACGTAGCTCACCATTTAGGTAATATACACTCAACATCTCAATACTTGTCTGCAGCTCAGTAGAAATATGGGTCTTGGAACAAATGGAGGAGGGACACCATTTCTCATGGTGCATACTGTGGTGCCGCTCACCATTTGTCTCAGAAATAAGTGACATTTTTTTCAGCTTTATTGAAGTATAATTGACCAATAAAAATTGTATGTATTTAAGGTGTACAACGTGTTGGTTTGATTTACATATACATTGTGAAATGATCACCACAATCAAGCTGATGAACACATCCATCCTCACATAGTTACTGTTTGTGTGTGTGTGTGTGTGTGTGTGTGGTGAGAACACTTAACATCTATGCTCTTAGAAAAATTCAAGTACACAATACAGCGTTATTAACTATAGTCACCATGCTGTAGATTAGATCCCCAGAATTTATTCATCTTAAAACTGAAAGTTTGTACCCTTTGACCAACATCTCGCCATTTCCCCCACCCTGATACCCACCATCCTACGCTCCACTTCTCTGAGTTTGACTTTTAGATTCTACATATAAGTGGAATCATGCAGTATTTGTCTTCCTCTGTTTGGCTTATTTCACTCAGCATGATGTCCTCCAGGTTCATCCATGTTGTCGCAAAGAGCAAGATTTCTTTCTTTTTTATGCTGAGTAATATTCCATTGTATGTACATGCCACACCTTCTTTAAATGTTCATTCCACAGTGAGTACTTAGGTTTCTTCCAAATCTTGACTATTGTGAATAATGCTACAATAAACGTGGGAGTACATACATCTTTTCCAGATAGCGATTTTATTTCCTTTGGATACATACCCAGAAGGGGGATTGCTGGATCATATGGTAGTTCTATTTTTAATTTTTTGAGGAAATTCCATACTGTTTTCAAAAACGGCTGAACCAGTTTTATGCCCATAAACAGTGTATTCCCTTTGTTTCACCCCCTTGCCACTACTTGTTGTCTCTTGTCTTTTTGATAATAGCCATCATAACAGGTATGAGGTGGTATTATATTGTGGTTTTGATTTGCATTTCCTTAATGATTACTGACGTTGAGCACTTTTTCATGTATCCATTGACCATTACCCGTTGTAGGTCTTCTTTGGAAAAAATGTTTATTCAGGTCCTTTGCCTATTTTTTTTTTTTTTTTTTGCGGTACGTGGGCCTCTCACTGTTGTGGCCTCTCCCGTTGCGGAGCACAGGCTCCTTACGCACAGGCTCAGCGGCCATGACTCACGGGCCCAGCCGCTCCGCGGCATGTGGGATCTTCCCGGACCGGGGCACGAACCTGCGTCCCCTGCATCGGCAGGTGGACTCTCAACCACTGCACCACCAGGGAAGCCCTCCTTTGCCTATTTTTACATAGAGTTTGTTTGTTTGTTTTTGGCTATTGAGTTATAAGAGTTCCTCGTATACTTTGAATAGTAATGATTTATCAAATGTATAATTTGCAAATATTTTCTCCCATTCCATAGGTTGCCTTTTCATTATGTTGATTGTTTCCTTTGCTGGGCAAAAGCTTTTTAGTTGATGTACTTCCACTTGTTTGATTTTGCTTTTGTTGCCTGTGCTTCTGGTGTCAGATCAAGACATATTTTAAAGACTAAGGATAAGCAACCCTTGGCTTTTCCAGAACTTCATACCTCCTCAGTAAAAAGTTTTCAGTCATGATATCCAAAGACATCAATATGTGCTGATTTGTTAATTATAGATATGGAAGTCTTCTATTATATCTTCAGCATTATAAAAGATACACAGAAATGTAAATTAGAAAAAATGAATCAGATAAGAATACATGTCAGTAGAAGTTCTAATAGTTATTCCTCGCGTTCCAATTCATCATTTCATGCAGCCTTTGGGGGGTGTGCACCCCACTTTTGAGCTAAGTGAGACCGGAGGGTGGCAGTGAAGTGCTCAAGTAGAGAATGGAGTGGTCTTTCTCCTCTTTGTGACCCTGGCTAGGTGAGGATGTTTCCTATCACCCGAGTAAAACCAAGATGGATGACAGTAACTTTTTAATATTCATTAGCATGATTCATCTTAGTGTTTATTGCTTCGTAATCACAAAGGATGAATTACTTTCTTCTGGGTAAAGCACAGCTACAAGATGTTTGCCATAATCACAGAGAGGGGAGGTGATGGGCTCTATCCTAGGGCACAAAGACTGAGATCATGGACCTCTGATCACGCATAAATCTGCTAGGCTGGGAGAAGATGGGCATGAAGGTTTATGGCTTACCTCCCATGTGCCAGGCACACTTCTAGATGCTGAAATATGTTAAAAGACATCATGGCTCCAAAGCCTTTACCTAATGTTTGGGCCATAACAACTGCTATTATTATGTATCTTGTGTAATCATCAAAATTATCCAGATAGTTAGGAATCAATATCCTCATGGTTTTCGCCTTACATTGTAAGCCACTTAAGGATCAGAGAGGTTTTACAACTTGGCCTTGGTCACACTTAGTAAAAGGTGAGAGAAGTCTTTCTGATTCCATAGCTAAATTTTCAGGGTTTTTTCCTTTTCTTCTTTCTTTGTTGTTGTTGTTGTTTTTTTTTTACTTTTATCACTGTACAATTTTGCTCGTGTCAGAATGCTCATGAAGAATCCCATAGCCCTGGGCCACCCCTATTGGTTTTGTCACATCATATGGACAGTTATGGTAGATACTGTTTATTTGTCCCTATCCACTGTATCATACACCTGTAACTTATATAACATTATACACATGCACACAAAAGTTTATGGTAAAGGTGGTTGTATTGGGTAGGGTTCTCCAGAGAAACAAATAGAATATATAAGGAGTTGGCTCAACTGACTGTGGAGGCTTGGTGAGTCCAAAATCTGATGGGGAAGGCTGGCAGGCTGGAGACTCAGTAAAGTTGCAGTTTGAGGCCAAAAGTGGTCGGACTGGAGAACCCGGAAGAGCCAATGTTGCAGATGAAGCTCGAAGGCCATCTGCTGAAGAATTCCCTCTTGCTCTGGGGAAGTGAGTATTTTGTCCTATTCAAGCCTTCAACTGATTGGACAAGGCCCACCTCCATGGGGGAGGACAATCTGCTTTACTCAAACCTTGCCAATTTAAATGTTAATCTCATCCAAATCACCCTCACAGACACATCCAGAGTAATGTTTGACCACATATCTGGGCAACATTGTGGTCCAGCCGAGTTAACACATAACGTTAGCAATCACAGTGGAGTGATGGCTGCTTTCTTTAATTTCAAGAGCTGAAAATTAAACAACAAAAAAAGCGCATTGGGCTGAGGGGCACCAAAGTGTAGCCTATACTTATCATTAAGTGTTCCTCTTTTGGAGAAACTTCTGAATTAAAGGGGATGATTTTTCTTAACTCCACTGCAGTATTTCTGATTTGTATTTGATAATGTAAAAAACGCATACTAGTGTGGTATACCCGAGGCAAACAGAGGTGAAGATTCACAGAATTGGAGAAGACCCTAGAAATCAGGGACTCCATGAACATCATGTTCCAACTCCCCGAAAATTGTTCAAACATTTACCTGCAGAGCTGGGACTGGCACTGGTCCTGTGACCCGTCCAAGAGCATTTGTGGTTCATGGAACCAACTCAGCATCTACCAGAGGAAATTCACTCCTATGGATACTATATAAGATTCCATTTTGAAAAAGATTATTTGCTAAAACAAGCTTGCAAACACTCTCTTACTTCATTGGTAATGGATATTTTTGTTGCTACTGATGTATTTCAGCATGTTCAAGATACATTTGAGAACTGATGTTAGGAAAATAACTTCAATCTATGATTTGCAAGTTTGAATTTCAATAATTTGGCCCAATTTGAATTTATAAGCACAGAGAAAAGGTTAACTCACCCATTTAGCAGTTTGGAAAGCATTTGGTTTTATGTTTATTTTATCCTTAAAAAATTATGATGCTGAATTTAATAAAATAACAAAAACTACTTTTTTATTTAAAAAGTAACTAATATGCATGAAGGAATATTGGAAAATACAGAACAGCAGGCAGAAAAAATATAGTCAAATATACCAGCTACCTTTTTTTCTGGGAAGTATATTATATGTGACTTTTTTCACTTATCATATATCCAAGGCCTTTTCTGTGTTATGGAAGAACCTTGAAAAATATAATATTGAATGATTATGCAACCCTCCAGTAAGTGGTTATACCAGGGAATTCCCTGGCGGTCCAGTGGTTAGGACTCTGCACGCTAACTGCAGAGGGCCCAGGTTCAATCCCTGGTCAGGGAACTAAGATCCCACAAGCCATGAGGGACGGCCAAAAAAAGAAAAAAAAGTGATTATACCAGTGCTTAACTAAAAATTACTTTTTTATTGCTGTTTCCTTTTTTTTTTTTTTACCATAAAAAACAAAGCAGGGATAATATTGCTATGGGCTCATTCTCACCCCATCCCCCGAATTCACAGATTGAAGTCCTAACCAGCATTGTGTCTGTATTTGGAGTAAGGAAGTAATTTAGGTTAAATGGGGTCATAAGAGTAGAGCCCTGATCTGATAGGATTAGAATCCTCAAGAGGGGTAGCAGAGAGCTTTCTCTCTTCTCTCTGTCTCTGTCTCTCTCTCTCTTCTCTCTGTCTCTGTCTCTGTCTCTCTCTCATGTGAGCACACAGTGGGAAAGTGGCCATCTGCAAGCCAAGAAGAGAGCTCTCCCCAGACACAGAATCTGCCGGCCCCTCGATCTGGGACTTCCAGCCTCCAGAACTGTGAGGAATTAATGTGGCTGTTTAAGACCCCAGTCTGGGGTATTCTGTTACAGCAACAGAGGTGACTGATTCAGTATCTCTTTCATAAAGCTCCCTCTGCATGTCCCACCTGAGTCTGCTCATGTATATGCTTCAATAGCCCATCAGATTTAAAACACAAGTTCAATGATAAAATATCTAAGAATTCAAGATGGCAACAGCAGAACCTTAAACCAACCAGGGTCCTCCTGAGTGTGGACCCTCTGAGATTTCACAGGCCATGTGCCCACAGGACCAGCCCTGACTTTCTGGGGTGTTCTTGGTGTGAACACGTGGGCCTCGCTCACCAGTATTCATCCCATGGCTATAGATACTCAACAGAATCTCCTGTTGGTTTGATGTTTTGTAATATGTAACCGACCCTCAGATCTACGTTAAAGAGGTTCCATGGGTCCTCTGATTAAGAACATTTTTTTAGTGGTTATTTTATAATCCTCTGTTTACTGAAAAACAACCAGAGAATCACAGAAATATAAAGCTGGAAGGAATTTCCTGTCTGGTAGTGTTCAGGGTAGTTTTTGTTTTTTAATTTTTTGTAGGCAGTGGAGCCAGTCCTTTAAAGAAAACTTTTGAAGAAGGAGGTTTGTTAGGTGGGGGCCTAGCGCTGCTCTGATTGGGGCGGGGTTGTCCGCCCGACACCCTCCCTGAAACAATTTGAAAACCAATGATCTCATCCCACCTTCTCATTTAAAATATTTATTTATGGGTTGCCCTCTAGGGATCTTCAAAAATGACAGAATTCCAATTTATTTTTAAAAAGCATTATTTTAGAGTTTTTAAAAAATGCCAGGGTACATAGGAGTGTTTGAACGTGAAGTTAACAAATTCTCATAAGAATTGAGGAACAACCGTTTAGCAGTAAACGTGGCTCTCAGCTCCAAAGAGGCAGCTGTGTCCATCTCTGTCTGACCTTTAATGGCGGTGGAAAACACACGAGATAATGAAATCTCAGGACACCTTGTGATTCTTGGGTTTTGCTGGGTGAAAATAGGCCCTGTACCTTTCACCTGCTTTTTATGACCGAGCCCCAACTTCCTTCCCTTTCTTGAAGTTGCTTCACTTGTTTTACAGCCTTTGCGTTACCACCATCACTTGCCTTTTCAATGAATCAGGCCAGCTTCTCATCTTCATAACTGGGCAAACTCATGGAACCACTCCCAGGGAGTTGGCGTCACACTGCCTTTTGTTGTTTTAAGGCATTATATTGTTTTACTATATTCTATTGCTTCTATAACTTTATGCATTCATTCATTCCACAATGTGTGAATATTTCCTGGTCACATAGCTGTCTAGTTGATGCGGGGAATTGCAAAGATGGGTAAGACATAAGCGTTTCCTTCTAGTGGGACATGCTATAGCCAGGGAATCAGAGTTGCAAATCAACAAAGAATAAATTGTTTTCCAATTATGGTTTCAAACGGTTATATGCTTAGAAAAAAGTAATTTTCTTTTCATAGCCCAATTAAAAATTGTATTTGGTAAATATTATGTGCAGGACTGTAAAAAACATTATTTTAGAATCTCAAAATGTAATAAATTAAACATATGCTTTCTGTGATATTCTTTCCATTTTAATATTTTTAGGAAAAGTAACTTGGCCTATAAAGTGCTATCAAAGTAAAGTTGAATCAGAAACAGTTTTTAGTGAATTTTCTTATGAAGTGTAAATAGGTTACAAAAATAAAATTAAAATAAATAGGCTAAGATTTTGTCAGTTAATAAGAGAGAAACTAACAGATGATAGATGTCAAATCAAGCTTTTGAAAACTTAGCTTAAAAGTCCTAGCAGGACACAAAAATAGATATAACTATGCTTCTTTTTCAAAAAAATATAATTCCTCCTCCCTCCTCCTCCTCATTCTCTATTCTTTTTCTTAGAATTCTTACGTTAAGTTTACATGGTTCCCTTTTCAGTATCATTATTTACAACACTGTCAGTGTTTCCATAGTTATGCAGAAAGCCCATTTCCATAGCAACACTCTTGGTTTCCTAAACAAATAGTATCACAGTGTTAATCTTGTTTCAATGTTATTGTACTATGTTATTAGATACAAAAATTCAAAAAATAATTTAAGCAGAGTTTGAAGCTAGGTGGGTTGGTTTTATTGTTTGGTGCTTTTGATATTAAATTTCAATTTCATATTAAATTATGTATCCATTTGAAAAATAGTGGGAATTTTGTATGGTAAACATGATACCAATTTTACTCACTAGTTATAAAGCACTGTAATTTAATAAGAGAGTGTTTCAATACATGAACAACATACAGGGAGAGGTTTACCATCTTCAGATTAAAATGCCTGTTTTTCAGCTGGCCTGGATAATTTAGCTTCCCCAATTCTCTAAAGTCATTTATAAGCTACCCACAGCAATATTTCCCTTTGCCATTTTTGCATTTTAAGTAATTTCTACCTGTTTTGCCTTTTATTTTACAACCCCACAGGAACAACTATGCAACAGACTTCAAGGGAAATTTATGGCTTCCGTTTTCTTTGAAACAAAAGAGAAAAATTAGTAGGTTTTTGTGTCTTTGTCTTAACATTTGCTCATCATTACCCTTAATTTCTTCTCTAAGGAGCAAATCTTTTGGCCTCTTTCAGAAATGGGACTTGGCCTGCCCCTAGCTCCCAGCGATGTCTGGCATATCCAGTTTGCTTTAATTGGATAGTTTACATTCGCCTCCTCCAGGAGGGCCTCAGGGCACGTGGGGGAGAAGATGGCCAACATGCAAGGTAAGGGAAATGGGAATATTACTTTTATTTAACCGAAGCGACAGGAGCTGTAATAACAGTCCCATAGCAGTACCACGTCCTGTCAGATGTTTTTAAAAGGCCGGCTGGGCTGTGCGCATCTGGATCTTTGTGCTCTGTACGCTGCCTCACTTAACGTGGCTTTTCAGAAGCCTGCTCTTTCATTCTCCTTTTGAATATGTCTTCCTTGAAGAATACATTTAAATGAGTTTCCCATCTCAATTTTAGCAGGAAGGGCATGGAGACAGGGCTATAATATACTAATTTGCAAAGGTGAATTGGTTTGCTCTCTTGTGGGGAAAGGAGTCAATAATGACGGAAGCTGATGTCAAACTTTGGACCCACCATGCCCCGGCTGGGGAGCTGGGGCCAGCCAGACACCAAGCCAGCCCATCCCAGCTCCGGTGTCTGAGCTGCGGGATTTGGAGCCTGGGATTTCAACCCCTCTGAGCCTCAGTTTCCTCATCTATAAAATTAGGAAAATAGCACCCAATGTGCAGCAAGCATTGTTGGGAGATTAGAGATACAAATAAGCAGGGTAACACTTGCTAAGAGGTAGTCATTGTTGTCATTTACTGATTGTTCGTTCTTTTCTTTGATAGTTTGAAGTTTGGGGTCAGAAGGAGCCTCTGTAGTGCTTCAAGGAGGTGTGTCCATGGAGACTCCGCACTGGCCGAGCTTCTTCAGCTTTCCCGCCATCATTGGCCTGTCTCCCGCCCCCTTGCAGCAGGCAGCTTTAATGTTTCAGTTCAGGGGAGGCAAGCATTCAGACTTCCCAAAGCTGCCTCTTCATGTGGGTTTCTTCAATGGGCAGCAGCCTCATGATGTGGAAAGCCCCTGGGAAGAGGTCCTTTCCTCACCTCCATCCCTGCAGTGAAGCTTCACCAGTGTTTTTCAACCTGTCGTATGCAAAGCAGTCATCCCAGGACCTTGCTGAAATGCAGATTTGGGTTCAGCAGGCCTAGGTGGGGACCACATTTCTGCGTGGCTGACAAGTTCTCGGGCAATACCAACGGCGCTCATCTTTTTTTTTTTTTTTTTTTTGCGGTACACGGGCCTCTCACTGTTGCGGCCTCTCCCGTTGCGGAGCGCAGGCTCCGGACGCGCAGGCCCAGCGGCCATGGCTCACGGGCCCAGCCGCTCCGTGGCATGCGGGATCCTCCCGGACTGGGGCACGAACCCGTGTCCCTGAATCGGCAGGCGGACTCTCAACCACTGCGCCACCAAGGAAGCCCCAGGGACCTCATCTTGAATGTAAAGGATCTAAACTCGCCAAATCAGAGATTTTTCTCAAATTTATTAAGACTCCAGTTAAGAGCCAGTTCCTGTAACATTGTGCCCCCAAACTCTTTGGCCTGGGTGTATTTGGGGTTCTTGTTCTAGTACAAGATCCAGACCATCCAGTCTCATTGAACTTGGCTTCCTTGTGAGCTGGAGAGATTGGGCTGGCTGAAATCTCTTGGGTCCTTTTCAAAGATCAAATGTGGTACTCTTTCTTCTTTTGGACACCAGACAAATCAGGAAAGATGCAGAATTGCCTCTATTCAAGTCAGCTGATTTGACTCTCCTCTGGGTCTAAGGATTAGAATGGTTCAGTTGTATTAGGAAAAATGTATAAAAGGATTTGAACTGATCATCAGAAATAGTTTAATATCCCAATCAGAAATTCAGAGATTCATCTACGAACAAGTTTAGAAGCTGGCTGTATCACGTAATCATCAAAAAATACAATATGCTTAGTGTTTCAGAATTCCCTATGAAAATGTGTTCTCATTTCCTTTCGTTATGGAGACAGTATAACAAATCCAGTTAGGTTTTCTCAGACAAAACTGTGTTTGGTTTTCTGTTCTCTTGTACTTCTGAACCTTGTTGGCATTTTAATTGTTATATCTTAATAGCAATGTTTCTTTCATGGAAAGCTTTGAATGGCAACTTGCTCTTTTCTGAGCTATTTCAAAAAGAAATTGTATTTGAATGGTCTAAAAAAAAAATTCCAGGGCATTCTAGGGGATTTTGTCACTTGGGTTTTCTTTACTTATGATCTCATTGTCGAGGATTGTATAAGCTTCTAAGAATCAAAGGGATAGTGGTTTCTAAAAAGTATATGCAAACACAGGATTATTTTCATTTTTATTCATATGCTAAATATATTCACTCAACTGGCATCGACCTCATAATGAATCATGATGAGTCTATTTGCCCTCCTCAAAAATAATAATAAAATTGTAACAAAATCAAATCCCTTTGGAAAAGGAGGCAGCCAATTTTCCAATAGTGCTTGCTTGCCATGGAAAATTCCCCAACTGTCAATGATAAATTCGCATTAAGTATATAAAAAATGTGGATGAAAATAGTATCATCCTTACACGGTAAGGAGCACATGAGCTCATGAAAATTAAGCTCTTAGAACAATACCTGGCACATTCCAAGGGCTCAATAAATATTATGTATTGATATTATTCCTGACTCTCATCTCATTTTTTGTAACAAGTAAGACTGCAGTATCATAACCTCTCCCTAGCTTTCCATTCATAAATTAAGTTATATGTGTATATATGTATATATTTGAGGGGACCCTTTTATAAATGATGATTTCAAATGTTTGTAGAAAAATCTGACACAGTCCAGAAAGAAATAATGCAAATATTCTCTGAAAGTCTATAATGACTATAATTTGAATGTTCAATTTGAACAGATGACCATTCTCAGGGTTCTCTGTTCATAGAATGTCATATAGAGGATTATGATTTAGAAAGAAACTATTTTCCAAATAAAAGAGCAGAGTATCTCAATGGGGGAAAGGCCCCAAGCCTATGAAACACACATGAACATATATATTTCCATGAGAAATGCATGTATGTTTTTCTTCTGGTTGTATTGATTAAAAATTCATCTTGTCCTGTTGCATCACTGGTTGCACTGTAAAGCACTAACACTGAAGTGGTGTTTGCACAGAACAAAGAAAAAGGGAAACTTAGCAAATAGTTGGTTTAATGAAGTCAATCTACCATTCCAAATCACCAAGGCCAAACATTCAGTCGGATGGATAGTTTCCACTTGCCGAGACCATGAAGCCATTCTTCTATGTTTGTTTTGTGCCAACATGAAGGGGGATGCACAAGGAAATTCGACATGATTTTGAGGGGCTTTTCTGCAGTTTATTTATGCAAGGTGAAGCTCATAGGATTTTCCCTATATAAAACCACATCACAATGGATATCAGGTTTGCCGAAGATGCCCAAAAGCAGCGGCAGAAAAAGCTGGGGTGACTCACTGGGTAGAACAGCAGCCAGATGCAGCAACCCAGGAAAATGATTTAGCCCACGGAGTCCAGTCAGACACCCTGGGCTCAAACTCTGGCTCAACCCTTCCTGAACTGCTTGACTCTGAGAAACTCCCTCACCTTTCTGTGCCTCAGATTACGTGCTCCCCTTGCTAATAGGGATCTCAGTACCTGATCACAAAGGCCATTGCAAGAAGAAGCACAATCACGCACACAGAGTGAGTAGAGCAGTGCCTTAGGCATAGAGACCAAGAAATGTTAGTGGTGATTAGAGAATGAATAATGTTTCCTGTAACTGCCATGGAGATCATTAGTCATATAGTATATTTTCATGAGTTGCTTCCCATTTGACTAAAGCTGATTACAAACTTATTACGCTTTGAATTCTGTCATCTTGGCAAATGTGTAGCCACTCTGAAGCTTCTAAGTCAGGTTAAAGTCTCAGATTCTAGAGAGAACTTAGTAATCGGTCAGGTGCCAGCAGAAAGGGCTGTGAAGATCAGGAATTTTAGATAAAATCCAGATGGCTTGGATATTAAATAATTCTTAAACTCTGGGTTTAACTATGTCAACATAATTCCAGTAGTAACCATTTAACCAATTGTTTTTGTCAGCTCTGGCTGCCATAACAAAATACCACAGAGTAGGCGGCTTGAACAACAAATTTATTTTCTCACAGTTCTGGAGGCTGCAAGCCCAAGAGTAAGGTGCCGGCAGGTTCAGTAACTGGTGAGGACCCACTTCCTGGCTTGTGGATGGCTGTCCTCTTGCTGTGTCCTCAAGTGGCCTTTGATTTTATGATTGTCTTGCAAAGAAATCGCTGATATTTCTTAATAAAAATTGCTGCAATTTTGAAATGTGGTTCTAATATGCATGCAAATCAGATAAAGATCAGAGGGTATTCTAATGTGGGGAAATTCCAGATATAGGCACACCTCGGAGATATTTTGGATTCAGTTCCAGACCACTGAAATAAAATGAATATCATAATGAAGCAAGCCACAAGTTTTTTGGTTTCCCAGTGCATATAAAAATTATGTTTAGTGGCGCAGTGGTTGAGAATCTGCCTGCTAATGCAGGGGACACGGGTTCGAGCCCTGGTCTGGGAGGATCCCACATGCCGCCGAGCAACTAGGCCCGTGAGCCACAACTACTGAGACTGTGCGTCTGGAGCCTGTGCTCCGCAACAAGAGAGGCCGCGATAGTGAGAGGCCCGCGCACCGCGATGAAGAGTGGCCCCCACTTGCCACAACTAGAGAAAGCCCTCGCACAGAAACGAAGACCCAACACAGCAAAAATAAATAAATAAATTAATAAACTACCCCCAACATCTTCTTAAAAAAAAATTATGTTTATACTATACTATAGTCAATTAAGTGTGCAGTAACGTTGTCTTAAAAAAATGTACATACCTTAAAAATACTCTATTGCTAAAAATGCCAAAACAATTACAATAGTAACATCAAAGATGAATGATCACAGATCACCATAGCAAGTGTAATAATAATGAAAAAGATTGCAGTATTTTGAGAATTACCAAAATGTGACACAGAAACACAAAGTAAGCAACTGCTGTTGGAAAAGTGGTACCAATAGACTTGCTCCATGCAAGGTTGTCACACACCTTCAATTTGTTAAAAAAAAAAAAAAAGTGTATCTACAAAGCACAATAAAGTGAAGTGCAATAAAGCAAGGTGTGCCTAGCTTGGATAGTAAATATGTCTTAAACTCTGGGAGGGGTTGGGATATTGCTCATGACCATTGATAAGATCGTTTCCAAGGCCACTTGGAGCAGAAACTGTGGGGTCGCTGGTAATGGGAGTGATTGAGCATTTATGACAATGACAAAGGCAAACTGCTCAGCTTTAGGGAGGAGACAGGTAAGGTAGTAGTGGGAGTACACAGCAGGTACCGTGAAGTCCTCAGCCTCCGAGATAACACTGGTTCTAACTTAAAGGAAAGAAGGCGGGAGAAGACATCGAATTATGCTTAAAGACATGTAAATACAGATTGACAAAGTTACAGTACTGAGTTAGTGAGCAAAAAAAAATCACAAGGAAACACCAATCCCCCGTGGTTATAGTCTTGACCACTCAACACATCACATGTGTATTAGGTTTTCACGGGAAGTACCTTGAATCCCCTTGACTTAGAAACATGAAACCTGAAACAGAAACCTGCTGTATAAAAAATTAAATTAAATTAAAACAAAAACATGATGATAATTTTATATGGATGACCCAAAAGGTCTTAAAAAGAAGGATTTCTTACTATCTAGCTCTCTTTCAAGTTCACACGGCCCAACTTACCGAGTTATCTTTATTTTTAATTTTTTTTGAATTTTATTTTATTTATTTTTTATCCAGCAGGTTCTTATTAGTTATCCATTTTATACATATTAGTGTGTTTATGTCAATCCCAATCTCCCAATTCATCACACCACCACCACCACTTATCTTTATTAAAGGATATTTGCAGTCGAGCTTTCTGGACTATACAAGTCTCTTAGGTTTTTAAGGGTTAGTAAACACTTCCTTCCATGCAGACTCAGCGTGACACCGGCCCTTGTGATTCTATGAAAGGAAACGCCGGGCCCTGAGGCTGGGTCCTGCTGCCCGCAGAAGCTGTACATTTCATTCTCTGGAACATCTCCGAGCTGGACCAAGCCGGCTGATGATGGGGAGTCAGAATAACTTGCTTCCATTGGGGTCAAATGCAGCGCAGAGTCGGTCCTTATTCCTGAGTGCTTCTGTCTTCACCTGCCTCTGCCTTGTCCCAATGCCGCTGAGAAACCAAGTCCTACAGTGAGGCTAACCACACGGGTTGCGTTGTCAGTCGCTTTCTACTTCCTTTCCTAAGCCCGTCTTGCCCACACTGCCTGAGTCAGGGCGCCCACACACTCGTGTTCTGTGTTACCTACAGGACTGATTCCTTTTGGGGCAGCAATCCCCTCGGGAACCCTGTTGGGGATTTTCACCCCCCGCCCCTCCCCCCCGCACCCCCACCAAGAGCAGAGCCTGATTCTTTTCCCCCTGGCTGACATTGAACCTTACTTGTTTAGCATTAATTTTTCTCTGTAAGTTGGAAGTGTGAGCGCTGCTTTACTGCATGGAGAGAAGGAAAAGATGGTGACCAGGTGGGAGATTGTGCTTCTGGGTTACCTGGAAGCCTCACCCACCACCTGAGGAATCCCCAGGCGGCTTGTTCTAGAGATGGATGCTTAACTGTTTTCATTCTTTTAAACATCAACTCTTTGAGGAAAAGTCTTCTTAGGCTTTTGTTTCTTTTTTCTTTCCTGAAATACTTGCTGATTTTTTTTCTTTCATATTTACCTCACATAATTCAGTGCTGGTATTTTTCTAAAGTGATAGTTCCTCTCACTTTGCAGAAATTTCCATGAGCTGAGCTTCCTTTCTCTTATCGAGAGATAAGCTTATCTCTTAAGCTGCCTGCCCTCAGGAGACTGAGGGGGTCACATTCAGAATTGCTTTGAAAGCAAGAAACTTCCAGAGATCCAGAGAAAGGATTGGACCTTGGGGTCTAAATGGTTAATGGGAGTTCTTTTCAGATGAGCAAGTGTTTTGGTTAACTTCTAGGTGGCAGGAACAGAACTTTGTTACCTTAACTAGCTGACTGGGGACGTTTTTAACCGGAAGTCTGCGTCAGCTGAAGAGGATTCCTGATAACAAGCAGAGATACTGATCTGGCCTTCAAGGAGGCATTTTCTAACTGTCCTAGGGATTTCTCCCCATCCTCAGGGTTCACAGAATGCTCGCTCGCTCTGGGTTTTCCTATTACTAATTGTGCACGCAGGAAGGTAATGATTTCTTCTTTTTTTTTTGGATTCTGTGTTCATTTTATTTTTAACATCTTTATTGGAGTATAATTGCTTTACAATGGTGTGTTAGTTTCTACTTTATAACAAAGTGAATCAGTTATACATACACATATGTTCCCATATCTCTTCCCTCTTGCTTCTCCCTCCCTCCCACCCTCCCTATCCCACCCCTCTAGGTAGTCACAAACCACTGAGCTGATCTCCCTGTGCTATGCGGCTGCTTCCCACTAGCTATCTATTTCACATTTGGTAGTGATTTCTGATGTCCTTTCTTTCAAACCCCTACTTTCAGATCAGCAGTCGGGAGCAGTGATAAATAGGTCAGTTATTACTGACGTCATAGGGAACTCCAAGCCACAGATGAACTGTGCAGAGCTTGAAACCCAAGATAGAGACAGTGTGATTAAAACTGTAAGTAGGGTGAGCTCCTGTTAATGACAAATTCCAGCAACAGATGAGGAATAAGGAGAGATGATGCAAGTTCCTCCTTGAGCCACAGAACTAGGGAATAAAAGGACTTGTATTTTACAAGTTAATGAATAATGATCCTTACCAGGGTGGGAGGACTGACCCCACTCTGCTTATCAGTAAATTCCATGAAACCTTACCTCATCCTGGGGGCTTTCTCATCCTGTCCTGGTTGAGCCAGGCAGAGTGTGAAACACCTTTTTTTTTTTCCACTTTAAATCCATTAAAAAAAAAATTTAATTTAATTAAAAAAAATTTATTTTATATTGGAGTATGGTTGATTTATTGAAACACCTTCTATTACAGGCTGAGTAGCCATTCTTACCAGACGATTAGCAGATGCTCAAAGGGGTTTGCTGAGTTTCCCACTTTATTTTACCCATTGTCTCAAATTTCTAGACATTTCCTGAGACTCCTGTGAATTCAAGGCAGGTGGGGAAAGTAGTAAATTAGAACAAATCCATCCTTCCCCGAAGGAGAATTCCCTGGCAAAATTGAGCCTCACACATCACTGTCTGGGGTCAGTTATTATCAAGGCAGTTTTGGGGTTGGGCTGGATGACCCTCCAAGCCTAAGTTTGCCCCAGACACAAACGTGTCTCCCCAGGCTTCCCTGCCCTCCTCCATTCTGCTCCCGATGCTACTAATTCATTTATGCATCAAATGTGCTTCATGAATGGTCACTAAGGAGATGAAAATCATCATCCTTGACTTCAGGGCCAGTCCTCAAGGAATTAACAAAATAAGCAGCTACTTACACCCAGGCTGAGGGGGGGTGGGGCGTTGAGGGGACGGGTCCCTGCGGGCAAGGTCATGACTGGCCAGATTTGCAGGCTCTGTGCTTATCCTCGTGCCTGGCACATTGACCTCTGTAAATACGTGTGACTTAAGTGAGTAATGAATTGGAGCACCAAGATAGGGAGCTATTTTCCAGGCACTTATCTCCTGGCATGGTTACCCTGCTACGGGACCAAAGCTAATGAGATCTGCTTAGCGGGCGCTAGGATGTTGACAAACCAAGCAGCGCAGTGGTCAGCGATTTTATGGATGGACAAAGGGATGGGCTATAGGAAAATGTGGGTGGAAAAAAATAGAGAGAGATGTAAATTTCCCCTCAAATTATACCTTTACATTTATTTTTGCAATTGCAGTGTATATTTGGAATCTGAAATACTGAGTTTCTTTTGAATAAATATCCAAATTTCCTTTTTACTGCTGCATCCATAGCTGATCTCATTAAAGCTGTGTAAGAAGAAAATCACCACCTGACTAGTAATCTCAGTTGAATCAGTTATTTTGATCCAATCAAGACATACTTTTTATCATGATACAAAAAACACCCTAAGACATCTGTAACTAATACAAAACTAGAAATAACAGCTCCTAATTAATTGTTGGCACCACGTCCCCTCCCCCACAATGCACACGTAGCACACACCCAGGTCCTATGTTCACTTTTAAACTAAAACAGGTCGATACATTCATCTTCTGTGATTTATTCAGCTCTAGATCACAGGGTTGTTTGGAAGACACTAGCTTGAGGAATTAAGATTCTCATCAAATAGACAGACTAATGAAGATTTCTTTCCAAGATCAAAGCACATCTCTGTTTCCAGGAGGTTGCTTTTTTTTTTTTAAATGATGGTATTTATTTTTGTACACATTGTCCTTTTGGTTTGTTATCTAAGATGTCGTAAAAATAGTGCTGTCAAAACTTTGGCCTCACGTTTTTATGGAAGTGTGTTCTGAAGGGCCAGGTGCAATTTCCTGGGCTCAGCTGATCTGGCTGGGATGAGCTTCGCCACCCACCCACCTGGTCCCTGGGCCATCCACCAGGCCCACCTCTTCTGTTTTCAAGAGCTCTTTGGCCAGAGGGGATGTTTTGGTTTCATCCTCACATACGTGGGTCTCTGGAATGTTTGGCAGGAGGGAAAAAAATAAAAAAGGTCAGTTTCACTTGAGGCCAGTGATCTCAGCAGTCATTTCCCACAAATGACCTGGCCATGACTCAGCTTTCACTTTTCTAACGACTGCTGCCTTTGATAGCATCCACATTCCACATTAGGTAATAGTGAGTTTCAGTGAATCTTGACATCAGTAAGCTATCTACTCAACCTCCAACCTCTCCACTCTCTGCCTCTTGCCTTCTCCCTTCAGAGGGTACAAACTGGCAAGTAGACCCAATGGCACCTGTGTTTCCCGGTCCCAGTTTTGATCTACATGGTGTTTTTAGGGGCGAGAATATAAGCCAACATTAAAAAGTGGGAAGATTTTATTTACACACCTAGATTCCCATCTTCTAAAAATGATGGAAATCTAGCAAGATGAGAGCCACATTCTCTGATGCCAAAATTGGCCAGAGATGAGTATCCACTGCCTTTTTTAGGGGAACTGCTCTCCTCATTTTTCCACAGTCTCCAGCATTCCCTACAGTTGTTCTCTGCTGAGGCCACGTGCTTTCTGCCAATCAGTACGGTGCTTTCTTGCTCCCAGCCTGCATTTCTCTCTATGTGATTTCTTGGCCCGTGTAGGTATTTGGATTTGCAACCTCTACTCCACATAGTATTTTATGTATAACATCTTAGCTTTGGGAGTTTAGGTTGGTAATCCAATTGAATGGCTAATAGTGTATTATTAATAGCATTGATTTCCCTTAGTCCCTGTCACTGCCACATGGGATTCCTCTCCATCTACTCCCAAGAACAAGGTGGTATTGCTTCTCACCCAACAGAGGTTCCTGTTTACAGAAGTCATTCTCTCAAAGTCAGGCAGGTGACACTTACATGGGACTTCCTGTTTTACAATGCACTTTTCACACGTGTGACCTCACTTAAATCTCAGGACAACTCTGAAGGGGAGATTTTATCATCTCTACTTTACAGATGGAAAATTCACGTGGGGTAAGAGCCTGCCCAAGACCACACGTTTGGTCAGGGATGGACCCCAAGGCAGTCCAGGGTTCCAGCCTTCCAATCTCCCACCTTCACAGGAAGATACTGCTGCCTTGGTAAGTTCTGAACTTTACAGTTTGAAATCTTTAATTATTATCAAAGGAGTACTAGAGTTTTCCGGCTGGATGTCTTTACAGCTGGAAAAGACAAAGACAGTGAATTTTAAAACAAGGGATAGAGAGACTTCCCTGGTGGCGCAGTGGTTAAGAATCCACCTGCCAATGCAGGGGACATGGGTTTGAGCCCTGGTCCAGGAAGATCCCACATGCCACGGAGCAACTAAGCCTGTGCGCCACAACTACTGAGCCCGCGTGCCACAACTACTGAAGTCTGTGTACCTATAGCCCGTGCTCCACAACAAGAGAAGCCACCACAATGAGAAGCCCACGCACTGCAATGAAGAGTAGCCCCTGCTCCTCACAACTAGAGAAAGCCCGCGTGCAGCAGCGAAGACCCAACCCAGCCAAAAATAAATAAATAAATAAATAAATAAATAAATAAGGCAAAGAGAAAAAGGACTATTGTGAGTGGTTTCTGGGTTTGGAAACTATTATGATTTTTCAAAGGACTGACTGAATTTTAATATAACCTCTATGACACTCATCCCACTGTCTCCAGTATGTGATCCTGTGTATTTTGACTGGCAAATCATTATTTGATGGTGTGAGATGGTTACCTTCCAGTTTTCAGGTTTGGAATGAGCGATAGAAGCTGCCGTCTACGTGTCTTTTTCTGGATTGCTCTACTTGGTTGCTAACGGGAGGTGAAAATAAACTGATTTCATCGTTATTGGCTCTCTTGAGCCAGCTTAAAGCAGAAGAACTATTTGTTGGCGTGCGGAATCCCTGTTTGTGTTTATTCGAGGCCTGTTTGGTCGTCCAGATCCTTACCTCTGCATAAAGGCTGAAGGTTTCCAAGGGAAGGCAGCTCTGTTACTTTGCTCTCAACAGCCCTGTGCTCCAAGGCTCCGACCCCGGTGAGGACACCAGCCTGCCGCCCCTTGCCAGCTTAGTTCCTCCCTCGGGCATCACCTCCCTCCAGCATCACCTGGTCCACCATGCAGCCTGTTGGAGCAGGTGTGGTGTGCTAAAATCATCCAGCAGCCTTGGACCTCCCATATTCCGAGGGTTCCGCAGCCTCCTCCTGGACCGTTTCCTACCCAGCCCTCTGCTCTGCTGTGTTTTTCCTCAATTGCTGGTGGCGAAGGCTTTTCTACTTCCTTTTGGCATTTCAGAGATGCCACTTGATATGTTAACTGACATTGTCATTTTTGCTACCGTAGTGAACAAAAGGTGTGCTTTCGCCCAGTTCCTGCTCTCTCCAGGGATTATGACGTCCCCGTGAAGACGACCGTCTGGACTACTCCATGAAGAAGGGCAATCCTCCAAAGGCTTTTAAAAGGATTTCTCTAGAATAGAATATATACATATATGGATGAGTTTCAAATATTTTAAAAATTTATTTTGCAAAATTCATTTGCAATGAAGGAGAAAAAGTGATTTGTGTGGTCCCCCCTCCCAATTTGTGACCTGATTCATTTCGGGACAGTGATTTTGAATAGAGTCATAGAAATGGGGTAGCTTCATCAATGCTTGCATACATCTTCCTGAAAATTGAATTCATACCAACTAATTATCCTTCAGAAGAGAACAGGTCATCCATTTGAATTTTCTTTTTGATTTCTATCTTAATATTTCAAAGCGAAATAAGGTTTTGGTGAGAATCCTTTCTTGCCTGGCAAATACTGGGTTTCACTGGATCTCATCTCATTGTGCTCTCAGCAACTGAAAGTGTTTCCACCTCAGGAATCAATTCTTTACTTTGCTTGACCCTCTCCTTGAAAGTGGCCGAGCAAGCGCCCAGCCTCCAGCCTCGGCCCACTGGCTTTCTATGTGGACTTCACTGTCTCTAAAAATTCAACGTGTGTAAGGAATTACCATAAAATGATTTGAAAACATAGGGAAGAGTGAGCTGTAGGTCATTTGCACATATTCAGATCTAGACTAAATGAGAAGTGGTTCGCTGGTGGGGAGTTATTATAATGGCAGTGAATTAGACAAAAATAGCATTTTTGTTAAAAGAAAAAATGGTCTTTAGGCTCTTGTTCACCATTGAAACTATGTTCAGAATTATCAACTAGGACAGAAAATTCTAAAAGGGAAATATAAGTTGCACAATTTGCTGTTGCCCCCTGACATTCTAAAGACAAGTGAAATTAAACGGCCTGGGATGGTGTCCAGTGGGGGATGCTTGTTAGCTATTGTTCAACCCTTTCAATGCAAATCACTCTCTCTGGACTGTTGACTCATTTCTCCATTACGTGTTTTATCTCATTTCTTACCTTCCTATCATTCATTCTCTCTCTATCTTTCTCTCTCTGCTGCTTTTCCTACTTTGGAGCGTAACTGAGGTGAAAGACTGTGTATGGCTTTGTTTTTCCATCTCCCAACTAGGAAAGGTAACCAAGTAGCTAGGTTCACAATGAACTGCAATCACCGTCACAGATTAAGGGTATTACACTCCAGAGTATGCTCAATGAGTCAAAAAAGTAACGCTGGGCAAATTACCCGATTAGTGTGTATTTTAATAAACGCTAACTATGAATGCCGTCAGTCCTCCCATAAGGTTCCCAGCCATTATCCGTTTTCCTGGCCTCGCATGTCATTCTTTGATGACCTTTGCCTTACTTTGCTAGTGAAGGCTCAGATGTTTGCCCAGGGCTAAGACTGCCCCTCCCCCTCCCACCTCCAGGCCCCACGTCCGTGTGATTTTGCCACACTTAGTTCTCTAGGCACTTATTCTGACAGGGTGTTGTCCATGTGGCCTTTCCTGTCACCCTGGCTGGAGTCTGATCCCTCACAGAGCGTGTCCTGTATTGTTTCCATCAGTCGGAATCTAGTGCCTGACACAGAGGAAGGCACCGAGAATGAAAAACTGGCTGAATCAGTGAGCCAGTGAAGTACGCATTTGCTGTAAACCACAAGAAATGCACATTTGGAAAGTGCTGGAGGCAAGATGCTTCTAAAGCTGCTGATACGCCATGCAGTTGGTCCTGTACTGATGAACCGCGTGGCCGTTTGCTTGATTTGCCGTAGGTTTTAAAAAGTTGTAAGGGTCTAGAATTTTAATGGAGAGTCTTGTGGTGTTTCTCTAGCCTTCTTCATCTCCAGGCAGCAGAAGCAGATAACTGTCATTTAATTGTTCCTGTGCTTTGTGAAAGACGATCTATGCTGATGTGGATTTTCCACGAAGCTAAAGAAGTTTCAGGCTTCAGGGTGAGCTCACGTGGTCATATGTTGAGAATGGTTCTCAGAAGGGACACAACCACGCTGGTTAAGACACTGTTTCTTTCCCCTCCAGAATCTCCACTTTGCAGCCCTGCTGTGTTAGCCAGTGGCGGGAGCTACAGGAATTTCTGGGACCTGGCTGAGGGGAAGTTAGGCTGGGAATATGCCATTTTAACAGTGATTTGAAAAGCCATTTCAGAATGTTTCAATCAAATCAGAAATTCCAGACTTCTGATTTTATGAATTTAAAAGGTACCTTTATTTAAAGGTTATCTTTAAACTTATTTACAAAAGAACTGAGAGGGAAAATTCAGATAAAAATCAACAGAATATGAAACAAAAGCAATCAGTAACAAGCAGTGACATTGATAGAAATTATTCTCATGTTGAGAAGTAAGTGGTATAAAAATTTTTCAGATCAGACTGAAAGTGGTCATTCAGTAAAAGGGAGAGGTGAGTTTCTAACAGAAGTACTGAGTGGTAATGTACAATTAATTATTCTGTAAGAAAACACAAACTGCCCTGGAATTTTTACAGATTATAGGTCAAAGATGTTGATAGAGGTTGTCCAAAATTTGATAAGAAATGTAAAATATTTACCTGCTATTATCAACTAGGAGTTGTGAAGCTGAAAAGAACTTTTCTAAGCTAAAACAAAAAAAAAACAAAAAAAAAAACTAGTTTTGATGACATGTGCTAGAGGGAAGACTGGATTATCTTCCTACCACCTCTAGAAAATTATGTTATAAAATCATTGCCATAAAGAGGCAATTCAAGAGATAAGCAAGAAATCTTATGGAGTGATGTTAGCTATGTCAGGCCATTAATGAGTCAAATATAATGGATTCTTCTGGAATTTGCGAAGTTTGTGGTACTTGTCAGCTTTGTAACATAATTTATTTGGATTTCTCCTTCCCACTACATCTTGACTTTTATGTTTGCATTTTGTATACTTGTTCGTAATGTGGAACTTTTAAACTTTTAGTGGGACCCTTTCTGTGGGTTTAGGGATCTACACATTGTACGACTGTCATAAGCTCAAGTCCATTCAACAAGCCATGAGGGCCTTCAGGGAGGTTTCCAGTCAGGGTTGGCGAAATGTAGGGGCTATCAGGGGTCATTAAGTGGGGGCCTCCGAGCCTTTTCTAACAGCCCTCTTCATGGAAAGTCCCTTCTTTGCTTATTTCCCCCGATTCCTCTCTGTCTTCTATTCATAGCAGAACAGAAGCCGAAAGAAGGTCTTAAATGACCAAAATATCATACTGCTTCAGAGAACTTTGGTAATGACAACTCCCTAGTCACCAGTTAACTTCTGAGTATTTAAAAGGCAGGGCATGGATTTATGCTAGTTTAAAATAATTAATAACACTTCTCAGTAAATATTTTTCTCCTGAATTTCTTAGGAATGGAAGAATGGGCTCCAGCCTCTGACTCAGCTTTTACTGACAATTCGAGCTTAGTGGATGATAACTTCAAAAGGACGAGAACTGAAATCAAATAGCACACGATTCACGAGCAGAAATAAGGGGATTTTGATAAAGAGGAGTAGGTGTCAGAGAAGGAGGAAATGGCTGTGACACGGTGTTATCAGGGAAGGATTTTCCTTCAAAAGTGGAATTGGAGTTGTGTCTGGTTGGATGGGAGAGAAATTGGATTTCTAGAAAGAAGAGGGAAATCATGTCAGGAGAAAGCGTAAAGATGTGCAAAGCCACAGGCAGGGCCGGCCACCAGCATCCAGGGAGGGGCTGAGATTGGTGGGTCACAGTTCAGAGGGAGTTACATCCATTTATTCAGTCGATGAATATTTATTAAGTGATTACTGCGTGATGGGGATGCCATGGTAAGTCAGATACAGTCCGTGCCTTCGTCTATAATCTTGGAAGCAATAACTGCTGTTGAAAACACACAAAACACTAACACCAAATAACAGGATACAGAGTGAGGGGCAGGAGGGCTTCTCTGTGGAGGTGACCTGCTCTGCTTTTGGTTTAAGGTGCTGCCATGTGGTGAAGAGATTGCAGGCCTGGACCAGAAGCAGGGATTCTGGTTGGGGCACTGCTGCAGTGGGGGTAGGGGATGACGGAGTGGGGAGGGGCGGTGGGAAGTGTTCAGGATGGGGATGGATTTTGAAGACGGCGTAGATGGCTGGAATGATCATGGAGTGGGAGGGGACAGCAGTCAAAGGTGACTGAGTGACAGGGCGAAGGTGGATTGTCTGCCGTAATGGGGAAGATGGAAGAGGAAGTACTATTTTCTGCAGACATCAAGGCTTCTGTTATGGACGTGCGGTATTTTAAGCCTCTGTTAGACATCCGAGCAAAGATGACATGGAGGCATTTGGATACAATTAGATAAAGCACCTTGAGCGTTGCGTGAAAACAAGACACATGGGGCACATGGACCAGAACTCAGACCCCAAACTGAAGCTGGGAGGGATATATCCAGAGTCATCAGGTTAAAGTACGGCAGGGAAGTGTGTCTTAGGTTCCTGCCATATCCAGAGCATCATCTGCAGCCCCATAGGAGTGAACTAGGGACTCCTAGCAAACGACCCAGGAGACGCACATGGAACAGCTCTGCTCCAGCTCTGGTCCATCAGCCTTTTCCTAACAAAACATCAAGGTTATCAGTGTAGGGATGAGGGAGAGGTAGGCGTTCTGATTGGAAGAGACCTCCTGAGGAGGGATTTGGGGCAAGCCTGAGGACTGGGAGTTTTTACAGGTGTTTAAAGGTAAGGCTTCTTCAAATGAACAAGTCACTTTAGTGACAGTGCAGCTTGGGGGCCTGCTCCAGGGAGGGCAGGACCATGGATGCAGAGGTGGCAGAGAAGGCGGGGCAGAGAGACAGGGGCAGATCCCTAGTGCTGTGATGCCTGAGGAGGACTTTGGATTTGTTCTGAATGGAATGAGGAACCCCAAATCTTTATGAGTAAGGGAGTCCAGGATCACATTACTGCAGGAATTGAAAGGATAAGCCTCTGTGTGGAATACCATGAAAACGATGGCCTGGTTTTTCCACCTGAATAATAGTTGAACGTGGTCCAACACCGAGAGGTTCCATAGCTTTATGGAGCTCTAGATGCCAGAGAGAGGAAAGGTGGGAGGAAGTATAAGAGCATCTGGGGCAGAGCTGCCCAAGGGGATGAGGGGACTCAAGGAACCAAGAAGTGGCTGACCTGCCATGTGGGATGGGGTAGGGGGAGAAAAATCTGGTGAAGGAGGAGGAGACACCAGGCTCTGAGGGGTGGGGTGGAAGCCAGGGTGTTTGGGGTTCAGGTGAATATAAACTGAAGCTGTTATCTTCTGTTTCTCCCATGATGGGCCCATATCATTGAAGAAAATTATGATATAACAATGTAATTTAGGTTAAAGAGTCAGAGAGTCTCGGAAATAAACCATTGCCTAGTAGAGAAGCTTAAAGAAAGAGGAACATGATTTTCTTAATTTTCTCCAGCTTGTTGACAGATCTTTATTAGCTAGGATCCTCACTTACCTTTGCAACTGTCCTTATATCTTTTCATTTCTGCCTTTTCTGTCTCTTCTCTCTCTTTCCTTTCCTCTCTTCCCTTTTCTTCCTTCCTTTCTTCCTCCCTCCCTCCCTCCTTTCTTCCTTTCTTTCTTTCCCTCTCTCTCTCTTTTCTCTTTTTTTTAGCTAGAGCACATAATTCCTTTTAGACAAAAATAGATTCAATTTTTACTGACAGCTACGTTTCCAAATTACCAGTCGTTTTCCTCTTCAGTTTCTTTATCTGTAAAATTAGCAAAGTGGGGACCTTCTTCTGCGGCCCTGTGGGGACGGACATGAATCAGTGACCACATACCTTGGAAGTAGACATTGTTAGGAGAACTTTATAGCCTTAGAGCCGTCAGCTTTGGCCAAAATGGCCACAATGGGATAATTTCCTCTTCAATATTGTTTAATGAGACTAATTCTCTTAAGCAAGAACAGGAAAAAGAGAGGGAGAAAAGCAGCAACAAGCTACAGAGATCTGTCTTCTAGTTTAGTCTTTACAAAGCCCTGTGCAGTGGATCCTGCAGGGAACGTGGAGGAAGGAACAGGTGTTCAGAGAGGGGAGGTCAGGGGTGCGGCCGGGCACAGCTCATTAGTGGTGGGGGGGGTGAGTCTGAAGTCTTTTCAAATAACAGTTTAAAAAGTCATCGCTGCACAGATATTCTACAGCAACTCAGGCTCCCCGTCAACCTAATTGGTCCCTCGGATCATTTTATGCAATGCAGTCTTAGTTTAAGAAACTGCTCCCATATTTGAAAAATGAGATCATTTACCTTAACATTCAAGATCTAACATGATTTCACCATCAGGAGTTCCACAATGACTCACAAAACCCAGAGCTGAAGGTGGCTTATTCCAGATTCAGGTTGCCTTTCTCTCCACCTATTTTAAAATCTGTGTCATCATGAAAAACAGTCTCCTAAGGAAGCTGTGGGTCATGCCCTGTGTACAGACCAAGTCCTGAAGGAGGGATGGCAGAATCTGGCCCAAGCACAGCGGATGGAATGGTGGGCACCAGAGAGCACCTCACAGGTCAAGGCCTGTTTCTTATGCAAGAAAACATTCCCAGGGCAGCTGAGCAGGTGAACACAAGAAAACCGACAAACCTGGCATCGTTTTGAAAGATACCCACTTCCAGACGGAGGGTGTGGATGTTTTGTGTCTCCATAAGTGTTGACCAAAATGTGTGTTCAGTGTTCAAGGATGACGTGTAAGTCCCCTAAGTGATTCTCTCAGGGCATTTGTAGCCAAGTGCACTAAACGTGCAGGAAAGCTCTGTTCCCAACATCCAGCCTCCCTAGGCCACCGTTTGCAGCTTGTGGTGGGATGGTCTCGCTGCAAGTCCTGGTTCTTTTTGGTATTTTCCAAACTGGGTGCAATTTTTAATTTTTAATTTTTAAAAATTTTTTATTTTTTTTGCGGTACACGGGCCTCTCACTGTTGTGGCCTCTCCCATTGCGGAGCACAGGCTCTTGGACGCGCAGGCTCAGCGGCCATGGCTCACGGGCCCAGCCACTCCGTGGCATGTGGGACCTTCCCGGACCGGGGCACAAACCCGTGTCCCCTGCATCGGCAGGCAGACTCTCAACCACTGCGCCACCAGGGAAGCCCTAAATATTTTAAGTTTTAAATTTTGTTTTACAAATAATTGATGAGTAAGAATAAAAGCATAACTAAAAATAACATCACCATAAGTCATAAGATGAATTTTAACAGAGAAAACCTCTGTGTAACAAAGAAACTCCAGAGCACAGACTTCATAAAAGATGAAAGAATTCTTTCACACATCTTTTTACCAAAATGAGAGAATTCTCGTCCCAGAATACCATCTTTCCTGTTGGTTCTTGGAAGTTATTAAGAGAGTAGGTCTTAAGTATTATCAACAACAACAACAACAAGAAACACGTAATTTCATGAGGGGATAGAGGTGTTAACTAACCTTATGGGGCCATCACTTTGCAATATATACATGTATCAAATCATCACATCTTAACCTTACATATGTTACATGTAAATAATACCTCAAGAAAGCCGGGAAAAAGTATATTCATGAACTTGTGAAATCCCTTCCTCTGCAGGGTGGGCTGCACTTGTTGCCCGGCTTCTAACGAAAGAACCCAGCTAAGGTATTGGGGTCTTGATCACATGATTAGGTCACAGGAGGTATGGCTTCTGTCCTGCTGGAGTGGTCTCTTGCCTTCTTGGGTTGATACTTCCATGACTCAAGCCCCCAAGATGGAGAGGAACTGGGGGGAGGTGGACTCCTCAAACAGCCTGCAAGGCACTGGAATATGTCATCGACCACTTGGAAGTGGCCCCTTCCCGGTGACCACAGCCCAGCCACTGGCTGCTGCTGTCTGCAGACTCCACGGTAGAGGGTCCAGCTAAGCTGTACCCAGACCCCTGACCCTAAGGAACCGTGAGATAATGAGTGTGTGCTGTTCTACGCCACTCTGTTTGGGGGAATTTATTATGTGGCAATAGAGCATCAGTAATTCCACTTTTATTGGGGAATACTTCACATATCATAAAATTCATCAATTTATTGCACATAACTTTTTCAAAGGTACACGTAGTATAAACATGCTCACGGTCACCTTATAGAACACTTCCCTCAACCCCTCCCAAATTTCTTCCTGCCCCTTACCCCAATCTGTGTTATCCATCGCTCAGTGACTCTTGAGTTTAAGGCAATTCATCTAGAATATCATCCTCTGAAGGTTTATAATCTGGGATTTCCCTTATGCATCAATTTTACTGTCATGGTTAGAGTCCGGAGTGCTCATATCTGTCTCTTCCGTTTCCTGGTTGATAAGTGTGGAAGGCTTTCCTCCTTCTTCTCTTCTTAGCTGTTAGGGGCAAGGGGAGAAATTCTGAATTCTTGGCTGTGACCAGCGAGAGCTAAAGCAGGCCAGAAGACGGAAAGCGTGCAGGACTTCAGACTCTGCAATAAGACAGCTGAAGGATGGTGGCATGTCTTACAATTGCCTTACTTCCTAGGCCTCCCCTCATTCCTCCATTTCTCATTATTTTCATGTTTTTAAAGCACTGTTGGGAATAATCAATGCATAAGCATGAGTGATAATGATGTAATCTCTAGGATTACGAAATAGCAGAACTTTTCAAGTTGCAGGAAAAATGAGATCACCAAGATCCCATCATGAATCTAGAATTTATGGGAGAATCCAATGAACCTCTATGGTAATAAGAAGATTACAATTTTTATCATTTTTTTAAAAAAAGTATATTTTGTCTTTGGTTTTGGAACGATCTCTAAGAAAGGATAAAAGTCATGACATGTCATTTAAACGACTTTTAAATACATTGGAAAGCTGAAGCTCGGTCCAGTGACTCCTGGTGGTGGGTGAGAATGAGGCACGTGAGACCCCCTGGGACACCGAGGCAGGGAGCTGTTCCTCCCGCTGCAGGAGGGACAAAGGAAGTCTTGGTTTAGTGGAGGAGCCCAGTGAATGGTGGAGCCATGGAGAAAAGGCCCCTGGAATCACCCAACTCTTGCCATGGGCGATGTACCAAAGCAGGGAAGAAACCCCCGGTGTCTCCCTCTCCTCCTCAGCCATCCCTGGTCCCTTCCCGTGGCCAGACTGACAAGCTGGCACCTCCCAGGGCTGCACAGGGCAAGAGGGCAGAGGATGGGTCTGGGCAGCTATGTGCAGAAAAGAACCTGCACTCACTTCTATGATTTCTTTTAAATCTAATGTATCTTGGGCAGTATTAACACATGTGAATACACCTTGTCCTCAGAAACTGCTCTGAAAGATTAAGCAGAGAAGCACTCTATCAGGGAAGGCCCTGTGAAGGCTGACATTTCCTCTGAGCCTGGAAGGGGATGTCAGCCACATGTTGCTCCGTTTAAAGCAGAAATAGCAGTCCAAGCTGTAACCAGATGAGCAAAGGCAAGGCGGCTCGATAAGGTGGACCGCCATGGGCTTGAAACGGGAAGAGGTGGTAACTGTGGACGCAGGCTGTGGAAGGCTGGCACACCTCTTCAAAAATCTTAGATTTTATGAGGAAAGGGTCATTATCTAAGAGCATCTCTTAGTGGCAGGCACAAAATAGGTACTCAATAAATACTTATATTAAATTAAAGTAAACGCATTGAGAAAGAGAATCCATCAAACATCGATTTAGGTGTAGATTAATAGTAAAGCAACTTGGAGATCTGAGGCAATCATCTAGACAATTTTAAGACAGATAACCTGCTATTTAGGAGAGAGTTCTTTTAGGTCGAAATGAGCTATGTTGAGTGGATTCAATTAAATAATTGCTCAAGTCCATTTTGCCTCCTTAGACAAAGGCTAAACACCTACTCTGCCATTTGGCATGTTCTATTTTTTTCTGTTGTTCAAATAGGTAATTAGGTTGTCTTTGAAAGGCCAGCTTGACTTAAAATTGTAGTCCAATGTATCTTCACACAAGAGTGTTCACATTAAGTTTTCACACTATTTATTCATTTATTTATTTATCAGGTTGCAGCAGGTGGGCTCCTTAGTTGCAGCATGTGAACTCCTAGTTGCAGCATGCATGTGGGATCTAGTTCCCTGACCAGGAATCGAACCCAGGCCCCTGCATTGGGAGCGTGGAGTCTTATCCACTGCACCACCAGGCAAGTC
Organism: Delphinus delphis; assembly: GCF_949987515.2. Classification (NCBI taxonomy): domain Eukaryota; kingdom Metazoa; phylum Chordata; class Mammalia; order Artiodactyla; family Delphinidae; genus Delphinus; species Delphinus delphis. Next base: position 151,803,461 of record NC_082684.1, read on the forward strand.
CCAATTTTTCACACTCTCAGAAATGATTTCCACAACATTAATTACAATAGTTTTGTAAATATGCTTTCCTTTAGCTAATTCTCCAGTGATTGCTTCATTCATCTTTCACTTTGTCCCTAAGAGGAACATTGTTACAGGAGAGTGAAGTCTGGGGTTGCTTTTGGAGTCATTTCTCCCACCTGCCTTTTTGTCAACGACACATAAAACTGCTGAAGAAACTTATGTTTTAATCTACAGTTTTCATTATGCTTTCGCCACTTCTAATATCTCTTCCTAAATGCCATAATTCCACACACGCTGCTTGACACCTGCCGTATGTAAACATGGAATAATTTGGATATTATTGCATGGTTCTATCGAAATCCTGAGCAGAAAAAAATATGACAGCTAATATTCACCCCGGGTATGAACAAGGAACTTTTGTCTGATGTGAAAGCATTAATAATTTTATCACAGACGAGCATTTTTCAGGAGTGCCCACAGATTGCCAGTAAAAGACCATTCTTCCCTTGTGGACATGCTTTACATCACACGCCTTCCACTTGCTGATGAAATCTTACCTGGACGGTGCAGGGCACACAATCTCTCTGTAGAGGGAGGGAGAAACACTTGCAAGTGATCATGAGCCTGTGTGTCTTTTAGGACCTCAGACAAGTTGTTTCAAACCTGGAGCAATGTCACATTGACCGGCTCAGAAGACTGACGGGAAGACCACCACGGGCATCTCCCTGCATCATTTTCTCTCCTGACTCAGTTTTAAAATCAGGTGTGAACATCATGGGGTGTATGTGCTCAACCCTGAACTAAAGACGAACTCCTGATTGTGAAGGTTTAATCCTTTGTCTCTGGGCAGCATTAGCTCTGCCACCTGACCCCCAATACTACAGAACCAACTAGCCCCTCGCCCCTTTCCCTCTGGCGGTTCTTGGTGGGTTAGTCAGGGTGGGATGGTGGGGGGCAGGCATTACAGACGATGTTACAGAAGCTTGGTCTCTTCTCTCTGGGCCAACGATGGGAACTATGTGAAATTGTAGGAGACAATGTCCCTGAGACATTGTGCCTGTCTCTGTCCCTGAGGAGGCATGTCTTTCTTTCCTTGAGCTAGTGGCCACGTGTAGGGGGGACTTTTATGAGCTTCTCTGTCTCTCCTGCTGGCTTGCACACCTTCTGATCAGTGAGCAGGAGATGACAATATGAGCGGGGACTTCAGTGGTGCAACCACCGGGTTCACGGACGCTAAGCGAAGATGTGGGTGGGAGCTGCAGGGGTCCTGTGGGGACTGAGCACCTGCCTGGTGGGTTTCTCCTTCTTGGAGTCATTCTGTCCCAGTCCTTCTCCTGAGTCTCCTCTTCATGGTCAAGCTTACCCGGCCCAAGGCCCAGAGTTCTCAGAGAATGCGGGAGAAAGGAAAAGGTGCCCTGACCTTCATCTTTCTGTTCTCTGCGCTGCGGCAGCAGTAAAACAGCCCATGGGCATTAGTCAGGGGTGTGGGTCTCCTAGAATGATGCTACCCACCCACTCGGCACTTCCTGGACATTTGTTTGCAGTCACAGGACTCACCTTGTCTCAATTGTCTGTGAAGAGGTCTGTTTCCCCTTCCAGACGGGGAAAACTGCAAACCAAAGGATTTCATCCTATTTCCCTTTGTATCTTCTCCCCAGCACGCTGCCTGTCGGGTAGTATCCAGATGACACAGGTTCTTTAAAAAACAAACTGGGAACATCTTAAAATACAATTTTACCAATGGAATGAGCACAGATGTACTCTGGATGAAATCCTAACAGTGAAAAACCAAGAAAAGAAAGAATTTGTTAGGTGCGAACGTTGGAAGAGAAGAGACACCCTAGTGTTTCCAGAGGAAGTGACAAAAACACCAGCTGACCGGGAGGCCAAGGTTTCTGGGGCTGAGCAACCAGAGCAGATCAGCCTGCCCTTCAATGCACGGAAGCTGGTTTTGACCATGTTTCCCTCCATAGAAAGCCAAGATGGAGGAAGTAAGAAGAATGCAAAGCAGCCTAAGTCTGGGGGAGACTGACAATGATCTGTGCGGCGTGGGATAGCCAGCCAGCTCCTTCAGGACTGGGGGCTGGACTGTATCACAATTCACCATTTACTCAGCACTCAAATTCTGGGCTTCTTTATCCTGGATGGGACTTCCATTCAGAACAGACGGGGGAGTGATCGTTAATAATCAATGGATAGGCTACAAATTATTGAGCACTTATGTGCCAGGCACTGCTAGAAGAGCTCTGAAAGCATCAACTCAGCTCATCTGGTCTTCGTAATACCCACTCCAGTGGGGGCTGTTATTATGAGCCCATTTTACAGATGAGGTGCTTGAGGAATAGCGAGGTTAAATCACTTGCCCAAGGTCACCAGGGGATTGTCGTTGTTATTCTATTGGGTTGTGAAACTGCGTGATGGCACAATGGGAGTAAAGAAGGACACAGAAGCTTGCCACAAATCTTTGGATGGAGTTGGGTGTGCATCCACCTCTACCTAGGTGAGGCTGAGAAATGTATTCACTAAAGTGACACTCCTTACTTATCACATCAGTGAAATAAGTATTATGTAGAATTACCTTATAATCAAAAAATTTCATCTGAGTGCCTGCTGCTAGCCCACGTCCAACGGTCTCGCCTCTCTTGTCCAAGATCAAGAGTCTGCTAACTCGGGCTTCCCTGGCAGCGCAGTGGTTGAGAGTCCGCCTGCTGATGCAGGGGACACAGGTTCGTGCCCCGGTCCAGGAAGATTCCACATGCTGTGGAGCAGCTAGGCCTGTGAGCCATGGCCGCTGAGCCTGTGCGTCCGGAGCCTGTGCTCCACAATGGGAGAGGCCACAACAGTGAGAGGCCCGCGTACCACAAAAAAAAAAAAAAATAAATAAAAAGAGTCTGCTAACTCATTTGATTCTGTTTTCTCATTTGTTTTATCAAGAAAATAATGTCTTGTCCTGCCGAGGAATGGTGAATAATATTGCATATAAAATGAAGAGCAGGGGCTTCCCTGGTGGCGCGGTGGTTGGGAGTCCGCCTGCCTATGCAGGGGACACAGGTTCGTGCCCTGGTCCGGGAAGATCCCACATGCCGCGGAGCGGCTGGGCCTGTGTGTCCAGAGCCTGTGCTCCACAGCGGGAGAGGCCACGGCAGTGAGAGGCCCGCGTACTGCAAAAAACAAAACAAAACAAAACAAAACACCTAAAATGAAGAGCAGGGTCTTTCCCATTCTAACTGCTTAATAATTATGAACTAGTATTACAGTTATTAGCAAATAAGAGTATATTTTGTACCATTAGCATGTTCTTAGGCACTCATCCTAACTGTATTATTTCCAAAAGAAAACTGCCAAATAATTTTTTTCACCTCTTTGTGTTGCATCAGCAAACCACAGATAAGGCTTACTTGCTCTCCATATAATACCCAGACCCTCCTCAGAGACAAATACAATTGTAGTATAAACGTCTCCCTTCAAAAGTGTTTAGATTGTTTGAAAGCTCTTTTAGAAAGCTCTGTTGGAAATACTCAGATGTCATGGGATTGTTACTTAAACCCAGTCCAAGAGTCTAAGGAGAATTGGGTGGAGAAATATCCCTTCCATCCATTTCCAGTGGGTAGAACCATGACGTGCTCTGTGTATTTGGTCTAAAGTGCAAGGCACTATCTTGTGCAAGAAGGAAGCAGAGGCTCGTTGAGGTCATATAACTTGCTCAGGACCTCAGGGCTGCGCATCAGTGACAAGCTGGGACTTGAGACCCTTCCAGCCAATGCTCGAACCCCGAGCCCCTGTCACGCCCCTCTGTGGGCTCAGTGCTTGCAGGGAGGAGAAGGATGGGTGTGTGTGAAGGGGACATCTCTGTGTGAGCCCCGTTAGCAAATGCCAGGACTGCACGATTCTTCACTTACAATTTGTTAAGAAGATATATTGCTTTCTTCCCTTCACTTGACAGGTTTCAGCGTTGTTTTCTTTTTTTTGAAATAATACAGTTAGGATGAGAGCTCAAGAGCATGCCAAATTAATGTAAACTGCAAAAAGGTATTTCCAAGAATTGGAGAAGACCCTCTCTTCTGTTTTGATAAATAATGGTCTTTGGGGGAGTCTCCAGAGAATGGGCAGGTGCTCTGGGAGCTTAGGAAATGGCTCAGGCCACCTGTGTTAGGTCGTGGGCCTGGCTCTGCAGGAGTTTGGCGAGTTCACAGACATGTAAACTCAGTTTTAACCATGTGTGTTGCTCCGTGGGACATTGTCATTTCCCTCAGTCCCCACACATCTTCGAGAGAAAATCCTGGAAATCCAGCATTGTTTGCTTTACTTTCTCACTACCCTATCCAGGCTTTTCAGAAACCTCCCCGCCTCATTCCAAACAGGAAGTTTGGGCAGGCAGTTGTACAAATGGCCCCGCATTATGTGGGATGTCACCCATTGTTATTGGGACAAAGACATCCTGAAATTCGGACAAAGGCTTCAAATCCGCCAGGGTCCCAGACCCTTCAATAGCCTCGCATTGTATCTGGGGAGTGATTGAGTGAATTGGGTCACTCCAAGAATATACCTAAGCTTCTGAAACTCTGCTATTATTAGACTGCCAGAATGGAGCTACACACAGCATATGCAAACAGGGCTTGTAATAACTCGGTTCTATCTGCTCTGCATACATGCACAGCAGGGACTTTCTGAATAGACGTGGTTCCCAGCAACTGGATAAAGGAATGGGAAAAAGTGTTTGGGGAATGATCCATAACTCAGTCCTTCTAGGAACGAGTTAGGAAAAGCAAAATATTTACTAATTGGAAGTGTTATTAAAGTTTCTCTTTTGAAACGCTGTGCATAAATCATGCAATTCTTGAACTCTGAAGAGTGTATGTATTTTATATTTTGCTGGAAGGACATACTGTGTTAGAACAAACTAACTGGCTTTACCAGAAGATGGGAAGTTGGTGACAGCTCCCGGTTCACTGATGGCTTCTTGTGTCAAAGAAGTTCTGAGCATGGGATTTGGTATAATGTTTTCGTTTGTTTGTTTGTTTGTTTGTTTGCGGTACGCGGGCCTCTCACTGCTGTGGCCTCTCCCATTGCGGAGCACAGGCTCCGGACGCGCAGGCTCAGCGGCCATGACTCACGGGCCCAGCCGCTCCGCGGCATGTGGGATCTTCCCGGACCGGGGCACGAACCTGTGTCCCCTGCATCGGCAGGCGGACTCTCAACCACTGCGCCACCAGGGAAGCCCAGGATTTGGTATAATGAATTGTGTTTATAAAGGGGGGCTTAATTCCACTCAAACAGGATTGCATGTAGCAGTATTTTTCTCTGTCTTAATAGCAAAACTGCTAAAATATTTTCAAAAACATTATCTGAGACTGCAGTTGCAACAGTATTAAGGAGATCGCTACGCATTCTCTTCCTTTTTTTCCCTCTGTATCGGACAGTCCACTCTACATACCAACTCTATTTCACATGTAAACATGTCCTCTTCCCTCAGTCCACCTTCCTGCCCTTGGCATCTGGGTTACATCTATAGAAACATGTGTGAATTATTTGTCAGGGTAATTGTGCTTTGATAGACAAAATGTCCAAGTATATCCATAAAGGAAATCTACCTCTAATCCCTTTTAATTTAATTAATTAATTAATTAATTTTATTAAATTTTTTTTTTGGCCACACCACACGTGGGATCTTAGTTCCCCTACCAGGGATGGAACCCGCGCCCCCTGCTGTGGAAGCGAGGAATCCTAACCACTGGACGGCCAGGGAAGTCCCTCTTTTAATTTTATTTTTAACTGGGCTGCCACCTGCTTACCACGATCTTTCCCTCTTATCTAGGTAAGATCTTCCTTTTCTCTGCTAACATAACGCTCTGCTTTTGAGCCCTCACATCCGTTTCATTGGCAGCTTTATGAGAACTTTACTGTCCTTGCCTACACCCCACTCCCACCAAAAGGATCCTTCCTGGCGACACATCATCTGGCATTGCTCTCGACAGGGATACGCTGGGGCTGGGTAGAAAGTGTCCCTTTTTCTGTGGAGCAAACTCGTCCATCTCTGCATGCCGATGAAGTACTCCTGAACTAGGCACCTAGGATTCTAGAAGTCATGAGTCCAAGTGGATAGATGCCACCTGCGATTAACAGTCAACATGGTAGCTTCAACCCAGAAATTCAGGGACTTACTTTCTATTTTTGCTTTTAAGAAGCCAATCGTGGGAGTTCCCTGGCAGTCTAGTGGTTAGGATTTGGTGCTTTCACTGCCGTGTCCCACGTTCAATCCCTGGTCAGGGAACTGAGATCACGTAAGCTGCACAGCGCTGCCAAAAAAGAAAGAAGCTAATTGCCCAGATTATCAGTCTGATTAAAAAATTAATACTATAATAATGGGAACTGACTTCTTGACAAATCAATGTGCTTGTGGTATTTCAATTAAACTGAATAATGATTTAATTAGAAGAACCCTATAAGAACTCAAAGTTATTCCGAAAATAGGGTATTCATTTTCTGTATTATGAATGGAAGAAGTGATAAGTGGATAGTAGGCAGTTTGCATGATTGATAACAACCCTTTGTAAAAATAGCCTGAGTTTCTTATTTTCATGTGATTTCTACAACATATGGTTTGAAAAAATTCATAGGGCGCTTGTCAGGAGTCTTAGAGTTACCATGAGGAAATGTGCTCAGTCTGTATGAAACTGAAGGGAACACATGGGCTCGTGTGACGTGCAAGGTCCAGGGTGGGTAGCGCTTAGTACAGCCGGGTCCTGGAGCTCTAGCATGTCACTGCAACTGTTTCTCCATTTTTATCCTGCAATTCTGCTTCATTTAACGCTGGCTTTTTTTAAGACATGTTTTCTCCATCTGACACAAAGGATGATCTCCTTAGAATTCCAGGATCTGGGAAAGAGATATTTCCTGATTCTTTACCAATCCCCACCCATCTTAGGGCTCATATTAGCCCAGTGAGGGTTGGATGCTGACTTGGTGATGTATAAGTGTGTCTTGAATGAACACCCTGGCTCATGGCCTATCCTTACAGCTGAGGGAAGCCATCCCGTCTTGAATGGCAGTAAACAGGGGAGAAGCCACTCCACACACAAACCGTTCCTTTTAAAGAAGAAGGAGTCTAGGCCCAAGGAGACCCTTCACTTTCTAGAATGTGGCATCCAGGTGAGCCGCACAGCTGAGGATTCACAGAAGAGGAGACGCTTCACTAGAAAATTTAAGTTGAGGGACATGAAAAATACAAGATGTTGCCATCACTGCCTCAAACACTGTATTATATTTTCAAAGAGATAACATGTTTCCAAGACAACTAAACTCCCAGCCATCCCTCCCTCCGGTGCAGACCTTCATTTGAGGAAGGACACGATGTGACATGGTACATTTGGGGCATTGGAAACAGATGAAAATTCTCAGACCTTTCAGTGCTGGGAGCATAGATGAGGTGAACAGCAGGCGGGGGTTTCCTAACAAGACAGCACATCAACAACTGCTTTTTCCTGAGTGTCTCCCAGTCTTCACTTTTAAACTGGGTAAGAGGGAAACATAGCTGGGAAAGCCTCCTTGCTGCTGACTTGCAGAGGCCTCCGGGGGGACCAGGTGGTATTCTGGGCATCCTGTTTCCTTCACACTTTTGCCAGCTGGTAGGTGTGCAGAATGACGGCAGAAATGGTTACAAGTTTTTGTGCATTTAGCACACAAACTGTAACATGACCTGGTAATAAAGGTGCCGGAAACCTAGCAAAGTGTTTTGCCCTCCCTGTGATTCCCATAAGCAGTGGGACCCGACTAATCACACTGAAAACTTAGAGGGCATCACGGCCCCCCTCGTTGAGGACTCAAGTCCATCCGCCTCCAGCTCAGACCGTCATGAAGGGGAGTCTGCTCTCCACAGAACAAGATGTCTTCAAGTTAGTGAGAATCATAGCGATGCCAATCTAGAAAGTACAACCAAAGTGCTAACTTACTGGTTTAAACTTTTAGAAATATAGGGAACGTGAAAGCAACCTCTCTGCCTTGATATACCTATCTATTGATCTAAGTCCAAAATTGCCATAACTTAGTTTTTTTAAAATAACTTGTTTTTATTTTTAATATCGAGATGTATATAGAAAAAAGTGGGTATTGATTCTATCAGCAGGAAAACTTCTGCTGACATTTTTAGCAATGAGAAATAAATGACCTTCATGTGGAACGTTAAAGCAGAGTGGACAGCTATAAAATAAGCTTTCTCTTTATTCAGTTTTCTTCACCCAGAAAAGTAACAGCTGTTTATTCTTTCCTCTTTCTTGATTATTTTTCCAGAAAAAATAAATGCACATATCAGCATGTGTGTACACATTTACACACACACACACACACACACACACACACACACACATACGCTTAATGTAATATTTTAAATCCAGCAATGCCTGGTTGTAACTGCCCATCGGAGGACAGCTTGCTCTGTGCCCGGCACTCCATGCTCTGCCCGAGGATCATTCACTATAAGTACAATAACTCATGAAGTGCATTTTGGTCTTGGGTTCCTATTATCCACTTATCCCCAATTTAACAGAATTCTGCCTCATTTTGGCCCTGATTCCTTTGTGTTTTGCAATGAGTTTACAGTGGGATTCATGATAAAAATAGAAAGGTATAGATAAGCATACAAAGTCTCATCCTACGCAGAGACTAAGCAATTATTATGTATGAAAGGTTAAAAGGAAACCACCAAAGGAAACAACAGCAAAAGAAAGGATTCCTAAATACATACTTACATGTCTTCATACTAAAATTATTTCCATTTGAAACTGTAAACTTGACTATAATGGATTCCATATGCAACTTATACGTTGTTTACATATTGAAAAGATACATCACAGAGACATTGAAAATCTATGAATGCAATTTATCCATCTATTGACTGAATAGTCACTCTACTCTGGGTGATGCAAAGATAAGACATGGGAATTCTCAAAGAGGTTAGTCTAAGGAGGGAAAAGGATACCAGCAGAAAACCAGCAACTGTACATTATAACGTGGCAAATGTCTAGCTAGCCCTCAAAATAAAGGGCTTTTTGTAGCCTGTAGATTTCCACATCAATGTAGAAACCCTACTTCCTTCCAAGTGACCTCACAGGACAGGATCGTGAGTGGTACAGGATGTTCTGGGCAGGAAAGAGCTGGGATGAGGAGAAAGAGAAAGAGAGGGAGAGTAGAAGGTATATCAAAAAAATTAGGATATACATACAGGTGACCTCAGAGATATTGCGGTCTGGTTCTAGAGCACAGCAATAAAGCAAATGTTGCAATAAAGTGAGTCCCACAAAGTTTTTCATTTCCCAGTGCACATAAAAGTTTTTTTTACACTAGACAGTAGTCTATTAAGTGTGCAATAGCATTATGTCTAAAAAAACAATGTATACACCTTAATTTAACGATACTTTATTGCTAAAAAAAGCTAACCACCATTGGAACCTTCAGAGAGCTGTAATGTTTTTGCAGTAGTGACATCCAAGATCAATAAAATGAAGTTGCTTGGATGCTCCTTTTTGGGGAGTTTGCCTCTCCTTAGGCAAAAGCTGTGCCCTGCTAGATTCAAAAACAAGGCTTTGATGTGATTGATCTCTCTAGGAAGACATGTCTTAACTCTGAATTACAATTCCATTAATTCATGTTGAAGGAGTTTTACAAACATACCTCCTTCTTGGGGCAGGAAAGACACGTTTGCTCCGTCCTAGAGAGAATGGTTTCTCCCACACTTCATTTCATCGTCCTTGGAAAACATTCATGGAACACGTTTCTGTGCTATCATTCAAGGCACACTGAGGAATGAGACGAGTAAGATGTGCTCTTTGCACCAGGGGATCCACAGTCCAGGAGAAGGAAAGGCACGTAAACAATGACCTACATCTGAGGGGCAGGGAAAAGTGGTGGGAGACAAAAAAGCTGGGTGACAGTGAGAGTGAACAAGCACAGAAGGGCCAGTGCAATGCCTTGGGGGCTAAAGGAAGATGTCCTTCCAGGGGAGGCTCAGGAATGATCCCAGATCTGCAGCATTTGGACTGAGCTCCGAAGGCTTAGTATCCTTTTGGTATTTGTAACAGCCAAGGACAGCATCAGGGCTCAAAGGGAGCAGAGTAAAGGAGATTGAGGTGGGAATGCAGGGCTGTCTGGGCACTGCACGAGGTGTGGTTGGAGGGCAGTGAGACAGGGCAGGCAGATTGACTCACCAGGCATTTTTCTGAAGAAAATACCACCAACCTTATTCATTCCTCTCTGTTCCACCAGCTCGCAGGGAAGGGAGGATGAACTAGCTCTCCACCCACAGCATCCCCCCTCTTAGCTTTGAAAGGTGGTTTCCTGGACTTCCTTTGTGTGCAGGCGTTGAGTGCATAGAAAATCTGACCCCGGATCAGAGAAGACCCAGCTGTGCTCCCCCAGGAGCCTCCAAGCGTTTGGGCCCTGGTGTGATGTTGGGGCAGTGCCGTGGCTCTGGGGATGTCTGCTCCCAGGGGCTGCATGGGGAGTGGGCTTTAATTGGACAACATCACCTACTAACACTGGTGATTCTGGGCCCGGGACCCTCCAGTTTCCTCACCTGGACAGTTGGGGTAATAATAGTACTACTTCATACAGTCGTTGTTGCAATTTACGTGTCATATGTATACAGCAAGCACTCAGTAAATGTCCATTATCATCCTCGACGTCATCATCTCACAGATAATTACAGGCCTGGGTTTACGTCTTGTCTCACCAGCTGTTCTCGGTGTGTGGGGTAGGGGGGAGTTTACTCCATGCTGTAAGCTAGAGGTTTCTGATCTTTAAAGAGAAATAATGCCCTCAGACCAGGGGGAGGATTCATAAGTGTACATGCGAAGGGCCTGGTGAGTGGAACAGTGACCTGAATGTGGTAGATACTCCCTAAAAGTTAGATTCGACTCTTCTGCTGAGAAATGATACCAAGGTGTTCGAAGACTGGGCCCTTTGGAACCTGGTGCCCGCTGAGCGTGTGACCCTCTCATGTCCTGTATCCTGTGATGCAGGCAAGAGGTCCTGCCTGTGGGTCACTCCTGCAGCCCCAACCCCTCCTTGCTGGGAGGCCCCAGAGCATCGCAGGGCTGAGCTGACGCCATCGCACCTTTACCCCTGCAGCCCCTGCCCACAGGCTGCCTGTGAGGAAGGTGAGTCTGGGAGTCCGGGATTAGATAAAAATGCGCAGCAGGCTGGAAGCTCTTCCCGCGATAGCATGTAGAGCATCTGAGTCCTGTGTCACCTTCACATCTCTGAGTCATGTCGTCCCCAACCTTTGAAAACACCCAACTTTGCAAATACGACTGTAAGTTATAATTTCCCCCTAAAATGCAATAAAACATAACTAAAAATGTAATTGACCTCTTCACATTAGTAATGCTCTTACAAAAAGGGGATAAAGCAATTTATAAAGCCATTAAAATGCTATCCGGCCGGAACGCACACCTAAACCACCCATATTCCCTGTCACTGGTCTCTGTGTGCCTGTGAGGTGGGGCTACCAAGCCCTGTGCTGGAGCCACCAACAAACTCGACAGCCCACATGTAACTTCTCCTAAACCACCCTGTTCTCGCTAAGCCAGACGGTATTGTGATTATATAGCACAAGAATGGAATTATTTTGTAATCAGTTCAATCCTTGAATATGTCCAGTAGCTTTGTTGCAACCAGACTGCACCAGGGACTAAGGACAGGGGCCCAGCAGGCCTTCACACTCCCATAGGGCACTGCTCTCCTAGGCTTCTGGGGAATAACACCCTCTGGAGGTGTTCGGTGGTCCTGCGCTCCTCAGAGCTTTCACTCTGGGGGGACTGACATAGACATACTGCTATAGACTGAGTGTCTGTGTCCCCCCCCCAAATTCTTGTGTTGATTCCTGATCCCCAAGGTGATGGTGTCAGGAGGTAACGAGGTCATGAGGGTGGAGCTCCCATGATGGGATCAGTGCCCTTATAATGCAGACCCCAGAGAGCCCCTCACCTCTTCTTCCAGGTGAGGACACAGAGAGAAGATGCCGTCTGTGAACGAGGCAGTGGGTCCTCATCAGATACCAAATCTGCTGCCACCTTGATCTTGGACTTCCAGCCTCCAGAACTGTAAGAAATCAATGTCTGTGTTTATAAGGGCTGGTCTGTGGTATTTGTCACAGCAGCTAGAGCGAACTGAGACAGAAATGAACAGGTGAGGGAACCACAGAATTCAGGTGAGGCTTTCTGAGAAAGTTAACAGAGGGTTTTTTTGTTTGTTTTTTTTCGGTACGCGGGCCTTTCACTGCTGTGGCCTCTCCCATTGCGGAGCACAGGCTCCGGACGCGCAGGCTCAGTGGCCATGGCTGATGGGCCTAGCCACTCCGCGGCATGTGGGATCTTCCCGGACCGGGGCACGAACCCACGTCCCCTGCGTGGGCAGGCGGACTCTCAACCACTGCGCCACCAGGGAAGCCCAAGCATGATATTTTTAATCCAGCATAGTTGGAGTCAAGAAGTGAAGGTCAGCACGATCTGATGGGGTCTGTGGCCCTCTTCATCTCCACAGCAGACTGGAGGGGGCCAGAGCAGGGCACCTATGAGAACAGCATGTGTGGCCTCAGCTGCTTACTGTCCACTGTAGGGCTGGGGTGCAGTCCTTTGCCCCTTCGCTGTTGCCTAAATGTATGTTCCTTGTCTACACTTGAAATCCGAGTATGAGAAACACTCGCTGTGTCAGCGATTAGGACAGCCCAGCGTCCGGGCTCCAAAGGGAACCTCGTGGTCCTTTTCTTCATGCTTCCTCAACATCGTGTAGTGTGTCCTTGGAAGTGAAAGTGAAGGTGAAGTGCCAGTGTGAGTTCTTGGAACCGAACTGACAATGGAGAAAAGAAGAAACAGCAAAGTGGGAAGGGCTGGAGTTTCGCTTTCAGAAAGAACTGGGTTATTTTTGCCTCTGCACTTGCAAGATCATGACTTTGGGCTCATGACTTAACCTATCGGAGCCTCGATTGTGTCAGCCACAAAATGAAGCTATTCATACCTACCTGGATGAAATATAGGAAGCAGTCCCTGCAATGGCTGGCGCCTGGAGGAATTAGGCCGGACCCCCTTTCTCCCAGCACCCAGCTACTCCACCAGCAAGATCATCCTGACTCTGACCCACAGTGTTCCCATCTCCCAGGCCCCATCGGGTCTTGCCTGGACCACCTCCACACGCTTGCACTGCCTCCCTGCTTTCTCTCACGCTCCCAGACCCTTTCCCCACGGCATCCCTGGATACGAAAATATAGAAATTTCTCACAAGATTAGTCCACACCTACACTTACTTCTCCTGGAGTTTCCATCACTAATCATTTAATTGCCCAAATCCAAGGTCGAAAGGTAGCTTCTCCAGCTGTTGGCTCCCAGAGGTTTAGAAGACTCAGCTGAAGAGCGTACTGCTCTAGAAGCAGTCAGTGCTCTCTGAACGTGGTCTGCAGTCAGTCCCTCTTCAGTCAGCCCCAGCTTTGTGGATACGGGGTACACACACTTCAAAACAATCACGCCTGCATGTGGATGGTGCAAACTCCAGACATTTCCTCCAGTCTTAACAAAACCAAAAGACCACTCTCTCTGTCTGTAAGTATAAACACTCACCAAATCACAGCATCAATCCCAGCTGACTGCTTCTCCACTGCAGTCATTCACTGACGCTCTGGTGGGTGTAAGGAGCTGGGCTGGGGATGGAGAATACAGAAATAAATACATCCCAGACCTCAAGAAATTAACTGTAGAATCAGTCAGGTTAGGCCAACTATGCTTCTTTAAAGAACACCGGGAAATAATGGTGAATTCTGAGAAAACACTTGGGGCCTCACCCTCTCGTCTCCGTGAGGCCTATTGCTGGCTGGGAATTTGTTTCGTTTCTGGCCTCTGGGGCCCAGATAACACTCCCTGGGTCTTTTAAAGTCTTCTTATTGAAAGTTTTGTCAGTTGGGAGATTCTATGTGTTTATTCGTACGTCTTCATCTCCTCAGTGCGGAAGGCGAGCTCTCCATGGAGTAAAAACTGGTTTGCAAATCGTGGGATGAGTTGGAACCCTTGATACCACAGCATTGTTATGGGAACAATCTAGATATTAGGGGAAGTGAACGATTTCATGGACTCTTTCTGAAGTAGAAAACTCCAGGAGCGTCTGCTCTAGAAGAAAGTGACACTGAGCTTGGAGCTTCTCTGGCTAATTTGATGGTTCTCGGGACCAATAGCGTTGGGGTGTGGCCCAGGAGTGTCCGTAGCTTCAATGAGCGTGTGGGATTGAACTACACTGATCCTACAGGTCAGGTGATGGCCAAACGGTGTCTTCGGGTAAAGTCAAAACTCTTCCCCTATCTAACCATAGAATTCTATCTCTGCTCACAGTCTGCCTAAAACCAATTTTCTTACCAAGGACAACCGTCTGGATTTTCCTGCATCTGATCCTAGGAGTAACAGCTGCTAAAAACCCATGTGAAAGTTACACCCACTCAAAGCAAACCTTCCTTGCGCTCAGGGACACCCCAAAGAACCCTCATCCCAGACTGGGCCCCGTGGTTCACTGTCCTCTTCCCTGATCTGCATTCTTTCCTCTCTGACTTATTTTTTACTTTCTGTTTGAATTGGCTTAGTTGTATTTCTCCCCTTGATAGGACAGTGAGAGTGAAAGTTCATTCTGCCCACGCTGCACAGAACTCAATGCAAGCGCTGTCAGGAATCATTTGACATCAAGGCTGACTTTTAAATTTGCCAGGAGGGCTTTCTTTGGAGAGAGGGTGAGACGAGCACGTTCCCCTTGAAGAGAGCTGGTGCTGGTGCTGGAATTCAAAGCTCACAAACTGAATTTAAAATTTTTTGGATAGCATGTAGATGGGTGAAGGGACCCCAGACATTGACATTGGACATCAAACAATAGACATTAGTTTTTTAAGACCAACACTTTTTTTTTTCAGCCGTGCTGAAGGCTTGAGGGGTCTTAGTTTCCTCACAAAGAATTGAACCCGTGCCCCCTATAGTGGGAGCGCAGAGTCTTAACCATTGGACTACCAGGGAAGTTCCCAAATCAACACATTTTAATGTACCATTCACATCTTCTTCTTTCTACCACCTACTCCATTTTTTTAAAATAGCCCACTGTTCTTAGAAAACACATTTAAAAATCATTTGTTTCTTGAGTGACTATCGTAGATTTAGTTACCTTGAGTTCTGGGTGGCACTGTGCCTCAGTTTTTTTATTTTTTAAATTTATTTATTTTATTTTACTTATTTTTGGCTCTGTTGGATCTTTGTTGCTGTGCACGGTCTTTCTCTAGTTGCGGCAAGCCGGGGCTACTCTTCGTTGTGGTGCGTGGGCTTGTCATTGCGGTGGCTTCTCCTGTCACAGAGCACGGGCTCTAGGCACGCAGGCTTCCGTAGTTGTGGCTCGCGGGCTTAAGTGCTCCGTGGCATGTGGAATCTTCCTGGACCAGGGCTCGAACCCCTGTCCCCTGCATTGGCAGGTGGATTCTTAACCATTGCGCCACCAGGGAAGGCCTGTGCCTCAGTTTTTAACAGAATTTTGTTTTATGTGAAAGCCTGTCTTTCGTTTGTTTACACTTTTAATTTGGAGTCCCTGGGAATCTCTAGATGGGCTCCAGAAGCCATATCATCTAATAATATATCTCCTATCTTCTTCTGACACAAAGTGACTTTTGAAACACTTCCATTTTCCGTTTCTGTTTCATGTACTCCAGCCCACTTTTTTTCTCCTCATTTTTTTTTTACAGTCCATCATGGAGTATTTGTTTACCAAATGTTACTTTTCTTGGATCGCATCTATTTTTTGATTTTTTTTTGAGGAGTGCAAAGCAAACAAAGCTTTGAAGCTGTCAGGCTTCATTTTATTTATGCATGAATAACACAAATAACTTGAAAATGACCTAGCCTGTTTTTCTCAGATTTAGATAGAAAAACTGCTTCCGGGCAACGTTTATGCCAAACAGTTCATGCCAAGTTTCCAGTTTTTGTGCCAGCTGGTTTTTGCAGCCAAGTTGTAAACCTTCAGTAAACACGGTTTATAATGAAAGTGCAGACACAACCTGGGCCACGGCACAAGTGGGACTGATGTAAATTTACTCTAAGAAAAAAATTCTAACAGGAACAGAACGAGAGAGAAGCAAGCTCTCAAGGGTTCCTACCATAATGCGGAAAGTATACAAATGATGATATTTGATCGCTAAAATCCCATTAGGCTCGCTGAGGCATTTATGGATTCCCTTTGCCATCACTGCTGAGTAGCCCCGTGCTCCAAGTCACTGCTTATCACTACAAGGCGGCTTTTCCAGAGCTCCCCTCCACTTAACCGCTAATGCTGGGGGGTAGGGTGGGGGGAGGGAGAAAAGTTCAAGACACAGGTGGCTGTGTCCACAGTACACTGATCAAGGTATAAGGGAAAGAATCAAACATTTTCCTTTCAAATCAGTTCAGCAGCATTCATTCAGGTCGACCTTGCGGGATCCCGATTCCATACCTGTGGTGCTGGTGGTGAGCGTTGTCATGTTACTGCACACGTGGGACCCTGGGGTCCCAGGCAGCCCTCAGGGGGAGGATAAAGTAAGAACTAGGCCCCTGGGGCAGTGCCATGAGGTGGCTCTTCTCTTTGAGAAGGGAGAGAGTAGTCTCCTTTTCATGAAAAGGGAGAGAGTCCCAGCTTCTGGGGACTTGGGAAAAGTCATTTGCCTTGAGGACCCCTAATTGCCAGAAAGAAAGGAAAGGACCCGGGACACAGGATCCAGGACCCATGACCCAGGATCTGTGTTGCAGGACCCAGGATCTAGGACCCGGGACCTGAAACTTAGGACCCAGGACCAGAAATCTGTGACCCAGGACCCAGGACTTCCATCTTAGGTGTAGGATGATCTGCATTGCTTCATGCGTGGTTGTTTCTCTTGGGTGGTTCTGACTCAATCAGAGCAGAAGGGAGCAGAGGCTTCCAGACACTGGAAGGGGAGAGCGACTTCAGTCACAGCCATGGTGGTCAATAGGGCGCTCTCTTGCTGTCCTGGATCTGGGGTCCCAACTCTTCACACCATCTCTCGGGGCCACCACGTTGTGGCACATAGACTGTGACCCACAGATGTCATTTAATAAAGAGCGAGTGTGGAAGAGATTTGAGTGATATCATAGTGTGTATGAAACGGACATGGGTCAATCTTGGCCAGGAGTCCATCTTCCCAGCCGCAGGTTAATTCAACCTGCTCTGAAGTTGTTACTCACCTGCCCTCCATCCAGCGGCTGCCCACCCACACCTCGACCGTGCCCATGCTGGACAGCCCTCTTCCGGATTGTGGTTCATCACCGCCTGACACAGCCCTTCACAGCTGCACGTGCAGTGGCGATGACCATGATGGCTTAGCAAGTTTCCAGCCTGTTTTCTGGCCTTGACGTGAGGTGGAAAAACCCCAAACCTCCACTTTTATTTGGGAGACAGGGTTTCATGTCACCACTGACAGGCACTTAGTAAATATGCTGTGGTTTGTGCCTTCCCAGGGATTCTCCTCTTGTCATCCTCAGACCCACACATCTGTCTGTCGTCTCGTGGCTATTTAGTGAACACTTGCTGTGTCCCAGCTCTCCACGTGTTGACCCATTGCATCCTGACTCCATCCTGTGAGGTGGTGCTGCATCTGCTGTTACCCAACTTCACAGGTGAGGGACCTGGGCTCACAGGTGAGGGACCCGGGCTCACAGGTGAGGGACCTGAGCTCACAGGTGAGGGATTGAGCTCACAGGTGAGGGACCCAGGCTCACAGGTGAGGGACCTGAGCTCACAGGTGAGGGACCCGGGCTCACAGGTGAGGGACCTGAGCTCACAGGTGAGGGATTGAGCTCACAGGTGAGGGACCCGGGCTCACAGGTGAGGGGTCAGAGGCCCTGGGGGCTTAGCAGTCACCAGCCCTCTACAGAGCTGCAGAAGGCTTTGCCTAGGTGGCCAGGCTCCAGTGCTCTGACTGCTCATCTCTCTTCATTTCTCTAGATTATTCTGGTCACAGTGGACAACAGGTCAGTTTACAGTCACGAGAATAGGCAGCTCCACATTCCCAGGAGTCTCAGTCTGATGTCTGCAGCCTCCTGCCTTCCTGCCTCAGGCTCTGCATTGGCTCCTCTGGGCTGGAGCATTCTGTGGGGTCTGAAAGCAGCGGAGGCCCATGCACCCCGCTCCTGACTCCTCCCTGGCCCTGTGTCTGGGGTCCTTGCCTTGATCTTGGGTCCCAGGTCTTGGGTCCCAGGTCCTGGGTCCTGGATCTTGGGTCCTGCTGTTTCTGCCCATCGCCCCTAGCCTCCTACTCATCTGGCCCTGCTGCCCCTTCTAGCAGCTGGACAGCGGCCAGAGCACACTTCCAGGCTGCGCCCTGTTCCATCCACGCCTGAAGACCTGTGTTCGCCCCCGCCCCACCCACACACACACACTGACACGTCACCTCTCACTGCATCTCAGGAAGCCAGGTCTGCAGCGCATGGCGGATCCGCGGGGAAGACGCATCTACACGATTTGTTTCTTTTCCTTGAAAAGGCAGGTTTGCTATTTTGGGCTTTGGCTTGATTTATTCAGTTATCACTTAACTGCAGAACATTCTCTCCTGTGAAACAGAGTCCTGTCCAGCTGCAGTGACCCTCCTGGGTGGGAGTCAGAGCCCAGACCAGGACCTACCTGTAGGGAGACAGACACACAGAGGAAATAGGTCGCTTTGTGTGCCTGTGGTGAGAGGGGTTCCAACAGTGTTTAAAGTAAAATAGTAAAGTCAGATAAAATAAAAAAATAAAGTAAATAAAACAAAAGTAAAATACAATAAAATAAAACAAAATAAAATACAATAAAATAGAACAAAATAAAGCAAAATACAATAAAATAAAACAAAATGAAGTGAAATACAATAAAATAAAACAAAATAAAGTAAAATAAAATATAATAAAGTAAAATACAGTAAAAATGTAAAGTAAAATAAAACATAAAACAAACTAAATAAAATAAAACAAAAGAATGTAAAATAAAATAAAATATAAAACAAAGTAGGGAATTCCCTGGTGGTCCAGTGGTTAGGACTTGGTGCTTTCACTGCCGAGGGCCTGGGTTCAATCCATCGCCAAGGAACCAAGACCATGCAAGCCGTGTGACCAGAAAAAAAAAATAACAACAAAGTAAACAAAATAAAATAAAGCAAAATATAATATAATAAAGTAAAATAAAATATAATAAAGTAGAGAGGAACTGACCTATGGAGCCTGCTGAGCTGTGGCTTGACCAGAACTACTGTGAAATCATACTGACTTCCCTTGAGCCCGAGGTCGCAGTGACAGAGGGAGCTGACTTTCTGGGGAGCCTGTGAGGAGATAGGCCCCCTTTTATCACGGCCAGACTTGTGTCCCTACAGTGTGTTGAAGGTTCAGGGTTCATATCCTAATGACAGATTCTGGAAGTCACTGCCTGGGACCCAGGAGAGCTGGGTGTTGGGAGAACTGCCACCTGAACAGGAGGAGCCGGAGGAGGAATGAAGCCAAGCCCAGGATCTCATGGCACCCGTCACTGCAGGAGCATGTGGCGCCCAACTCTGGCCTTATCCCCTGCTGGCCTGGAGCCCAGATTCCTTGTCTGCAAAATGAGGGAAACTGTAAGGCAACTTTATCATCTCTCTGGCTCTAGGGGTCTGTGGAGTTAATTGGGGAGGTATCTTAAGTGTTGAGAGCATCTCGTGGAAGCCCTGACACTGGTCGAGGACACAGCAGGTGCCAACGTGTCAAAGAAATGCTTTGTCAGACCTCCACTCGTGCACGAAATTTAGTGTCTCCATCACCGTCCTTTCAACAAAAACATGTAACCACTCCATCTTTAAAATACGAAATTGTTAAAAATATTAGAGCACACTTTCTCTCTTGTGCTTTTCTTTTTTGCTGTCATTAAAAAACAAAATGCCTTGCAACCCCAGTGGAAGTTAGGAGGTGTGGTCAAGATGGGTGAGTGTCAAGATAGAACGAGTCCCCAGAATCCAGAAGCACGGCTAGCAGATGCCACTGTTACTCCACGAAGGAGATTTTCTTGCCCATGTTTTCAACCAGGCGCAATTTCTCTGTCTCCCCACTGTTTCTCCCAGGATGATTCTGCTCATGGGTCCCAGGCTGGCAGGCGTTGGGAGACCTTTGATGTGCTCATCCAGTAACAAGACGACATCAAATGGAGCTGTTACTCTGGCGGCAGCAACTCAGATGCTGTTTCACATGCCCTTTGCTGAGAGGCTCGCAGTTTGAAGTCTCGAGGGCTGATTTAAAAGCAAGTTCCTGGGGAAAGAAGTCAGAAAGTTCTCTGAAAACAGTAGTGGAAGTTAATCTCTAATAAAACAAAACGTTACTGTTCATCTGGAAAGATTTCATACATCAATGCAGGGTCAATAAAAGAGACAATATGATTAACTGATGCTCTCTATTTTAATGTTGACTTTGAAAGAGTTCACAGAGATAAAAAGGCCAAGGGCTAACTTGAAAGCTTAGATGCTAAAGATAGATGTAACAATGCATTTACAAGGAGGAGGCACATAATAAACGTGTTTGTAAAAATAGAGTGAATGCGTGTCAATAAATTTTAAATAGCAGTGGAAGAAAAAAGAAAATTAAAGAGAAAAAAATAAATCCAAGGCCCCAATCCCAACACTGTGTAAAATTTGCTGTATTTAACATGTGTGTGGAATGGACTGAACACAGTTGACAGCTGCCTTTCATGTTTTGGTTCCTAGAGCTGCCCTTGGCACTCCCCACCCCATGCACTGCCTGAGGCCTAGGGAACCCCAGTTGCATTTTGAACCACCCTCAAACCTTCCTCTTATGGCCCCAGATGCTGGCAGGCTGGAAGTGTTCCACACATAAAAACCTGGAGGTAGGGCTTCCCTGGTGGCGCAGTGGTTGGGAGTCCGCCTGCCGATGCAGGGGATGCGGGTTCATGCCCCGGTCTGGGAGGATCCCACGTGCTGCGGAGCGGCTGGGCCCGTGAGCCATGGTCGCTGGGCCTGTGTGTCCGGAGCCTGTGCTCTGCAACGGGAGAGACCACAGCAGTGAGAGGCCCGCGTAGCGCAAAAAAAAAAAAAAAAAATCCTGGAGGTAGGTGACCCAGACCTAGCTGGGCATCTCAGTTCCATGAAGTCTTGAGACATCTAGACTCTGCCATCCCTGAGGTGTAGCCCTCATCCTCATGGTCCAAAAAGGCAGTTGGAGCACCCATTATACCATGTAGGTTCCAATTAGCAGGATAAATGGAGATTCAAAAAGAAAGCAGAAAAGACAGATTTTTAAGGAACACTCCTGGAAACTGTCACATGACACTTTTCTTCACATTTAGCTTCAAAATAGAGGATCTATTCTGAGCAGTCATTTGTCAAGATAAAGTCCAGGGGTTCTGTTTCTATGGAACATCAGGAAAAGAGAAATTAAGGGCCAATCATCAGTCTCTACAGAGAAGAGAATAAGTGATGTGAAGAAGGTGCTAGGCCTATGGACAAAAATAATGAACAATATAATGGGAAAAATAATGGAAAAGAATTTTTTCGAGTTTGTGTACAAGATTCCAGGAAGGACAGAGATCCGTGAGCGGCCCCAGGACCTATGAAGCTGACCTGTTGGAAGATGCTTTTTGAGTCACAAAGGGAAGTTATTAGATATTAAGAGGCCCATGGACCCTGTTAGAAATGGTCCAGAAAAAATATGAGTGTAGGAAAAAACTTTTATCATAGTTGCTACTGGGTCTTAGAATTGTAAGAATTTTGGATTCATCTCTCTTGATATCTAATTAAAAACTCTAAGAACGCTCAAATCACGCATTCAGTCATTCCTTGGGCAGATGTCTGAGTTGTAAATACTCTGACAGTCCCTGGAAATCAGCTAATGGGAGACTGTTCCCCTCGACTTGTGACTTGTTAACAGACCTTGCTAGTTAAACAGATGATCTCAACCTATTCTCCAGCCAGTAGTCAAACTGTTGTTTACAGTCGTAGCTATAACAACTGATTTTAAAGTTAAACATTCAGTTGATTTCTCTAGATACCCCCAGGTAAATAGTAAATGAATGTGTCTAGACTTACGCGTATGGACTAATTCCTTTTATTAACCGATTGAGTCACCAGGATGCCCCATCTCTTAACAGTACAGAGTTTACTGGAGGTTTCCGTGAGTATCTGAGTCATAGAGCTGAGTAGATGGATGTGTGGTTTTCACTGGCAATTGCTCTGTGCAGTGTTTTGTTCATTTCAGGACTTTTAAACCGTGTATAATTTAGCTTAACGTTTCCAAACAGCTCTTGACTGCAAAGGGGCCTCTCCTCACTGAGCAGGTGTCTGCAACCACGTGCTTCGGATGTGCATACCTGATTAATACTGAACTTTGGAAAAACTTTGGAAAATATTTCTTCTGTGTTTACTCAGGAGATTTATGCAAAGCCTTTACAATCATTGTAGTTCATATCTCTGGGGATGAAAAGGCATATCGACAAAACAAGTTGCTAAAGAGTGGAAATGCAGCCAATTAAAAGGAGGCTGCCTGATTTCCACAGTGGCTGCAAACCAATGTGACCATGTTTTTTGGTTTTGTTTTGTCTGAGTTAGTTCTACTTTGAAAACGTCAATTTCAGCATCTTGTAGACTTTTGAAAAAGACACGCTACTATATTTAGTAGGTTGTAAAGCAGTGTTTTAAAGTAGAATGGAGTAGAATGTAATAGATGAAAATATCATGGAATATAATGTAACCGAGTAGGGTGGAATAAAATAGAAAATATAGGGAATATGGTTTCCAATAAGAGTAAGAAAATTTTTATGAAAATATGCTGGCAATGTTCTAAGTATCTAAGGACAAGGATGGGGGCTGGAGGGAACAATTATATGTCATCTTGGTATTCCTTTTATATATGGTAACTTGAAGATTTTCCTTCCTTTTTTCCTTCCTTCCTTCCTTCCTTTCATTTTTTACTTTTATTCTTTTTTTTGTTTGTTTGTTCTTTTTTTCCCTCCACCTTTATTGTACATTACGGTCAAAAAACGATGAAAACACTCCAGTGTAGACCAAACTTCAGATGTTAGACACAGACAGAATAGGAAAATAATGATCACATTTAGAATTTTATCTTCCAATTCTAAATAAGTTATGTATCTATTAAAAGTAGGGACAGGGCTTCCCTGGTGGCGCAGTGGTTGAGAGTCCTCCTGCCAATGCAGGGGACGCGGGTTTGTGCCCCGGTCCGGGAGGATCCCACGTGCCGCGGAGCGGCTGGGCCCGTGAGCCATGGCCGCTGGGCCTGCGCGTCTGGAGCCTGTGCTCCGCAACGGGAGAGGCCACAACAGTGAGAGGCCCGCGTACCGCAAAAAAAAAAAAAAAAAAGGAGGGACGTATAGCTTCAAGCAAAACTTCTTTCATTTAATTAAAAAAGATAAAGTTATAAACCTCAAAGGTCCTGTTTACCCAGCTTTCTGTCACCTTTGCAGAAATCTAGCCTTTAAAAAAATCACTTTACAGCTATATACCCCTCTCCCCAAAATAAAATAAACTTTCTTTTTCACATCTCTAAGAATGAGTATTTAAATCAAATGTACTTACTTGCAAGGTGAACTAGGTTAAGGACTAGATCTGGAAGGCAAAGACAGCACCTCCTCCATCAATTTATTAACAAATGCTTATTAAACATCTTCGTACCAGGAAAGTGGCAGAGATCAATTAGAACAAAGGGAGGTAAAATTCCTGTCCATATGGAGCTTACCATGTAGAAGACATTCAGAGGCTGAAGTGCAGGATTTCTTTTTGAGAGTTATTTGGCTTCTTTGTGGAATACAGAGTGGAGAGAGCAGAGGGTTTGGCCATAAGCGGGAGGAAAGACCTTGACCATAATGAAGGAGGAAACAGGGTGGGCGGGGGGTGTGGGTCTCCCTGCAGAGACCCCCTGAGTGAGAATCCTCACCCTGCCTCCTCTGGCTCTGGGTCCGCAGGGAGGGACAGAAGCTTTCTCTGTCTCAGTTTCCTCATCTGTAAAGCCGGGATGCTAGCCAAGGGACCTGCTCTTGGCTGGTTGTGAAGGATGAATCAGGTAATACGTGTAAAGGGCTCACACGGTGCTTGGCACATGGCAAGGGCTCTTTTTATGAGTGGAGGGATTTACCGGTAACATCTTCCAAGTCGAGTGTCAGCTGTGCAGGACTTTCATTCCACACTATCCTGAGAGAGGAATGCAACTCAGGGAATAAACACGCAGGGAACTTTGCCATAAAGATTATACTCTGAGTAAGAAAAACCCATTAGAAAAACATCTTAAATGCCGAAAGGCCCTTTGGCAGTTTAAGGAACAGTTCTGCAAATTTAACCTGCGTTTGGACTCTCTGTAAAGTAAATTGGTTTATCATGTCTTTCTTTATCTAGTGCTGGTGACTTTATTAATTGCTGATGCTGCAGCCCGGAGTATAAAATTAAACACCGTTTTGCAGAAAAAGTTTCCAGCTGATTTTTCTCTCAAATAATACAGGGTGATTTTTAAAAGATCTCAGACACACAAAGTGCTATCTCTTTTTAAGGCTTTAGGAGGGGGGTCTTCTGAACAAATGAACCAAACACAAAATAAAAGAACCTTTTTCTTTTTCCTTTTTTTTAAAAAAAACATTGTAAGCGCGCTGTACATACATGAACCCCACCAGGCTGGTGGGATATCTTTCTGATTAGATGACTGCTTCCTATTTTTGGATTTCCCCTTTCACTGGATCCATTTTTATTTCTTAAAAGAGAAAAAGTGCTAGCTGCCTGCCAGGCCATAGCATTCTGGTTTGAACAGAGACATCTGGAATCTAGGCCAGGCAGGAAAGGCTTCTTTCATCCCTGCAGCCGTTCACCGTAGGAGGCGTTTGCTGTCACCACTGCAGCTCCCCCTGAAGCCAGCTCTGCGGTGCGTGGCTCTGGCCCATGGCCCTGAGCCCCTGCGGGGCTGCGATATCTCATTAGCTGTGCATGCGGTTTTCTGAACCGCCCTGAATGTGATCCCGCATGAGCCCTCCTGGCCTTGCTTTTTAATTCTTACAGGAAGCTAAAGGTGAGGCTTTCACAAATCCTGGAGGGCTCGGGATGGGGTGGGAGCAAGATGAGGAAATGCAGGTAAGGGGAAAAGATGAGTGAGTCAGACAGAGAAAGGCAAAGGCTCCTGCTTCTCCTACAGACTTTGAAAGTAACTCTGTGAGCTTATATTTTGGGAACTTAGGAACAAAAGGGAGAGGACAAACTTTTACAAATGGAAGGAGTAAAAATGCAGCTTTACCACGAAACCCAGGTGGTGAACTCCCCATCACCTGATTGAGAGTAACCTCCCCAGGAAAGGTCTCTGTGGAGCAGGGAATGATGTTGTTTACTAGAAAATACCTAACAGGACTCCCCTGGTGGTACAGTGGTTAAGAATCCGCCTGCCAATGCAGGGGACACGGGTTCGAGCCCTGGTCCAGGAAGATCCCACATGCCGCGGAGCAGCTAAGCCTGTGTGCCACAGCTAATGAGCCTGAGCTCTGGAGCCCGCGAGCCACAGCTCCTGAAGCCCGGGCATCTAGAGCCTGTGCTCTGCAACAAGAGAAGCCACCGCAATGCGAAGCCCGCTCACAGCAACAAAGACCCAACGCAGCCAAAAGTAAACAAATAAAATAAATAAATTAAAAAAAAAAAGAAAAGAAAATACCAGCAAAACGCACTGCAGGGAGTCCTTCACTTCTTGTGGTTGTATCTGCTGGTACAGGTAGTGTCCACAGGGGATGCTGCAGGAGAGGCTCCCTTCACACCACCCCTGAAGCTGCCTCTAGATCCCTGCAGACCCCAGCCTTCACTCCTTGACCTCGTCTTTGTTCCTGAGCCCCTAGAATCTCTTTGCCCCGGGATCTCATCTCTGCTTCCCCATAGATTTCTCCGCCAGTTGTGGCCGGGTTTACTAACTCTGTTTTGGATGGTTCTGCTGGGGGATGGAGAGTCGGAGGACACAAGGCAACATCTTACAGGGTGGCCACTGGCATCCTAGCTCCTGTAAGGTTTTTTTTCTAAAAATAAGTTCCTTCTCTTTACCAGTCTTGAGTTTTATTGCAAAAGCACCCAAAACGTTAGCCTGGCTTAGCCTGGCCAAGCACCAAGAAGGGATGTGGTATTGCCAGGCCCCCGGAAGGATGCTGAGGCAGAGGTGGTTAGACAGCTCCACTGCATCACAATAAACAGCTTGCAGATTTCATTCTGGGGTGTCCTACCCTGATGCCCACATTAACCTACAGTTATTAGCCTAACTCATTTGTTTTTTACTCTGAATTAATGAAAATACTGTAAGTATCTCAGGCACTATTGTTACCAAGTCCAAGCTCACTCTGTTCGCTACACGACAGCACAATAAATCAGGAGACGAGCTGTTGAGGCAAGGAAGACCACTTTATTTGGAAAGCAAGCCGGCAGACCAAGAAGATGGCAGACTACTGACTCCAAAAAACCATCTTATCGGGGTCTGCATGCCAGTTTCTTTTATAGAATCAGACAGCGAAGTATAGTAAATAGGCAGAATAGAGAGGGGGAGGCGAGGAGGAAGTAAGGTAAGAAGGGCCATCAGTCTTGCAAAACATCTCCTGGAATGGCCAGCCTCGGGGAGGGGATTCATTAATTTCTTCTTTCTTGCAGCCATCCACAGGTGGGCGGGGTTTCCTGAGGCAGGCTATTATGTATGATTGTAATAACAAAAGCAATGAAAAGCAAAGGTTAAAGTCAAAGAATCAGATCTAACATGGAGTCAAAATTGGCTCTTCCCTGTTACACTATGTTACCTGCTTACGGTATTCATCTTAAGTAGGTCTCAATGCTGACATAGCTAACATTTCAATGAGAATCACACATAAACAAGAGTTTATGATGAAATGTGGTAGATGCTCATAAATCCATTGATAAAGTAACATGGCTACAAAGCAGGATTGAAATGTCTCCTGTTTTTCATATGAAAGGGGTTATATAAGCTTAAGCTAGTGACACTGGGTGGAAATAATTATCTGCCTCCCTGAGAATCTTATATTCTTAAGCTGAATATCCCGAGCCTTGAGAGTATTTGGTTTGGAATCCTGGCTGAACTACCTCCTAGCTTTCTAAACTTTGTCAAGTTGAAAATTCTGTGCCTCAGCTTACTTTTCTGTCAAACGTGGATAATAAAATGTGCGAGGCTCCTAGGTGGTTCTGAGAATGGAATCAGTTAAGTGCTTAGATTAGTCTCTGTTCCACAAGAATCCAGTAAACTCTAGCTCTGTTACCACATACTGTGGAGCTTATTCTAATTATCATCGTTAGTGTTGATGAATTACCCTGTCATCGCTTTTTCTAGGATAAAAATAATACTTGAATCCAGTTGCACCCACATGAGAGTTGAAACTAACCAAATTGGTTAGAGGGACTGGGTATTATTCATGGGACATGTTTGGAAGGCTGACTTGTCAGATTCCTACTGACTGTGCCATAGGGGCCAAATTAGCAATAAAGCTTTGGTCAGAGGAGTTCAATAACCATTCTTGTAAAAGATACTAAAATACTTATGGAAAAAAGATGACTTTTTGTAATAAAAAAAGCCAAACTTCTCAGAAGATGAACTCAACATGCACAAATAATATCAACCATTGGATCAGAATATTGATCTTGGAACCCACCTGAGTATTTCCAGACTCAAGGCCAGTCCATTCCAATTGGCTAAAACACAGGTCCCATTCCCGGAATATCCTATCCTGCTGTAGGTTATAAAGACTAGGTGCATAGGACCTTTTTTCTCTTCTGGAGAGGCTGGAAAGAGGAAATCTTTTAATTACAAACCCAACTAATCTTGGATGCTTTATAGTTAAGAGTTTATTCTTGAGCATATTTATTTCATTTTGCATATTATCACAGGCAACGAATAAATGCCATTGGATGTTTTAATATTTTGACTGGGATTCTCCTTAGCTAGATCATAGAGCTCATTAGATGCGTGTTATGAACTGACTTGTGTCCCCCCGAATCCATATGCTGGAGCCCTAACTCCCCATGAGACTGGACTTAGAGACGGGGCCTTTAGGGAGGTAATTCAGGTTCAATCAGGTCATAACGGTGGGGCTGTGATCCAGTAGGAGGAAGAGACACCAAAGAGGTCTCCCCCTACCCCATTTCTCTCTCCACTCACAGAAGAAAGGCCATCCAAGGACAGTGTGAGAAGGGGACCGTCTGCAAGCCAGGAAGAGAAGTCTCACCAGGAACCAACCCTGCCGGCACCCTGATCTTGGACTTCCAGCCCCCAGAGCTGTAAGAAGTAAATGTCTGTTGTGTAAGCCGCCTGACTCGGGGTTCTGCTATGAAAGTCTACGCTGACTAATGCAGCACTTTTTTCCAGTTTCACATCATCTCAGGCAACAGAAGACATGCTGGACTTTCTGCTCCACCATCATCAGAGTCCCCTTTCCTCAAGTTTTTGTAACACTTTTCTCTGTTTTCTTTAAGCTGCACAGACAGCTCCCTCCAGACCTTGGATGTCCACCAACACTCTCCTGAGCTCTTCATGTTCTCGTTTCCTCGCACATGAAGGCTTTTCAAGATTTTGCCAGAATTCTTCTCAAAGCCCTTGTAGCATCTATCCTCCACTGTCCCAAAGCCAGTGTGCATTTTTAGGTGTTTGTTATGCAGCACCCTGCTGCCAGGCACCCAGATCTGTCCTGGTTACCTATGACTGCAGGACAAATCACGCCATTTGCAGAGACATGGATGGGCGGAGACTGTCATACAGAGTGAAGTAAGTCAGAAAGAGAAAAGCAAATATCGTATAATATCACTTACATGTGGAATCTAGAAAAATGACACAGATGAACTTACTTGCAAAGCAGAAATAGACATACACGTAGAGAACAAACATGGATACCAAGGGAGGAAGAAGCGGGTGGGATGAATTGGGAGATTGGGATTGATACATATACACTAAGTGTAAAAGAGATAACTAATGAGAACCTACTGTAGAGCACAGGGAACTCTACTCAATGCTCTGTGGTGACCTAAATGGGAAGGAAATCCAAAAGAGAGGGGATATATGTATAAGTATAGCTGATTCACTTTGCTGTACAGCAGAAACTAACAGAACACTGCAAAGCAACTATACTCCAATAAAAATTAACTAAAAAAAAAATTGAAAAATGCACACATTAAAAAAGTCATATTTACTAAGTTTACAAGCCTGATATGCTCAAGAGTAGGGAAATGGTTAAACATTTTAAAATAAAAGTCACTTAAATCATATTATTCCTTTCCACGTAAAGGGTATGCATCAAAAATTTGAAAGTTAAATTAACTAACTCATATATTTACCCCTATATTTCCGATCTGAGACAGTGGTCCACTTTATGGACATGTAAATTTAAAAGATTTCACCCCAGTTAGGGGCCAACTCCATGACCTCGCTGTCTCACCTTTAAAGTAAAAATCTAGTAGATCTTCCAACATGACCTTTGACACCTTGACAGTAACTAACCCACATTCTTCCCAAGGTTTCATGTCCCATCACTTAACCCACTGAGCTTAAGTGGCAACATTTTAAAGTGTACAACCAATAATTTATAAAGAACTGTATCTTTTAAAAAAATTTATATACTCTCAAAATGAATGTGCCCTCGAGGTTCAAATACCCAAGGCAATGGCTTTTAGGAGGGTCTGACAGAAGGACTTTACATTTAATTTTAAATTTAGATATAATTTGCTGCTGCATTTGAAACCATCTATTCCCCAGCAGTGCTCTTTCTCTCTGTAGTCTTTAATCCCCTGTTGTACTGCTCCATAAAGATGCCAGTGGACCTCTTCACCTTTCTATCGGGGGTCCTTCAGTAATTTTAGAAGCATGTTTTATTTTCGACTTTATGAATACAGAAATGGACACAAATGTGCCTCAGTCAACGGCTCAAGGACATGTAGAAAAAAGCCCTTCTCCCTGAGTGACTGCCCTCTTTCAACTAGAGCTGGTTAATTCACGCTTTGCTTTTAGAAATCACTAGTTATTGGTACCTGAATTGGGATAGACTGAACGATAACCCCATAATATGTGAAACGTATATTATCAGAGATGTAGTCTCAGATTTTCCCCAAGTTAAAGCTATTCCAGACAGTTAATACTTTCTTCATTTTAATGTCCAAACCAGGTAGCTTCATCTTCCCTTAGAAATTATTAAAAGATCTACAGCACAGGTCTAATGAATTCCCTCTCATGAAGTACTTTCCACAGCATTATCTGTTCTCAGGAACTCAGTATAACTTCTGTATTGAGATTTAGAATTTATTTTTCCCATGCTTTTATTTTTATTTTTTGCAGTACGTGGGCCTCTCACTGTTGTGGCCTCTCCTGTTGCGGAGCACAGGCTCCGGACGCGCAGGCTCAGTGGCCATGGCTCGCAGGCCCAGCCGCTCTGCAGCATGTGGGATCTTCCCGGACCGGGGCACGAACCCACGTCCCCTGCATCGGCAGGTGGACTCTCAACCACTGCGCCACCAGGGAAGCCCTATTTTTATTTTTAAAGACAATTTTTCTGGAGCAGTTTCAGGCTTACAATAAAATCAAGAGGAAGGTACAGAGATTTCCCAATTTCTCCCTTCGGTACCTGCCACATGCCCAGTCTCCAACATCACTCCCCAGATGGTACATTTCACCAATGATGAACCTTTTGACTAGGTGGAAATTATAAACATACACATGAATGAGTGTATGTGCATTTATTGTTTCAATTATGGACACGTCATCCTCACCCAAGGTCCACCGTTGACATTTGGGGTCACTCTTTGTGTCATATAGTCTGTGGGTTTGAACAAATGTAAAATGACATATATCCTTCATTACAGTATCATACATAGTAGTTTCACTGCCCTAAAAATCCTCCGTGCTCCACCCATATATCCCTTCCCTGGCAACCACTGATCTTTCTACTGTCTCCACACTTTTGCCTTTTCCAGAATGTCATAGAGTTGGAATCATACACAATGTAATATTTTCAGATTGGTTTCTTTCACTTAGTAATAGGCCTTTAAGTTTCTTCTAAGTCTTTTCTTGGCTTGATAGCTCATTTATTTATTTATTTGTTTATTTATTTATTTATTTATATTTATTTTTCAGGACTGCCTTGGGTCTCAGTTACGGCATGCGGGGTCTTCGTTGAGGCATGCAGGATCTTTCATTGTGGCGTGGGCTCTTTGTCATGGTGCACGGGCTTCTCTCTAGTTGTGGCATGCAGGTTTTTTCTCTCTCTAGTTGAGGTGCGTGGGCTTAGTTGCCCCGCAGCCTGTGGGATCTTAGTTCCCTGACCAGGGATCGAATCCACGTTCCCTGCTTTGGAAGGCAGATTCTTTACCACTGGACCACAAGAGAAGTCTCCGATAGCTCATTTCTTTTTAATGCTGAATAATATTCCATTATCTGATGGACTGCGGTTTATCTATTTACTGACTGAAGGACATCTTGGTTGCTTCCAAGTTTTGACTACTGTGAGTCATAACCTCCTCCCACAAAAGTAATCAAAAGTGTGGGTGAGGGCTTCCCTGGTGGTGCAGTGGTTGAGAGTCCGCCTGCCGATGCAGGGGACACGGGTTCGTGCCCCGATCCGGGAAGATCCCACATGCCGCAGAGCAGCTGGGTCCATGGGCCATGGCCCCTGAGCCTGCGTGTCCGGAGCCTGTGCGTCTGGAGCCGGTGCTCTGCAACGGGAGAGGCCACAACAGTGAGAGGCCCGTGTACCGCAAAAAAAAAAAAAAAAAAAAAAAAAGTGTGGGTGAATATTTATTGCAGCAAATTCCCTTTCTGTGCAAACCACATTTTGTTACAGTTCATAACACATAGAGGTACAAGGAGGCTTAGGGATGCTCAGGTTTATCTTGAAAGCAGAGGTAAGAGAAAGGACGACCCCTCACAGACCGCTAGTCAGTGGCCCAGGTAACAGTGTCCTGCTGCCTTCTGAAGCCACCCTCCCCACTGGGAAGCTCTTATTCAGGAGATCAGTTCTGACTCATTTAGCAAAATCCGACGTCTCACGCTGTTGCTTGGAAGTAGCCAGGGCTGTGCTACCTGCAACTGGCTATGCACCCTGTGAGACAAGGAAGATGAACAGACCTGAGCCAGGGATTCCAGGTGGAGCCTTTGCAGTCCTGCTGCCTTTGGGGAGTGTTTTCAGGGAGTAGAGGTGGGAGTGGTGGGCTGGGGTCAGTGGAGAGGGGCTTCTCCCCTCACCTGATGCTGGGCAGTGGGGACTGTAGCCCAGAACAGCTGCCTTCTCTGTGCTCCTGCCCAGCCAGGGGCTCCAGCCTCCTTCCTGGGGAGGGTCTGGTGGGCAAACGCTGGAGGTATAAGGCCTTTGTTGGTTATTTTCATTTCTATCTCACAGAGCACTTCTCTGCTAGTGTACTTTATTAGTTGTGACGATTTACTTACCAGCCACTTGATAAATGTCACCTGAATGTGTGGCAAAGTGTCTGTCGGGACATGAATAAGCTTCGTGTATTTCCCTCTCTTCTGCTCAAATTTAACCAAGAGCCATTCAGCATTTCCACTGAAATTCAATGAACATCTCTACATAGCGACATCTCGATAGGGTTCTGAACCTTTTCTTAGATAGTATTGTAAAATGGTTCACTGCAACCTTGGTCTGCACTGAAAACTTGGAATGCAAATGAATGTTTCCTGGTTGGTGCTCTGGGGTGGGGGGGGGGGGGGATGTCGCCAGAGCACTGGTGAGACCAGTGGCTTTGCAACTTGGTCTTTTTATTGTTTATCTTTTTTCCACAGCTTTATTGAGTTATAATTAACAAATAGAAATTATATATATTTAATGTGTACAACTTGATGTTTTGATAGATGTATATATTATACTATGGAATATTATTCATCCTTAAAACAATCCTCCTATTTGTGACAACGTGGATGGACCTAGAGGGTGTTATGCTGAGTGAAATATGCTGGACGCAGAAGGACAATACAGATGACTTCCCCGACATGAGGATGTAACTGGTCTTTAGTTCAGACATTTCCCCAGCTCACTCTGTATCTGGTTGAGATGGGGTGATGCAGGAGGGTTTTAACCTTAAATTCTTTTGAAGGGGTGAATTTATTCAAAGCTTATAAAGTATGAGTTGTGCCTTTCCTTCCTAAAGCCCCTTCAAAGGACTCACGATTAAATTCTTGTAGCTATACTTCATCTTTGGCCCAAATTTCCATCAGGGTACAGAGGTTTTATTTATCTCAGGAGTGTATTCTAGTTTTAAAAAAAAGTTATACCAAAGCAAAAAAATGAGTAGACGCCCCAGTCAAAATTCTCTGAACATACAGGCAACTCCAAATGTTCGAAGTGACTTATAAACAGTAAACAAACATGAGATCCTCCCCCTTGGGAGCTAGTGATCAAAACTAAACACCTGAAAATCACCGTTCTGCTCTCTGCTTCTATGTGACTGACTTTTAAAGATTCCACATGAAAGTGAGACCATGTCGTATTTTTTTGTTCTGTGTCTGGCTTATTTCACGTGGTGTAATATCCTCCAGGTTTGTGCTTGTATGGAAAATGGCAGGATTTCAATCTTTTTAGGGCTAAGTCATATTCCCGTGTGTGTACACCACATCTGCTTAATCCATTCATCCACTGATGGACATTTAGAGGTTGCTTCCACATCTTGGCTATTGTGACTAAAGCTGCAATGAACATGGGGGCGCAGATATCTCTTTGAGACACTAATTTCATTTCCTCTGGGTATATACCTAGCAGGGGGGATTGCTAGATCCTACAGAGGTAAGGAGGTGGGGGGAATGGGGAGATGTTGGTTGCAGGGTACAGAATCCCAGTTACGTAGGAGGAGTAAGTCCTAAGATCTAATGTACAGGGTGGTGACTATAATTAATAGCACCATACTCAATACTGCAATTTGCCAAGAGACTAGATTTCAGGTGCTTTCATCATACACACACACACACACACACACACACACACACACACACACACACAATGGTAAACATGTGAGGAGACAGTGGGTTAATTAGCTTGACTGTAGTCATCATTTAACTTTGTGTACATATATTAAATCATGTTGGACACTCTAAATGCATGCAATTTTTATTAAAAAGTTCTCTCTGACACAATTTAAGCCAGATATGTTGTGGTTGTCCCTCCAAGAATTGCACTCTCAATTCAGAATGCACTAAGGTTGCCCTGTGGTAAAACCTCTGAAAATACTCCTGCCTTCTAAACAAATATTGCAGGGCAAAGGACATTCCATTCAAACGGTGAAAACTAACTGTGTCCGTCTTCAGAAGCCACTTCTGCACCTACTGAAGCTTGAGAAAGATGCAGAGTAGATACAATTTCATGGGGAATTGAATGTAGGTGGACAGAGAACTCACACTGGCTGCCTCACGGAGATGGCCGAACCCCCCCCCCCACCCCCATGGAAATATATGTTCACCTTTCCAAAAAGTAAACATGCTGCTTTATTGACATGAGGCTGTTCTGCTCGTAGTCAAGGACCACATTTCACTACAACATGTACTCTCTGGCGAGACAGATTAAGAAAACACACATTGAGGCATGTCTTTGTGTGGGGTTGATCTCTACGTATTTAGTTAACAGTCTGCTTATGCAAAAGATTTGTGGTATATGATTAAGCTACGGGGAAGAAACCAAAACAGCAAGATAACGTTTGTATTTCTTAAATATAGTCTCATTGTGAAATCATACTCCTTTTTAACTTTTTGGACTATCTTCAGGAAGTTGTTGATGTTACACCTGTAAGAAAAAAACATATATAATGAAGAGTAAAACATAAAGAAACTGAGAACAGAGAATTTGTCTGTGATACTCTTTTCTAAGCCAGCGATGTCAGAACTAAAATCTCACTGCCATCTAAATTTGATGAGTAATGCTGCCGATCTTTGTCTTAATTAAAAAAAAATCATAAATAATAATTATAGTCCAAATTTGTGAACTTAAAAAATCAGCAAGTTCATCATTATTGGCAGCACTAACTTTTTTTTTTTTTTTTTAGTAAAGATATTAGATATTTAGATGCTCAGGAGTGTTTGGGGAATGCGCAGTTAGGTATCTTGGGTCATACGGAAACTTGAAAGGAGATTCTAGAAATTTTAATTTTCTTAATTTTTGCACCAAGTGCTAAGTGTCTAACTGATCTCTTGTGTGAAGAAGAGAAAGGCCGTGTTTGAAATTCAGACATATTGTTCCCAGGTTCTGTTTATCTAGTACAGGATGCCTCAAAGGCAGATACATCCTTTGCCTCTGACAATGCTGCTCCGTTTTTGAGAATTCTGCAGCACTTGAGGTGGCGACTGAATACCAAAGAAAAACAATCAGAAACTCTTTTCCCCACACTTTTATCTCCATTTCCATCTCCTCTGCATCTTTAAAACACACACACAATAGCAAACAAGAGAAGTCTGGAGGACCCATGTCCCCAGGAAAGGAGAGAGGAAGTGAGAGGAGGAACAGTACTAAGAGGTGCGGTTTCACAGCGTGCGGACCCTGAGGATGGAGGGAAGGTCTCCATGGTGCTCCGACTGCAGATGCTGGACCAGGCTCCCCTGTTGGGTGTGTGTGCAGCGAATCTGTGTGGCCTCTGAAGGGAATACTGGGCTACGTTTGTCATTGGGTCTCCTCTCCCTAGAGAGGTGACTTACAATTTCTTAAAGTGGTGCAGACCTGGGGCAGAAGCCTGAGGAGGTGGGCCCCTCCCCGGGCACGAACGCTCCTGTCCTGACCCCTGCCCATTGTCGGAGACCTTCCAGATTCATGTGGGGGTCATCTCCTCCCAGATGCTGCCCTATGAACCTGAGGCCATCTGGAATTCCACAGAATGTTTCCATCCCTGGGCTGAAACATCCAGAGCACCCTTTTATGCCACAAAGATTTTACAGATGGCATTTGGCTAGGTTGCATCTGGTTTCCATTTCTTAAAAGTTAAGTATAGTTTTATCGCTGTAGATTTCATTTTCATATGACAATGGATTTAGCTTTCCTCAATGATGTTCTGCTGCAGATTTAAATTCCTTCTAAGAAGACATCTCTGGCTTCTATGACTAAGCAAATCTTGCCTCTGGAGAGAGAATTTTAAAAAATCAAAACATACAACTGACATTTCCTTTTTTAAAAATGCTGTTTTCATTTTTTTCTCCTTAAATTAAACATTAGCTCATGAACATTGAGATTAAAATAGTTGTGGTTACCTAAAATTATTTCTAGGAGATTTCTCAGTCTTTTTCTTCCACTTCAAGAAAAGGATCTAAGAATATCCCCTGCTCCAGACAAGTATTGTGAATCAGGAACAAATCATAAATGCACAGCATGTCTGATTTCTCCCCAGCTTCCCTGCCCCCCACACCGTGAGTTTCTGATCCACCTCCACACCTGTACGTGCATGTACTTGTGAGATATTATTGAGGATTGTTCAAAAGAGAAGACTATTTATTTATTTATTTATTTTTTCTTTTTTGCGGTACGCGGGCCTCTCACTGTTGTGGCCTCTCCCGTTGCGGAGCACAGGCTCCGGACGCGCAGGCTCAGCGGCCATGGCTCACGGTCCCAGCCGCTCCGGGCATGTGGGATCTTCCCGGACCGGGGCACGAACCCGTGTCCCCCGCATCGGCAGGCGGACTCTCAACCACTGCGCCACCAGGGAAGCCCGGGAAGACTATTTAAATCATCGGGCATGAGCTATTATTTTACTTCTGCTGGAGCAGAAGTCATTTTCTGTAGCGGACACATCCAGAGTTGATTCCTACTCTTTATTGACATGCCCTTGTTTACGAGGAGGGCATCCTGATCAGAGTTCTCTCTGATCTGTGTGGTTCAAAAGAGGCTAGCTGGGTCCCCCGTCTGAGGGACTTCTGCCTTCTGATGGCTTTCTGATTGAGTGAAATTTTTGAGGGCATTTTTAGGACTCACCACAGCATACTTCAACATTTTAATTTTTACTGACAGCAGAAATTGTTATGATCAGTCATGGGTCTTACTCTTTATAAATTTGAATCAATGGTTTTAAAAAGCATGTATGGAACGCTAATAAAAGATCAACATATATTTAATTTAATCCCTACAGTGGCACCGAAGGGTAGATGATATTACTGTTCCCGTTAGAAAATCCAGACACGTGGAGTTTAGGAAGCTTGGCTGGGAGCCAGGCACCAACACCTTGGAAGTAGTCGTGCTGACTGATCCAAGACCCACTGGCTCCCCGCCACGCTGGCCTCTCAAGCAGTAGGCATCTTAGGGCTTCGGAACCGCACTCTTTGGGTGCTAAGATCTTACAGAGCAATCTGATCACTCTTCCATACATTTTATAGGAGATCCGTTAAAACGGGAAAATTAGAGATCTACCACTCTGTGGCTGTCGATGAATATTATTTATTTCTTTAAGCCGGTTGTCAATATTTGAATACAACAATTCTCTGGGAACCATAAGTGATTTTTGTGATTGATAAATGTCAGAAAGATTCTGAAGGGTCTCCTGGAGACTGAAGTGGGCATTGCTAGGACACGGCAGAAGGACTGCAAACTGTGGATTCGAGTTTCCTCGGTTTGAACCCCTACCCTGATGTTAGTTTGGTACGCTATTTGAGTCTCATTTCTCTTGTCTGTGAAAGGGATCTAATCACTTCTATCTTGACCTGTAACATCTATGAGATGTAGCTGCGTTCGGAAGGCTATGCACGTAGTGTGGCCAGCAGGGTCCTGGAATGAGCAGGCTCCCGGAAGCACTCTGAGATGGGGATTTTGGGGGTGAGCTTGCTCTCAAGAATCATATATGTGAGGGAGTGAAGAAGCAGGACTCGTCGAGGGAGAAGCTAGACTCTGATACAGCCGAGGCCTCGGTAGTAGCCCCGCCAGGAGCTGGGGCCCCACAGAGTCTCGTGAGTTGAGGCCAGGTGCCAGGCCTCTGCTACCTTCTTGGAACTGTCATCAGATCCAGCTGTCCCCAGGCAGCGACATGAACCTTGGGTGAGTTGACTCCTGAGGGTCAGAGCTATTCCTGGGGAGGGACTCAGCTGCCCACACTCCTGGAGGATGGGGAATGGGTGTGTCCATCCCAAGGGGAGATCTGGACAGCACAACACAGCACCCATCCCGCAGGCACTGCACGAGTGGGACTTAGTATCTTATTGTCAGTTACAATTGTCTTTACCACATCAGAAACAGTGGCCGGCAGGCATGCTCCCAGCCAGAGTCATCTCAACTCATGGCAGCCCAGGAAACAGCCATCTCACTTTAGAACAAGCAATGCCTTAACCTAGCACCTTCATCATGGACACGTAAGAAGAAATAGAAGAAATGGAAATTCCCGGTGAACCTAGGAAGCATTTTCAGCTGTGTATCTGATATACTAATGTGCAACATAATAATAACTATTGGCACATTGTTCCTGAATATCACAACCTGAGGTTTGGATTTGGAAACAATTTTGGAAACAATTGACTTCTCATATTTGGAAACAGTTAATAGTTGTACTAAAATACAGAAAGACTTCAGACACTGTTTTTGAAATGATCAGTATTGAGAAGATAAAAATGAATGTGATAACCAAAGAAAATACAGTAATGAGATCATGATAAAGGGCTTTGCAAAGGGCTGCATCCTGCAGAGTATAATAATACCTTTGGCACAGATATATATGTATCTAGAACCTTGTAGCTCATAATCATCACTCCAACTGCTCAACAGGGAAAGGATGTCAAACTCAGGTATGTTGTCTAAACGATTTCAGGACGTACAGGAGATGGATCAGAAGGTCTAGGAGAAGAAGACATAGCTGGTGCTAATCAAGTCCCCACAGCCTCACAGAAAACAGTCTTGATACATGAAAGCCCCCAAAGTTTTCTGACTTGGTTAGTAAGATGAGCCAGTTAGAGCCAGCCTGGATTTTCGAAGCTGTGAAGGACGATGTACAAACAAAGCTGATGAGCCAGTGTGTTTTGAACTGTTTGACCATGGTCTTAAGCCTCCAGATTTAACTCATCTTAGAAGACATCCCATCAACAGCTCAAAGCACTGATCTTCAGAGAAGTGTGGAATGAAGTATTCACATAAATAATGAGACTCTGAACATTCTGCCTTTGGCAGCAAACTGGGGAATCAATTTTAGAAAAAATACAGAGATCAAATAAGCCCACCAGCCCCCACCAGAGGCTTTGGCGAGGGCACGGGCATTGATCCAGACAGTAGTGCTTGCTCTGCCCATTGCTGGCCCATGACCCGTGTTTCTTGCTGCATTTACACAAGCACACGGAGTTCTCAGACCAGTAGAATCACCCCCTCCTGTCTGGACCAGCTGGCCCATTTGGTTCAATAGGTCACTGATGGCAGCTAGGTGACCCAGGAGTTTTCAAGCCACAGATTCTTTTGAGTGGACCTCAGAACTCTGCTCCCTGTGTATCAGAAATGCCATTTACTCACTTGAAACCACGTGGGCTGTGTATCAGTAAGAGGAGAATTTTTTCTCGTTGTTTTGAGTGCTGAGTGATTTGACATAACGTTAGTACCCACTACAGTCTTAAGCTGAACTATTCAAAGACAAAATTACACAATTTGCTTTTTCTTTCTCTGATTTTTTTCTCACTATTTTGCGAGATCAAACACAACTAAAAATAGTGTTCATCCTTCTGGCCCATTTTTTACCGATTTCATTAATCCTAATGGCCTCTTTGCTTTTCACCATAATCTTCGGCTTCTGGAAAGCTAAGCTGCTATTGCCTAGGTCTGTAAGAATGTAAGTGACATAGAGAAGACTAAGGATGAAGGACATTCTGATCAGGGCATGTGATCCAGGAGCCCCATGCAATGGTAAGTGCTGGTCCTTGCAAGGATCCCGTTGCTTTGAAGACAGAAGAGGCAACTATGTTAGATCCTAGGTCTTAACCTTTCCTTTAGGCTCTGACAGAAAGGAGCTCAGTACCATTTCATGTTCCTGAAGTGTAGGAACATGACGATAAATGCCTGGATTCTCCGGGGAATAAGAGAATTGTGTGGGGATGTATCAACATGACTGCATGCCTGGCGCTAGAAGCTTCTAGAAATGCATCTCTTGACCTGATTTCCATAAAACTACTCAGAAGGGCCACAGGAAGGTATTCATTGTTTTGCAATAGCATGATTTCATGACCAATCATGTTTGTAAAATCCGGCACCCATATCTGATGAACTTTTTTTTCCTATTCATTTATTGATTGATTGATTTATGAATGACTGGCTTCTTTTTTAATTAAAAATTTTTTAATACAATTTTAAAGGTTACTTTCCACTTATAGTTATTAGAAAATATTAGCTATATTCCCCGTGCTGTACAATACATCCCTGTAGCCTATCTTATACCCAATAGTTTGTTCCTCCCTTTCTTTCCCCACCCCTATGTCACCTCCCCTCCCCCCAGATGGAAACCAGTAGTTTGCTCTCTATTAAAGTAATAGTCAAATCTTAATGGCAAACACTACATTTCCTAAATTAAGGAACAAAGATCATCACAATTAATATTTCAAGTTACTTTATCCTTAGCCAACACAATGCAAAGAAAAGCAAATAAATAAGATGATTGGAAAGGTCACAGAGTTGCACTGGCTTCCATATGAAATTTGCAAAGCTAGTACATTTTGACCACGACTTCAGTCCACTCTGTTTTCCTTGCCATCGTACTTCCCTCATGTTTACTAGTAAGTGGTCACCTGCATTTTGAGGATCTGCTGAGTGGAAGTCCCACTGGAGACACCATCATTGGTATATGATGTGGGGCTTGTCACTTCTGTGAACCCTGTGTGGGAGGGGCTCGTGGATCCCCTTTCCCCTCACGGTGCCCATTGACTGACACAGAGCACAGGGTTGTAGGACCAGAGGGCATATTGCTATGGAAATATGCTCTTTGGTGCCCAGCATCAAAACCAAGAGCAGAGAAATAGAAACTAATTTGATGTCAACAGAGCCAAGAGCTAGAATATGGAAAATCCTTCAAAACTAAGGAGATCACGTATGAATAAAACTTGATCTTTTCCAAATTTGAGAACTGTCCTAATAATTTACATGGCATCACGAGCAGCAAATTATGAAGAAGAAAGAAACTTTCACACCTACCGATAATAAGCAATTTCTGATCAGCTTTGCTGGAGGAAAGACTACATTATCTATTTTCTGTAGAGAAAAATGTGTATAATTCATCAGCACATGAAGAAATGATCAAAGAACATTTAACTAAAAAGGTATGAGAAGTAGAATTGGAAACATGTGTCAGGTAGTCCTTTAATAAAAATAATAGATTGGTTTTCTGGAGTTTGGGGACATTTTTTAGTATTAATCAACTTAAAAAATTAAATTTGCTGTGATTTCTTTACTTATCCTAAATATTCCCTTTCATACCCAACTTTGTATTCATAATTTTGAATTCTT
The DNA here is from genome assembly GCF_949987515.2 of Delphinus delphis. Classification (NCBI taxonomy): domain Eukaryota; kingdom Metazoa; phylum Chordata; class Mammalia; order Artiodactyla; family Delphinidae; genus Delphinus; species Delphinus delphis. Next base: position 151,844,897 of record NC_082684.1, read on the forward strand.
TCAGGTGGTTCAGTATCTTCAGTTAAATGTTCACTGTTATCACCTCTCAGTCCTTGTCCCAAGTAAAAACACTATTTCTCTATTTTGGAAACTTGGCATCTGAGTGAGCAGAGCAGTGGCCCTAGTGAAGTCTGACCCACTTAACCACTAGGACCTCTGAGGTCAACTCCAATGTGAGCTGCCCTCTGGGGCCTCCCTGGGAACACCTGTCAATAGCTGAAGTCCTCAGACTTCTCCAAACTTCCCTAACATGTTTGAAATCACTTACACCTGCTACCAGAGGAGGATCAGTCAAGAATCTGGCATCAAATGGATTTTTGGTCTGTCCTGTACTCTCCAGGTGCACCAAGACCAGAGCATCCCTCCTTCCCCTCCCTGGGGATTGCATTGATCCACCAATCAATCCTCTTTTGGTTTAGAGCCAACTAGTTTTTTTTTTTTTTCAGGATTAGAACCATGATCCTTTATTTATTTCATAGTTTCTATAAAAATGTTTTTTTTAAAGTCTTATTGAAGTATAGTTGACTTACAATATTGTGTTAATTTCTGCTGTACAAAAGTATTCTTTTTCATATTCTTTTTAAAATTTATTTTAATTAATTAATTTACTTTTGGCTGCATTGGGTCTTCATTACTGTGTGCAGGCTTTCTCTAGTTGTGGCGAGCGGGGGCTACTCTTGGTTGAGGTGCGTGGGTTTCTCATTGCTGTGGCTTCTTGTGTTGTGGAGCATGGGCTCTAAGCACACAGGCTTCAGTAGTCGTGGCATGCAGGCTCAGTAGTTGCGGCTCACGGGCTCTAGAGTGCAGGCTCAGTAGTTGTGGCACGTGGGTTCAGTAGTTGTGGCTCGTGGGCTCTAGAGCGCAGGCTCAGTAGTTGTGGTGCACAAGCTTAGTTGTTCCGTGGCATATGGGATCTTCCCAGACCAGGGCTTGAACCTGTGTCCCCTGCATTGGCAGGCAGATTCTTAACCACTGTGCCACCAGGGAAGCCCCTGGCAGAGGGATTCTTAACCACTGCACCACCAGGGAAGTCCCATTTTTTTCATATTCTTTTCCATATGGCTTATCACAGGATATTGAATATCGTTCCCTGTGCTATACAGTAGGACCTTGTTGTTATCCATCCTATATATACTAGTTTGCATCTGCTAATCCCAAACTCCTAATCTTTCTTCCCTCCCCCACTCCCCCTCCCTGCTTCTTGGCAGCCAGAAATCTGTTCTCTAGGTCTGTGAGTCTGTTTCTATCTTGTAGATAACTTCATTTGTATCATATTTTAGATTCCACACAAAAATGATATCATATGATATTTATCTTTCTCTGATTTACTTCACTTAGTATGATAATCTCTAGGTCCATCCATGTTGCTGCAAATTAGAGCCAATCAGTTTTGAACCTTCCTCCAGGAAGTCTAATTCTGCCTACATTTCTTCATCTTTGCCCAGATCCCAATACAGAGTCTAGAGCAGGGCTACTACGGCTGTGATGTGTGGACCAGTGGTCATCGGCAGAGTCTGTGAAACTGGTCTATGATGCACTAAGCACAGCAGTAGAGACTTAGCTTTCAAAAAGTTTTATACTCCTTTCACAGAGTGACCGTTTGTCACCGACTCTAATAATAAAAAGTTTGGCTTGCATTTTGTATGCTTTATTGTAATTTCATTTTTCTAGTCATTCATTTTTATTGTGATTTAGAAAATTACCAGACCAAGAATGTTTAGCACAAGTAAGCAATCAAATAAAATCTGAGTTTGTCCTTTGCCATATGGTTGGAGCATAACTGGGACAGAACATCCCTCAGTCTGAGAAACCATGTGTGTTAAACAGCCTTCGATAATTTGAGTTTGCCACTTTATGTTACCTGGGGCTTTAAACCACGGGGATCAGTGCTCCCTGTGGGCCCATTTGTGACCTCAGGGACTGGGTGTGTGTATTTTGCTCGGCCTCGGCTCTTTCTGCCTGACACTTGGCCAGTGTTCCTTAAATCGTTTGCATGAAAGAATGATGAGTCAAGTTCATAGTGCGTTCAGCATGTGGAGAGTTGACAGGGATGAGGCAGCTTCTGCAGTGTAGGGTCAAGTATGAGAGTTATTCTACCTGCTTGGTCCATCCCTGGTTTTATCTCCTCTCTCTTGTTTCTCCTGTTTCTCAACAGCAAAAACAACAACGGCTGGCTGTTCTCCACAGACTAGTCCACATCTCTAGTTTTATATATGTTTTATGTGTGGTCTGTCCTGGCTATAAGTGTTTGCAGGTAAAGCTCTGACTTTATGCATGTATACATATTAAGTACCAACTGTATACATGAATATACATTAAGCACTGCTGGTTATATACATAGATTAAACACCAACTGTATACGTGCATAAATACTAAGCACTGACTGTGTGCGTGTATAAACCAACTGTATACATTCCATCCTGTGCTCTCTGTAGAGGTTGACCGGAAACGCACTTCCTTTTTGATATGTTTCCTTCATCTGCCTTCTCATGGGGCCCCAGTGACGTGCCTGGAATATTGCATCTTTCTTTCATTTTTCACATTGCAACTGCAAGGGTGTGTGTTGGCACCTATTACAGTGGATAAATTAACTGAAAAAAAGATAGCACTTCAAAAATGTTCATGGCCTGCCTTAAGTTAGCAGATTTCAACAGTGCTGATCATGGAATGTACCAGGTCCTTTAACCTTGGTGGTTGAAGCCCATCTGAAGTTATTTTCAACAATGAAACCAAGAAGAGAGCCGTGGCAATGTTTCAAATCACATATTCCAAAACACATCCACTCCAATACTGAATGTATACAATTACATGATGGTAGGGTGTCCCTTGCATTCTGGAGATGCCTGCTTCAATGACTACTTCAGTCCTTTAGACACTGTGTTACCCAAGGCTGAACTACAGTGGGGAGTGACTATCAACACATTGAATAACCATGATCTGATATTATTTTATGTTTGTTTGCTCTAAGAGAGAGTTTCTATGCTTAGGTAAGCTACTGAAGATTGTCAGCAAGTGATGATGAGGGTGAATGTTTCAAAAAACGTTTGGAATTCCCTCCTCTCATGAGGCTTTTACAGCAGGAGTCAGATGTAGTCAGGGACTTGGAGGGTGGGTGATGTGTTAGATGGCAGTGGTCTCTCTAGGACCGAGATTGATCACTGATGTTGTGTGCAATGCCAGCTCATGGGGAAATGGAAAGTAGACAGACCCTTAGCTGGTTTTCTTACTGTTTTTAATTCCCCAGAGACACTACGGCCCTTACTGCCTGTAACCAGGTCACATTGCTCCCTCCACCCTCTGCATCCTTGGTCCACCCCTGACATCCAGACATTTGGCCTACAAGTATGAGCATGAAATTAGCTTCCAAGCTTTGTGATGTTTGTTGGTGGTTTTATAAGCTAGAAAAAAACATCAGCTTGCCCTTAATTTGGAATTTTGTGTCAGATCTTGACTAAGGTTAAAAGGTTCAAGTGAATTTTATGTCTTCCCATTATTTCTTTAAGGTGAAGAGATAATATTTTCAGCACTTTCCTAATGATCAACTGAATGTGACACATTTATGCGTGGCACGTCTTGCTTCTGGACTTATTTAATATGACTTTGATCCCAAGAATGGTTTTATTACCATCCATCTAGGATTCCATGTCTTCTGTCGTTTGCTTGGCTGTGGAAGAAGAATGTAAATGGTAAATTGAAGATTTTTTTAAAAGGTTTGGTCAATAAATATTCAACATTTGATTGTGGCTATGACTTTGTTTGAAAATTTTAAGTTTATGTTGGAAGAATATGGCTGTTCTCGGCTTTAACACGTTTTCGCCTGGGTCATCACAAAAGGACATTACCAGTATTTTAATGACAATGATTTTTGTTAGTAACAAATTCAAACACAAATAGTCCCTTTTGACCCTCTGGAGTCTACTGGACACCATGCTGAGCTTTCTGAACCTCCCACATATGCAGGAGCCCTACAGGGCCTCCCACAGGGTGACGTAAAACTCACCACTTCCTCAGTGGGGAACGTAGATTTCACCTCAGGCTTCATTTCAGTAAATGACTGGTTTGATTTTCATGGAACACAATACAAACTGCAGGTCAGGACACACAAAAGCCCCTCCAACCCCATATGAATATTTGTTACCTGGAAATAAAATAAAAAGTCAATGAGGAAGCCTTCCTGGAGAAATTGGGTCCAGCTGTGCCAGGTGATGGAATCAGGGACTTACCACCCATGTGGCCCCCAAGGGGAGATGTGGGAGTGAGTCTAAATAGGCCGTATTCCAGGCATCTGAGTCGGCCCCATCATAGAAAATGATTAATGGAAATAAACTAATTTGGACAAGTCTGAAATAGCTGATCAAAGAAAATAAAAAAAGATCTCTAAACTATGTGCTTTTTCATCCTAGAATATAGAAGGCCATTAAGTTATAGTGGAAAAAGCCAAACCTTTTTATTTTTTTAACTTAATTTGAATTTTTAAAAAATTTTTTAGTTTTTAGAAAGACTAGACAATATGTTTGCTACTTGTCACCACTTTCAGGTGTAGTTTTGCTCCGTTGTGAATCTCAGCCCACTCTGATATTAGAAGAGAGGGAGTTGGAAGTAGGTGGAGATGCTAAGACCAATCAGTATTCCCAAATGACTAAATGTCTCTTTCAAATGAGATTTTATACAGTATGGAAATGTGGTTTGCTTAAAGCTCAAGTTATGCTAAGAAAAAGGCACAGAGAAAATCAGAGATAAGCAAACCCACTTCCTCTGGATATAGTGTAAATTACAAGCCCTCACTGCGCTCCAGCCTACCCATCCCATGTGCCAGGAGTGCCGAATCCCAGGGACCGTGTTTGCAAACTTTCCTGGAACTTTCACTTTTGGTGGCTTGTTGCATAATGGATAATGAAAGGGAAATTTCCAAAAGATCAGTACAAGCATTTTCTATTTCAGTGAAAGGAAGAAAGCCCTGTCTAGAAAGTTTCATTTACTTTTTTCTTTATGAAAAGCAACACAAAACAAAACAGAATTAAAACAAAACCAAACTCATGGAAAGAACTGTCAGATATACTGGGGCAAAACCTTAAGTCCCAATCCCTCCTTTAGTAAATCAAGAAAAAAAAAGAAAGAGAATCCATGGAAACAAAATATTAATAAAGCAATCTGCATAATCATTCCGCTAGCAGATTACAGCTTGGGGTTAGCAATATGTATGATGTCTGTTTTGTTTCTCAAAAACAAGGAAATCTTATTATGTTAAAAAAATTTCCGGTTGCTCTAGTTCTAAGAAATCAAATAGCATTGACTAAATACATTCTGTATGACTCACAGATATAGAAAACAAACTTGTGGTTACCAAAGGGGAGATGGAAGGGGAGAGGACAAAATAGGGGTACAGAATTAACAGGTACAAACTACTGTGTATAAAATAGGTAAGCAACAAAGACATACTGTATAGCACAGGGAAGTATAGCCATTATCTTGTAATAACCTATAACAGAGTATAATCTGCAAAAATGCTGTACGCCTGAAACTAACATAATATTGTAAATCAGCTATACTTCAATACAAAATACATTCTGTATTATTTATAAAGATGTAAGTTAAAATAGAAAAAAAAACTCTTTCAAGTATGATGTCAATTTTGAATCTTATTTATCATTTAATTCTCAGGTTCTAAAATGTGGCCATTATTTTAAAGAACTCATGTCAGAGTTTTCAGACCACAAATATATTTATTTGTGTAGTTATATCAGGTAATTTTTATCAAAATATATTCAAGTCATTACTGAGGGCTAGTTAGCTAGCTAGAAAGATGGACAGGAATGTTATGTGTTGAGAAAAACATCTTAGAAAGCTGCATATGGATTTGGGCGTGGTAATCCTAGTTCATTTTCTTTGAAACTGGCTGCCTTAGTATCTAAGGGAATCAGGACATGGTTCTTCCATTTTATGATAAAACTAATTAAATGTAATCTTTCTTATCTAGTTATAAAAGTCACAGATTTCTACAGCTAAAAGTCATTTCACTGTAAGCCCCTCCATTTTCGGTTAACAGAGATGCTTATCAAGGCAGTGCTGGGTGTTCAGAGCTGGTACCCGAATAATTACATCAGCCTTGATTTAGGTTCTGCTAATGAGCACACTTTTCACTCATATCATCTAAGTTACTTTACAAAGCAAGTCTGATTTAGAAAAAGGACTCCCAGGCATCCTTTTGAACACTAGCATTATTTCTGAATAGGAAAACTTCTCATTGAATTTTTTTTTCACTTGTAATTTGCTTACTGACCTATATATCCCAGTGACTTTTCAGTTGTTTGTGCTTATTTAGCCCACATTTTGGGGGAAGGTTTATTTGCCTAAAATGATACTTCTCCAGAGAAATGTCTAGGGACCATCATCTAACAGTTTTTAATGAGACACAGTGTGGCAGAATGAGATTGGAGAAGGTTCTGTTAGCGGGGGTGATAGGAAACCGTGGAGGTGGCTGAGGATAAGTCATGTGAAGAGGTCAGGGAACTGACCTCACCAAGCTGGTTGTCGTGCAAAGAGAAGACAACATCACTTTCAGCTGGAGGGATGTTGAAATTGGGATATGTTATGCGGTGGTACAATATCTTTTGAGATATGAACTAGTGATTTTTTCATTTGTGCCCTCACTCTTCCTCATGCAAGACCAAGACCATTGACCCCATTGGGTCAATTGACCCCATTGACCCCAAGCCCGTGTCCATTGACCCCATTGAGAAATGAGAATAGTAGGGACATAAACACTGATAAAAGTCTTGAATTGCATTGACTTTTGTTTCCCAAGGCCTAAACACCAGAAGTCCACTGTGCCAGGTGCCCCAGAGTTTCCCAGAGAGAGGACTGCTCAGAGAGCCTAGAGGAAGGGGTTAGAAGGGCTGCCCGTGGGCTGGGGGAGGGCGAGGGGGCCTGGCCTGGATGGCTGGTACGAGGGTCTCCTGCTATGGACTCGTTCAGTAGACCAGCCAGCCAGCCACTTGTTTCCCTCGAAGCATCAGCTGTGATCCTGGGAGCTCTTACCAGAACACGTTGGATGGGTCTTGGGTTCCAGAGCCCACGGAAAGGTTCCATGTGGATAAGGTAACTAGATGATTGTTCACTGCATGGAATCCAATCAATTTTTCTTTTCCAACCCACACAAAAGAAGAACTTGCATGAAGAGTAAAAAGTATTCATGGACACTTTTGAATTACTTAAAGCATATTCCAAGATATTTTATTTCCCCCAATTCTCACACCCCATTTTTCTTTGCTTTAGTACCTCTTCCAAGCTTCACAGCCTTTCTTAGAGGAAAACCATGGAGACACCTGATGTAACCCTCCAGGTGTTTTTCGTCTCATGCTTTGATGATCTTTCAGGAGAATAGCTTCTCATTTATCAGAAGGAAGGCAGGTCAGCCCTCCTGAGGGGCTGTCATGCTGCTGGAGGTCTCAGAAGCTCTCTCCATCCCACCTGCTCAGTCTCAGACAGAGAGGACGACCACGTTTGGTGCGCGTGGCTTGTGGAAGGGCTCGGGGTGTGACCTGGATGATTCCTGTGATGATTCTTTCTCAGTAACAAGTCACAATGGGGGGGATACTTTCACTTCTTGCCTACTGCAGCTTGACTTGCATTTGCTGAAATAACCTCTGAAATGTACTCTGGCAGTTTTTCAGCCTGGTCCCTGAATTAGATCTCTGATGAAAGCTTATCTTTACCCTTTGGCTTCTTTCATTACTCTGCATCTATATATGACCACCTGGCTTCCCCCACGAACCTCTCCTCTCTTCCAAGTCTTTCCCTCAGTGGTTCCACCTACTCTCATGGACTTGACCATCTCCTATATCATTATATCCAGCCTAATCTCTTTCTTGAGTTTTTACTCCTTATCAGACATATCAACTTGGGCATGAAACCATTACTTCAAACAACCTTTGCCTAATAGGAGACTAGACATCACTGTCTCTCTAAGCCAGTACTTTCTCCTGAAACATGGATGAGTAGAATGATGGATGGATGGTTGGATGGATGAGTAGATGGATAGTTAGATGGATGGATGGGTGGATGGATGGATGGATGGACAAACAGAATGATGGATGGATGATGGATAGATAGAGATATCATGCCTTCATCTTCTTTTCCACATATTACATTTAGCACTTAGGCTTGCTGGGGGTTTCTCTTCCTATGACGCCACAGGAAAGTGCTCTCCCTAGGCCAACAATGTTCTCCATGTTGCTAAATCCAATGTTCACTTCTCTGGACTTATTTTATTTAAACTTTCAGGAGCACTTGACACAGTTGACCATATATTTCCATTTTTATTTCCTAATTTTTCTACTACTTTATTGGCTACTTCTTCTTAGTCTATTTTGCTGGCTCTGCCTTATCTTCTCAAACGCCAGATGTCAGGAAGATAGATTCTTGATCCCCTTTTCTTCATCCTCATTCAGATGTACGGCTCTGAAAAGCATCATTCTGCAAGGAAATTGTTGTTTTTTTTAGTTAAGACTTCTCTCATGAGCTCCAGACTCCCGAATCTGCCACATACTTGAAGTATTTGCTGGGTTAAGATACTGTGCAAGTTTAGTTTGGGCAAAAGAGAAACATTCAAGCAAATAAGTAAGTAAATAAACAGAAAAGCAGCACTCCTCTAGTGCTCTCTCCCCCAGTGAACAGCCCCACCATTGCTCTAGTGTTAAACTCCAGACTTACAACTATTCTTAATTCCTCACTTCCCTTTATTCTCCATGTCTGGTTGATTACCATTTCCTGTTGATTCTACCAAATCTTCCCACGTGGTCATGGAGGGTGATGGTTGTGAATAGTGGGATCAAATACACAAAAGAGGATGAAACTGCACACAGCACAGGATAAATCCACATCTCTGTTCTACTGACTTGTTTGTCTGGGACATTTTCTTCTCCTCTTGTCTGCCCATAATTCTTAGGCTTTTGCTGATGGGTATTTAAAGCCCATGGCAAACGTATGGAGTTTCCTGAGGCTCGTGGTCCCACCCCAGCTTCTTCCTACTATATAACCTGCCATTATCAGGCAGGTGTGGCTCAGAGAGGTTATAAGCTTTAGAATTAGTTTTCCTGAAGAAGTCAAGAAAATCAGCTGCTTGACCCAATCCTTTGAGTCTTCTGTTAATTGTCTTTGCTTGCATTCTATCTATGTTTGCTAAGCCAACCCCAAATCTTTTTTTGGAAGCAGACATGGTACAGATGTCTGTACCATGTAATAAGAAGATATTTGAGGCCTTTTTATTAGGCTTTAATTGTAATTTTTTTCTACCGAAAACAATGTTCTACCTAAAGTAATGTTCCACACAAAATGTCCTCCTGAAAATTTGCAAGTACTTTCCAGTGACCATCATAGCACAAGATGCACTTTCAAAAAGAAATGAAAAGTGAGGATAGATTCTTTAGCAATTTTACATAGATGTGTTTTGCAATGAGCAGTGGCCTGCCCTTCATCATGCGTCTTTCAAGGAAGTGGTTTTGTTAAAGTCATCTCAGAAAAAAAACACAAAACAAAAAAACCCCAAAACTCTTGCTCTAAATAATTACCAGCATTTTTGTGGTAAAAAATGGAAACTAGAAATATTTTAATGACTGTCTTTGGGTAATATTATCATTTTCTTTGTGCTATTATGGGAAACATATGAATTATTTATATTTAGCTTAAAATGGAGACTCCTGTCCCCAGACCATAGTCACCATTTACGATACACATTTTTTTCTGTACAAAGCTCATTTTAATAGGGAGATTATAAGGCTATAAACACTGGTTTTCTTTAATTACTATCCTATATTTTGAATGAGTTCCTATTAGGAAGAAACCTCTTTTCTGTCTGTTAAAATATTTACAACCATTGATTAAACTGAAACCATTAAGTGTGGGGAAATAATAATAGTTTGAATTTTAGTCTCAAGAAAAAAGAACAAAAGATGCACCTACTGTAGCTAGTTGTGGGCCAGGTGGGTTTTAGAATTCCATTTCCTTTCGGCTTTCCTAATTCCAGTTTTTTATTTTTGTTTAAGTGAACATTAGGCAGCCGATTATGCTGAGATGTTTAGTTTGGATGGTGGATTTCGAGCCTTCTGTATGGGGGTGATGTCCTTTTCTAATCTAGTTAACGGCAGGGAGAGACCCTGGGGAAGTGCTCTGGCTGCAGGGGTCCTGGGTTGAGTGCATCTCTGACACGCAAGCCTTGTGGTCAGCACCAGAGAACAACAGGAGGGGGGCCAGGAACTGATGGATGTACACATGGAGGTCAGTTTAGTGTTTCAAGGAAATTCTGCCTAGGAAACCAGAAGCAGCTAAATTAATCCTCAAGAACCACAGCAGTTAGAAACTGTTCTTGCCTGGTTGCAGAGTTGGTTTACTTCTCCCTCAGCTTCCAAGGTTTAGAAAAGAGTCAACGGCTGGCAGAAGCCTCTTGTCAACTTGTCCATGAACTGACCAGTGATGGACAGGAAAGTGCTAAGCAGGGAACAGTGGTGACTGAAAAACAGCTACTGCAACATGTTGTTGTCTCTATGTCCCAGAACCTGGAGTTGGGAGGAACTGATGTTGCAAGAGGTGGATGGTCAGCAGGCTGGAGGTCCACCTGGATAAGAGCTTGGGGTGGGCCTCTGCCCTGAACCAGCCTCTCTTCTAGTGCCACCAGCTGACCTCCTTCAGATGATTTAGAAAAGGAAATATCTGTTCTTTTTCTTTATATATTTACCTTAATGATCTGTTCTAGCTGTCTGAGATTCTGATATTAATACATTTGCTCCTCTTGACGATGGCTTTCGAGTTAGTATTTTTAGGGACAAAATCTCTCTAATACAAATAAAAACTAACCAGGTTTCTATCAAAGCACTCTCTGATGTTGGAAGTCTAATGCGTTGCTAGGGAACCTGTGTCCCGTCTCTGGGATCTGGCCATGAAGCAAATCCGAAAGAGCCTCTAATTCATGGGGGATGAACCACAGAGCCTGCTTTCCCTTTTTCTTTCCTTTTTAAAAACTTTTTCTTTTTTGACCCAGAGGAAGAAGAATCACTTTCTATATACCCCAGTTATACATTTTTTTTTTCTGAATCAGTATTTCTTTAAGTTTTACTTATGGGATTTTAGTGAGGTGGGTTGGTGAGAACAGTTAAAGGGTTACTTACAAACACTATAAAAATGTGTAGAATTTAGTTCATAGCCATCGATAAGATGCTCTGATATAGACACAGCCACAGGACATGAGCAGATCATTCAAAAGCAAGGAAATACAACTAGTCAGCCAACATGCAGAAACTGTTCAGAGTTGTTGACTTAGGGTTCTCCAGAGAAACAGAACCAAGGTGTGTGGATGTGTGTGTGTTTGTGTGTGTGTGTGTGTGTGTGTGTTTGCATATTTATATTAGATAAACAGGCATATAGACAGATAGATCATTGATAGATTTATTATAAGGAATCAGTTCATGTGATTATGGAGGCTGGCAAATCCTACGATCTACAGGGTGAGTCTCTAAGCTGCTGACCCAGGAGGGCTGATGGTGTAGTTCCTGTTCAAAGGCCCTCAGGCTCCAGACCCAAGGAGAGTTGAGGTTTCAGTTCAAGTCTGAAGGCAGGAAGCAGCCAATGTCCCAGTTCAAAGGCTGTCAGGCAGGAGGAATTCCCTCTCACTCAGAGGAGGGTCAGCTTTTTGTTCTGTTCAACTGATCAGATGAGGCCCACCCACATTAGGAAGGGCAATCTGCTTGGCTCTGTCTACTGATTCACATATTAAAATTATCCAAAAACACCCTCACAGAAACACCTGGAATCATGCCTGACCTAATATCCAGGCACCCTGTGGCCCAGTCAAGTTGACACATCAAATTAACCATAATGATTGCTCAAAAGACTCATATTAAAAAGTAATGGTAATTTTTTAACCTTTAAACTTTACAATTTGAAAATGAGTGCTCAGATATATTGCTGGTGGGAGCCTTATTTACTTGAGAAAGCAAATTGACAAGAATCTTAAATCTTCATAGCCTTTGATTCGGAATTCTTATGTTGGGGAATCTTTCTAAGATAATACTCTCAACCCATGTAGAAAAATTAGATGTATACCAAAATCTTTATCACGCTGTATTTATAATAGTAATAAAAATAAAGGGAATGATCTAAGTTGTCAACTATATAAAAATGAATGATTACAGCTCGACACATCTAGACAATAAAATAGCAAAGTTCCATTAAAACATGAAGTCTCAAACAATGTGAAATGTGCTCATGTAGGTAAAAAAGCACAGTATTTTAATTACTATGTAGAATATGTATAAAAAAGACTAAAAAGAAATATGCCCCAAATATTAGCAAGCAGTTATTTGGTGCTAGTAAACCTATAGATGTCCACTCTTTTGTCTTTCATACGTTTTTATTAAAAACAAAGAACTTAATTTGATGAGTCAGCTCAGTTCAACTTCTTGTTTCTTGTTTTACTACTTAAGTAATATAAACAGTGTAAATCATGCTTTAAATTTAGAGAATGCTACATTGATGGGATTTTAAAAATCCTTTGCAGAATTTAGTTTAACTGGACCAAAACCGTTATTTTCTGATTATTTCATTTGGCAATGTTTTAGGACCATTTTTGTAAATGAGGTACTGTACTAGGGAACTTGTACACCAAAGATGAAACAGTTCTATAGATCTTTGCTTTGTATTGGGCCTTTACACATAAATGTATGCCAGAATATAAGGCTTTTATTAGGAGCATAGGGTAACAAACACACATTATTCAAAACGTTTACTTGTCCAAATAAGGAATACAACAATAGATTCTGCAAACTAAAAAAATTATGTTGCAAATGTTAAATCAATTTTTTCTTGTTCTTAGCTTAGCTTTAATATTCTCCCGGCCATAATCTTATTAAAATAGCAATACTTGGTAACACAAGTTACTTCTTTCTAACTCTGGCAGACTATCCTCCAGAGGAGATAGAGCAATGAATCTGTAATGAATGAAAAGGCTCTGACAAGGCAAAAGTCCATCTACTTGGGAGAGAAAAAAGAATTAGAAAAGCTAGTCCTAGAATCAAAGTTATTCTCCTTCACAAATATATACTGAATTTAGTTCTATGATTTTTTAGACCCAGTTCTCCACACTGCTGCCTTTGACAAATACTGGATCAATGCTGGGCCCCCATCTGGGTGGTGTCCATCTGTGGTCACGGCTGCCATGATACAGACCCACTGTTGGGGTGTTTCCATCTTCTCTCCACTTAAAGCATCGTCCACAAAGTGACAAGATCAGCCTGTGGAGGCAAGTGAGATATGAGAAGACTAGAACATAGAATAATAACAGTAATGATAACAGTTACTCCACGTAACTCATTTTGAGCCCAAGATTAACACATGAACCCCAAGCCTGGACCACATTCATGTTGGAAGCTGTTATCTTAAGCAGCTCTACCCACTTCCTTTTCTGTCTTCTTTTAGACACAGCTGCCTTTTCTTTTCTTTTTTTCCCCTAGTCATGCAGTATTTATTCACATTTCAAGCTTGATACCTACTGACTTGTGGTCACATAATAAGCCTCAGTAAGTTAATAAAGTCAAAGTCACTTCCTTATTCTGATAAGTTTCACATGACACGCATTTCCACGAGAACGTCTTCAATGCCTCAGAATCCATCTGTGTGTGTGTGTGTGTGTGTGTGTGTCTGCGTGTGTCTGTGTGTGTTGTGGGTATGGGGTTTCACTTTGGGGAGATGAGGAATTTCTGGAGATGAATGGTGGTGATGGTTCCACAACATGTGAATGTATTTAACACTATTGAAATGAACACTTAAAAATCGTTAAAATGGTAAATTTTACGATGTATATTTTACCAAAACAAAAATGTAAAAAAAAAAAAGTAGTGTATTTTAACTTTCAATAACCTTTTGAAACCTAGAAATCTGTAGCACATACATATATATTTCTATAAATTTGTATATATGTCTTCAGCAGTTTTTTTACAAAACGGCATTCATGCTTTCATTCTGCCTTGAACAACCGTCTGTGCTTTATTATAAGCTCCAGCAGATGCAACATTGTAAAGGGTACAGGTGAGACTGTCCCTACCTCTCGCTAAGGATATTTTTAGACACGATTGCTTTTTAGACACAGAGGCTGCCTGAGTTCCAGAGATTCCTGTGACCCATTCTGGGCTCTCAGAGATCCTGGGCAGAAACCATGGAAGTCTGCACGTCCATGGCAGCCTCTTCAAGCTCAAAAGTTATATTAAACACTCCTGCAAACACTGACTGCTCCATGATATATCATGTCGATTACAGGATAAAACTAATGTTTTCATTTAACAATTGAATTAAAGCCAAGCTCCCTAAATACACACCAACTTTCTGCCTTTGGTTTCATATGTCTTGAGCATGTTCCAAGAACCTCTGAGGCCAGTGTGTCTCAGTTCATGAAGGGGTGTCCTACATGGATTTTGAGGGTCTAGATTCTAGAACATCCTCTTTCATTTGTAGGAAACAGTAACATCAGTGACAAAAATCTCCTTGGGGCAGGTCTCCTGCTGCAGCTATCTTCATATGAATACCTTTAAGGGAATTTTAAAACTGTGACAGAAAAGAGGAGCAAAACAGTGATTATGCCTTCTAAAATTGGATTTGTATTTCCAGACCTTTGTTACTATGGCAACAAAAGCAGCATCCTTGCAGCACATCAAGAAATGTATTTCATTCATAGAGTACTGTTAGTGGAGATTAAATGAGTTTGAACATGTAGAACACTTAGCACGGGGCCCAGCACAAAGAAAATATATAAGAAATGCTAATACTATTAACATGAAAATCTTGTTAATTCACCCAGGACTTACGGAACACTTCTATATGCTGTGGGTGTTTTAGACAATGTGGAAATAGAGGACCAAACTATAAAATATATACATTGGAACTTGCTATCTTTGGTTAGATATCAGATTCATAGTGTGAAAAGTAGGACAGTGAAAAGATAGGATAACATAAAATAAGAAAATTGCCATATGGTGGCAGATATTTTAATGACCATATACTTACTATATCCTGAGGACTTACTGTGTTTCTGACGCTGTGTTGAGCACGCATATGTTACCTTGTTCACCCTCTGGGAAACTCCTTCATCCAGCGGGAGACCGAGGGTTGGAGAGACTCGGCTGCACCACTAACACGAAGGTAACCTTCCTGGCCTGTGTTTCCCACTGCCTGCACTCCCTCACTTTCATTCTGGTACTGGGCAGGCACTGGGCAGGTACTCTTCTCACCACGGCTCAAAGCCTTTGACTGACAATGCTGTGATATTATGATCCATAATAAGAAATATACATTTGGTCCTCCTCCCATTTCTGGCACAGAGCCCCTAAAACCTTTGGAATTTCCTAATTGATGGGAGTAGCAAAGGTGTCTTTTGTTCCTCAGGTGATTTTTGGGAAGCTGGTCACCAGGAGAACCAACCACGTGACTAGAGGGCTGGAACTTTCAGGTCAACCCCTGACCTTCATCTAGGGAGGGGAGAGGGGCTGGAAATTGAGTTCACTCCTCTATGGCCAGCGATTTAATCAATCACGCCTGTGTAATGATGCCTCCATGAAACCCCAAGAGGAGAGGGTTTGGAGAGCTTCCAGGATGGTGAACACGTGGAGATTTGGGGAGAATGGTGCACCTGGAGAGCGCGGAAGCTCCAACTCTTTCCCCACACCTTGCCCTAAGCATCTCTTCCCTCTACCTGCTCCTGAGTTATATCCTTTTATGATAAACCGTTAATCTAGCACGTAAACTGTCTCCCTGAGTTCTGTGAGTCACTCTCGCAAATTAATCTAATCAAGGAGAGGGTCCTGGGAACCTCCGATCTATGGCCGGTGGGTCAGAAGCACAGATGACAACCTGGATTTGGGGTTGGCACCTGAAGTGCAGGGGAGATGGAGCCCTTGTGGGACTGAGTCCTTGACCTGTGGGATCTGATGCTGTCTCCAGGCAGATGGGGTCAGAATGGAGTTGAATCGTAGGACACTGAAATGGTGTTGGAGATTAAAACTCACACACACACACACACACACACACACACACACACACACTCACACACACCCCGACACTGGCGTCCGAATGGCAGATGTAGACATTTTTCCAGGACTTGTTCATTTGGGATATACCTCGCGCATTAGCAGTCATCTGCCTTAAGCACCCATCTCGTGAGCAGGGTTTTCTGTATCCTGGCAGCCCCCCTGCTTGAGCGGGAGGCGCTGGTGCTGAGGTCACATGAGTCCACTGAAGTAAGTCATGCTTGGTCTCCCTGTGTTCCACACTCATAATGTTAAGTCCATGTAAGTGTGTAATTGATGTTCTTCTCCTGCTACTGAAATTAATATGAACCAGGTGCCCAGACTTAGACTATTCGCGTTTCCCCTCACTGGGTCTTTTTTTCAACGTATTCACTTGAGAATTTTAGTAGAATAGGTAGATTGCTTTAACACACCCTTCAACATTTAAATTCCTATTTAACAATATTTACCTTCTGGTAGCTGCAGAGAAAGCTACAGAACGATTAAAATCCAAGGTTCACATGGACATTATAAGTCTTCACCCCTTTACCCTTGTTCTATGCATCACAGTTCTTCTGACAAAAAAGGGTTCTCATGGCAACTGTGATCAGAATTTCATTGTGGTTTGTTTGTGTATATGATTATGCCAGAGTTTCTTGAGGATGCCCTGGTTTCATGATTTCCCTCCTTGGATAAGAATCAATTTTCAATTTCCATCTAAAGATATTAAATTCAGCTTCAAATTCTATTTTATCCATTTGTTGGATGACAACTTTTCTGAGTCTCTGTTGGCAGAAATGAGTAGACGGATAGTACCTGGTTTTCAAGCTATAGTGAGTATTAGAAGATGTAAGGTATAAACTTCCTATCTCAGTGTCTGACATCATAAGTGGTCTGCCTTATAAACAATAACTCTGCCACATGTGACTGTAGTTACAACGTTACCCCACTGATAAGAGCATGCTAACCCTGGCCTCTTTCACCTACACGGCAGAGATGGCTTATTTGCTGAGACGCATTTCTTGAATGTGCACGTGTATTCTAAGCACTTTTTATCGACTATCTCATTTAATCCCCAGCATAAACAACGACAGCCCTGGGATAGGTACTATTATCTCCCTTCTTACATGAAGGTCCCCCAGTTAGTAGGAATCCAGGAGCAGACATGAAGATAAGGGCGGTCCTGCTCCAGGGTATATGGTTTCAATCATTTTCTTGGTGCTGTCTCTGAGAGAATTGTATGTTTATTTTTATGTAACTGTTCCTGTTTTATTTGATCCCAATGTATAGGTCTCTCGTGATACATTTAAATTCTAGCTCAACTCTTCTATTGTGTACCTAATATCTCTACTTTCCTTAAATCATTAGCAAAATCAAATCCACATGCTGTTCAACTTTTACAATAATTGCTAATTAAAGGTTGTAATAAAACTTATTATGATAAAATAACCACCCTTTTATTTCCCACATTTGACATATCAGGTGATTATATAATAATTCTTTAAAAATAAAGATTCACTGATATTCTCTAGAATCTGTTCAATTCCACAAGATAAACTTAAAAAATGAATGCAGTGAAATCATCAGAAAATGAAATCCCAGTCTCAGCTCCAAGCCGTCTTTACAGTCCGTGCCCAGGACTCTTCTCCTGGGGTCCCCCCACCCTCCCCCACCCCAGGGGACTGTACGGCAGGGAGCTGAGTTCTTTGAAATTCTCTTTCCTGAGGCCAGACATGGAAGCCCAAACCCTGCCCTCTGGGTGGGGCTACTCAAGGCTGACTTATACCCCTGAGTCCTTGGGGGCAGGTTGTAGGGCGTCCTCTGCCCCCTCCTCCCCCTGTCCCTCCCATCCCCCCTCCCTCCCCTCCTCCCTTCCGCCGTAGGTCTTCAATGACTTGTTATTTGGGATGTACCAAATGCATTCAGTATTGTCAGGTTCTGGTCATTCTAATAAGTGCATGATATAAATTTTAATATAATCCAAATGACCATCAATCCCCCAGCCTGTGACGTCATTCTTATTTGACATCCCCGTAAGATGGCCCTTGACTCCATCTCAGAAACTGTGAGAAATTCATCGTCTTCACTAACTAAAATTAAATTCGGGCATCTGTGTGTTTTAAAGTACCATTGCCCGCCCTGGTGGGTGCTGGCTTTCTCTTGCTGTCTCTCTCTGTCTCTCTCTGTCTCTCTCTCTCTCTCTCTTTCTTCCACCTCTTCTCTCCTCTAACCTTCAGAACCCGCCCCCCACACACACAGGCCCTCAAAGAAATCGCCCACACACAGCCTACCACCCAGCTTCTCTTCCATCACCCTCTGTTAGGCAGCAATCAGTCTCTATTCTCTGGAGGACTGGGCTTTGCCCAGGGCATCCTGTGAGGGAGTGGGTAACTCCACAGGTTACCAGAATGGGGCAGAATTGCTCAGCCAGGGGTCATGGGGATGCCCTGGAGACCAGGTCACAGTGGGATGCCCTCACTGAGAATGTGCCCACAGGCCCTGGCGGAAGCTGTGACCCCAGTCTTCCCGCTGCCAGGATGAGGGCCCCAAAGCCTCCCTCCCCTCTGTCCTCGTTCCCCTACAGGTGGGGGGTTTTCATGGTTTGAACACCCTGCCTGTGGGCCTCCTGCGCTTGCAGCCCTGCAGTGGATCAGCCTGACCCCAGATAGAGAAAAAGGTGAGCACGTTTCTGGAAATAAGAGGCCAGTCACAGGAATGATGGATTAGAAGGACAGGGCTGAGCCTCCAAGGCCCCAGCCGGCCTCTCAGGTGGTCCCCATCCTTGCTTCCTCTCTAGGTTGTCAGGGGGACCCCCGTTCCTGAGAGTCCTGGCTGTGCTGGCTTTACACCTCTTGTCTCTTTCTCTCATGAGGGGCCTTCCCAGGGCTCCCTTTCAGGCCCTGTGTGTCACGTGGCCTGTCATAAGCCGTTGTGTCCCCACAAAATTCAAATGCTGGATCCTAACCCCCAATGTGATGATGTCAGGAGGTGAGGCTTTGTGAGGTCACAAGGGTGGAGTCCACATGATGGGATCAGTGTCCTTATAGAAGAGACCCCAGAGAGCCCCCTGACCCTTCCTCCAGGTGAGGACATAGAGACAAGACCTTGTCTATGAAGCAGGAAGAGGGTTCTTACCAGACACTGCATCTGCTGGGGACTTGATCTTGGACTTTGAGACTCTAGAGCTGTGAGGAATATATGTCTGTTGTTCAACTGCCCTGTCTGTGGTATTTTGTTATAACAGCCCAGAGGGGCTAAGGCAGGCCCCCCAGCAGTAAAGGTGCTAGTCGTGATGTGCGTCTTTACCTGCCCTGAGCATTTGCCAGAGGAAGACATGAAATCCCAGCCGATGGCTCTCAGGCTGCCCCCTTAGCACTAGGAATTGTTCAAACTACCTCTGTGTTTATGCTATTGAGGAGACAGTGGAATAAAGAATCCTCAAACGTCGTTCAATGCTGCAAGGTGACTTTGATGGGTGCTGGAAAGGCATCGCACAATAAACTAACAGCTGTGAACCCCCAGCCAGGAGCTGGACCCAGAGTTGCTGGGAAGCCGCGTGCCACTGCTGGGAATTCATCCTGCTCTGAGCCTCCTCGATGCTCACATTCCCCTCACCTCGAGCAAAGCTGCCCTCGAGCTCACTTGCCTCCCAAGTTTATTCTGCCCCTTTTCCAAGGGATGGGGGAGTAATCGTGAATTTCAGCTTATAAAATCCCCACTTCCCTGTTGGCTGTAGGAACTAGAAAAGTAAGAGAACATGCAGAGTAAAATGAAGGAAAATAAACAATTAATTATCTCTACTGCTTAGTTATTTTCAGAAAATATTGGAAGATAATACCTCTGCGGATAATCAAGAGCCAATTTATAATCATAACACCTGCTTAAGCAAATTAAAATAAGTGCATAAGGGGGCTTCCCTGGTGGCGCAGTGGTTGAGAGTCCGCCTGCTGATGCAGGGGACATGGGTTCATGCCCCGGTCCGGGAAGATCCCACATGCTGTGGAGCGGCTGGGCCCGTGAGCCATGGCCGCTGAGCCTGCGCGTCCAGAGCCTGTGCTCCGCAACGGAAGAGGCCACAACAGTAAAAGACCTGCGTACCGCAAAAAAAAAAAAAAAAAAAAAAAAAAAAAAAATAGTGCATAAGGTATGGCAATCAGGAAAAAAAAAGTCTCTAGGGACCAATCATTGATGGATGCTTTTAAAAGAAACATCAGTATGACAGAAGTATTTCTGAATCCTGGTGGGTGTCCATCATCACAGTGTTTGATGGTCAGATGAGTTTGTCCTTGGAACTATAGTGGAGGAAAGGCTTTCCTCCACCCTCTTAGGTTCTGTGGCTGGGCCTGAAAATTAAACCAAAAAAAGACAGATTGATAGGAGAAGAACATTCATGTTTTATTCAATGTTAATTTTCTGTGTGTACAAGGGGGCCTTCATATATATAAGAAATAAAAACCCAGAGAAGCAGATAGGCCTGACAAATTATATACCATTTTAACAAAGAATGAGAAATTTTGGAGACTGAAGAGACAAAGGAAAAAGAAGTTTGGGTTGTGGGTGGTAAATTGTGGGACAGTGACTAGGAGATGTAGGGTCGGGGGGGACAAATGGAAGATTAGGGCTATTTTGGTAAGTTGTTTGTACAGGTCCATTCTGGCATCGGTAAGAATGTCCTGCTCCTCCTGGCCCAGGGAGGGCCCCCTTCTCATGGGAATTTGATGACCTGCTTTTAGGTAGAACATGGGAGGTCAGAGAGCCCTTCTTGCATCTGCAAATACCCTCAGTTCAAAAAAATCAGTATGCCAATCCCACATATTTCAGGGTGGAACCCCTTCACCCCTGAATTATCACCCCATAGTTATAAATCAGTAGGGAGCATTGACCTGATCAGGGTAGTGCAATTTTCAGACCATGGCTCATTGACAATCAGGGGTGTCCAGCTCAGCTTCCTAGCTCCGCCTCCATAAAAAGGCTCTGTAAAAACCTGGAAGAATGAGGTTTCAAGAGCTTTGAGACTGGTGAACATGTGGAGATTTGGGAAGAGTGGGGGCTGGAGAGAGTGTGGAAGCTCGCACCCTTTCCCAACACCTTGCCCTGTGCATCTCTTCTATCTGGTTGTTCTTGAGTTTGTAACCTTTTAGAATAAACGGTGATCTAGGGAGTGAACTGTTTCCCCGAGTTCTGTGATCCTTCTAGTACATTATCTAACCTGAGGAGGGTGTTATGGGAACCCCGGATCTCTAGATGGTCAGGTCGGTCAGAAGCACAGGTGATGTGTGACTGATGTCAGCAGTGGCAGGAGATAGAGGGTAGCCTTGTGGGCCTGAGCCTGTAACCCATGGGGTCAGACGTTACCTCCAGGTAGATGGAGTCAGAGATGAGTTAATTGTAGGACCCCCAGCTGGTGTTACAGAATTGCTTCACCTGTAATACTCACCCTGGTGTTGGAAGTGATGGGTGTTGTGGAAGACACCCCACAGAGGAATGTGCTTCTTCCCTTACATCAGCCACTCCCCTGATCCCCAAAACAAATACCTCTAACAAAGCATGACCCAGATGCCATAACGCGAGTGCCAAAAAGGACCCAGGTGTGTGTGTTATACCCTCGAAAATAGAAATTTTGCTTTTCAAGAGCTGCCATTCAGAACATTTCCTTGTTTCTTTTATTCCCGGTTATACATTCCCTTTGGTCTTGAGGCCCTGCAATAGTTCGCTGTGATTACTACTAGTGCATTTGCATCAATATTTTATTACAAACAAAGTGGAATGTCCCCTGCCATTTGCTTCAATGGAATCTGATCAGTCTTTAATTCTAAAATCAAACATTTACAGTTTTTGTGGCATTTTCACCACCCGTTCAACTCTATTACACTGAAAAAGTCTTTTCTGAGCTCCCAGTTGGGGTGGGATATTGTTCTTGGTGTCCGTGTTGCCTGCCTTCAAGCAGTCCACAGTCCTAGGAATCACTAACATCTGCTGAGAGTGGCTGGGTACCGGGTGAAGTGATGTACGTGTATCAACCCATTTAACACGCAGAACAATTCTAAGATGTGTATTAACAGAGAATGAAGGAGTAAATGCACAGTCCTGGGTACAGGTGAGCATTGTCTCTTGTCTGGTTGTCCATCGTAGCATTTTCCCCACCGCCAGCCCCCACTCTGTTCTTGTGGGGCATCTGTGGACACAGAGTTGAGTCTCAGACTCAGGGGGAAAGATGCGCAGTGTCCTCCCTGCCCTCCTTGGTCTGCGGCTGTTGGTAAGAGCAGATGTGTACACATTTGAAGATATGCATGCAGTTCCCTGCCTCAGTCAAGGCTAAGACCTTCATGAGGAAGTCAGGAGCAAGGACACGAGTGTCATCACAGCTCAGAGGAGCGTGGACCAGTGGTGGAGAGGAGGGACCTCGGGACCAGGCCCTTGAGGGAAGATGGGTGCAAAACTGCCCTGGAAAGGAAGGGAAGATGCAGGAACTCTGACGTCAGGCCTCTTTCAAACCACAACCGAGCCTGTGGACACATTCAGAATCTCATAGCCATTTCACTCTCATCTCCTTCAATGTCCCCCAAGGACATCACCCAGCCCCCATCCGTGGATTTGGGGATTACAGGACAACATACTTATGAGAAAAAAATTATTTTAAACTCTCTTTCTTATTTTATTGATCCTAATTCCATAGCAATGAATTAAATCATGGCAATGGCTGGTCATCTTAAATCAAAAGCACAAGGAAAGTTCAGTTATTTAAAAAGCACAAGGAGGTTGGAGGGGACACCTTGGAACACAAATGGTAAATTGGCTTAGTTATTGATGAAGGTCATTGCACCTTAAACATGTCAATGAATGCCATTCCATTGGGAAAAAGTGAAAGTATTTAGAGTATCATGTGATACCCTTAGGAAAACTGGAAAGAACTGTCAAGCCTGTGAAGTAAAGTGGTTGTGATGTGAGTGTGTGTTTTCTTTCCAGAGAGCTTAACACTGGAAGCAAGGCAGTTAGGATGGACACGGTGAGATTGGCGTGGGGATTTCAAAGACTTTGCAGAAGATGAGGGGCGGTGATCGTGAAGGCGTGTGACAGAACGGCTTCCTGGAGTCTGCAGAGTGGTTTGCACAGAGCAGTCTGAGAAATCTTAGGAGTGGCAAAGAGCAGAAACCCTCCCAAGATAAGATCCGAGGCTAGTGGGGCATGCCAACTGAGAACTCGGTTTCCTTGTTCAGTGCTGGATCCTGAACCCAAAAGGCAGGGAGCTTGTAGGATGACTTCGCCTCAGCGGTTCCTCTGGGGACAGAACAAATGAGAACAGGGTGAAGATGTTGCATGAAGGATGTGAGTTAGCAATAAAAATACATTTCGAGGCACTAAGTGAGTCATTAGGGAGCTGTATCCCCTCATCTATACTGGCGTCCCCCCATTTTCTGAAACCTTCTGGCACTTTCTGTATGTATGGCTCTTTTGAGCATTTAATCATATATTAGATTTTATCTGTCACGTAAATGTTTTAGTGTCTTTCTTCTACCACCATATAAAATTGGTCTGTGTCCTGGGAGATTCGTTTAATTTTTTGGACGTAATCATCCATTCCTTCCTTGCTAAACCTCTGTGAAGTAAGCAGAGCAGGTATTTTGATTCCAACTTTCAGATAAAAGTATACATATTGAATGGAAGCAGGTGAGAAGCAAACAGAGAGGGGGTTCCCAGCAGGTCCTGCCCATCCGAACCCAACACTGAATCCAGATGAACTTGCAGTAAACACTCACAAGGAAATAAATGGGTCAATAAAGTAAGGTTCTTCCTTAAGACAGATTTTATGAATGAAGTTAGTTTTTGGTTAACCTTATTGGTCTTTAATATTTCATTTGTGATGTAAGAACCAAAATTTCTAAAATCATGTATATTTTCTCAAGGATATCTACCACTTCTTTCCCAATTTTTAGCTCTCTTTAAAGTTCAGAAGATGGTAGTTAAATACACACAAACACACACACACACACACACACACACACACACACACACACACACACACACATAACATAGAGAATAAAAATAAGAACTTCATCCGGCCCTATGAAATTAGAACTGGAAACATTTTGTCAAGTTGATATCGTTGCCAATAAATTATATCTCTCAGTGGAATTTTTAAAAATCGCTTCTCCAGCACAATTCTAAATGTCTTAGTAAATGTGCTTGTACCTCTTCCCAGGGGAGATTAATATTTAAGGTAATGGTGCCCACTCCTCATGACATTCTTGGGCAGAGGATATGAATGTGCCTTTTAAATGTAATTGTTGTACTTTCAGACACTTACTCCTCCAGACACATCCCTCAGTTGTTTCTTCCCTCATAGGTATTTGTGTCCCTGTCATTTTTACTTCTTTACCTCTCTTTTCCCATAATCACCTTTGATGTTCCCTTCTTTATTCTCGACTCTTGTCTCACGCAGCTTTGGTACCAAAGATCCATGTACTGATGTTTGCGGTCGCCCCGTGCTGAGGGCTCGGCTGCAGAAGCAGAAGCCATGGCTCCATCCTTAGGGGGGTTCGGTCCAGGGGGGAGAAGCACAGCTCAGGAGGCTTCCACGCTGCAGTGCTAGTTACTGATCAGATTGCTGTGGTGGCTCAGAGGAGGGCCTCTCATTCAGGGAGGGGCGATGGATCTGGGGGGTAAACTTCAGGGAAGTTCTCTGTCTCAATGAAGAAGGTGCATGGGCTCACCTAGAAGGTCTGTGGGGCGGGATGGGAGGCGGGACCCCAAGATTCATCCCGAAGGAGGGGAAGAGCGATCCTGCTGTGTGCCCAGAACGAGGCACCTGAGTATGGGCATGAAAGGTGACATCTACCTGTGTCAGGTGTGCAGCTGGTGCCCCTTAGCTTCAAGCTGTCCACTGTCCACTGCTCAGTGATGTGGGCCTGAGCTCTGTGACCCCCATCCTGCTTGGCCAGCTGGCTGCATCGTGAGGTCTGCCTGCAGGGGGTGTGGAAGGGGACGGGTTAAAGGGGCTCCTCCATCCTTTGCCTCCTGGGGGTTTCTGTCGGCTTCTCCCCAGATTGCCACCCAGCTCTGCTTCTTCCCCTGGGCAGGGGCAGTTCCTTTCTGCAGGAACAGCGGGACTCAGTTTGCTGCTTTGCCAACACTTGCAGGATAGGCTGCACTGGGCTTTCCCAGATCACGTGCCCCGTGTTGAGAGGCAGAGATATTGACTAATATCCAACCGAACTGAGAAGGTCTTTAGAGACCAAAAAACAAAGTGGGCAATTCCATAAAGTGTGATCATGAAGCTTATTGTGGGAAACTTACACACAGGCAGGAAGGACCTGAGGATGGATGATCCAGAGACTTTCCCAGCTGCCCTAGGCACCAGGCACGGCTGAGAAGTGGACTTCAAGGGGCCAAAGCTAAAAATAGAATCTGACTTCCAAGTGAGAAGCACCTCTGCACGGATGGGAAGGGGGTTTCCCTCCCCACATGGGTCTCATGACCACCAACCATCTGCATCAGCAAAGATGCTTTTCCAGGTTTCATATCAGATGAAGGCCAGGGTGAAGGCTGACAGGAATTATCTGGCTTGGGCACATTCCTTGTGAGTGGGCCAAAGTTCAGTCATGCAGAGAGGGGAGGGGGTAGGACTAGGGCCCTGAGATAAAGCTGACAGAATGGAGTCAATGTGGTCCAGCCTCACACCCTGACTTCAGACTATCCCACAAAGCTACAGTCATTACAACAGCATGGTACTGGCACAAAAACAGACACAGAGATCAATGGAACAGGATAGAAAGCCTAGAAATAAACACACACACTTGTGGTCAATTAATCTATGACAAAGGAGGCAAGACAGCCTCTTCAATAAGTGGTACTGGGAAAACTGGACAGCTACATGCAAAAGAATGAAATTAGAACATTCTCTAACACCATACACAAATAGAAACTCAAAATGAATTAAAGACATAAATGTAAGCCTGGAAACCATGAAACTCCAAGAAGAAAACATAGGTGGAACACTCTGACATAAGTTGCAGCAATATTTTTTTGGATCTGTCTCTTCAGGCAAAGGAAACAAAAGCTAAAATAAACAAATGGAACCTAATTAAATTTAAAAGTATTTTCACAGCAAGGAAACCATCGACAAAATGAAAAGACAACCTACTGAATGGGAGAAAATATTTTCAAATGATACGACTGATAAGGGGTTAATATCCAAAATATATAAAGAGCTCATACAACTCAACATCAAAAAAGCAAACAACCTAAACAAAAAACAGGCAGAAGACCTGAATAGACATTTTTCTAAAGAAGACCCACAGATGGCCAACAGGCACATGAAAAGATGCTCAATGTCGCTAATCATCAGGGAAATGCAAATCAAACCACAATGAGATATCACCTTACACCTGTCAGAATGGACCACAAAATCAAAAAGACCACAAATAACAAATGTTGGTGAGGATGTGGAGAAAAGGGAACCCTCCTACACTGTTGGTGGGAATGTAAATTGGTGCAGCCACTATGGAGAGCAGTGGAAAATAGTACTGACATTCCTTTAAAAAAAACAAAAATGGAGTTGCCATATGATCCAGCAATTCCACTCCAGGGTATATATTCAAAGAAAAGAAAAGTACTAATTTGAAAAGATACATGTACCCCAATGTTCACAGCAGCATTATTGACAATAGCAAAGATCTGGAAGCAACCTAAGGGTCCATCAATAGATGAATGGATAAAGACGATGTGTGTGTGTGTGTATATATGTATATGTGTATATATATATATATATATATATATATATATATATAATGGAATACTACTCAGCCATGAAAAATGAAATCCTGTCATTTGGAACAACATGGATGGACATGGAGTGTACTATGCTTAGTGAAATAATTTCAGACAGAGAAAGATAAACACTGTATGTTATTGCTTATATATGGAATCTAAAAAATAAAATAAAGGAATGAATATAACAAAACAGAAATAGACACACAGATATAGAGAACACACCAGTGGTTACCAGTGGGGAGAGGCAAGAGGGGAGGGGTAAACATAGGGGTAGGGGATTAAGGGGTACAAACTAGCAGATATAAATAAGCTACAAGGATATAGTGTGCAACACAGGGAATATAGCCAATATTTTATAATGACTCTGAAGGGAGTATAAACTACAAAGCTATTGAATAACTATGTGGTACACCTGAAACTAATATCGTATTGTAAATCAGTGATACTTCCATAAAAAAAGAAACTATTACAACAAAAACAACAACAGAAAGAAACATCAGGCCTTCCCTGGTGGCGTAGTGGTTGAGAGTCCGCCTGCCGATGCAGGGGACACGGGTTTGTGCCCCGGTCCGGGAAGATCCCACATGCCGCGGAGCGGCTGGGCCCGTGAGCCATGGCCGCTGAGCCTGCGCGTCCGGAGCCTGTGCTCCGCAACGGGAGAGGCCACAACAGTGAGGACCGCGTACCGGAAAAAAAAAAAAAAAAAAAAAGGAAACCAGCACCAGCCACCTGGGGTCTTCTCTTCAGGATCAGGGTCTTGTCCCCACTGGGAGCCCCCGTCGAATCTCAGGGACGCTAGTAGTGTTTCAACAGTGCCACCCACCCCTCAGGGCCCCTCCACCAAGCGTTGGAGATTTAATAATTCCCTCTGTCTTTCCCTGGAAGCCGAGGCAGTGGCGGCTGCCGCTGTACTTGCTACCTCCGTGAGCCTGTGGTGGATTCTTTCCTTTCCAGTGACTTAGTTAACATCCTGATGCCTGGTAGACAATCATTTACATTCATTTTTCTGTGTTCAATTAACTGCGGTGTATCTGCCTCTTTTTGATACACACATATACAAATACATTATCGATGGTAATATTCTGAAATTTTCCCCATGCATTATTTACCATTGTCTGTTTTGTTTCACACGTTTGTGAGCATATATGTAAAAGTGATATCCATACATTTTACTGTCCTTATAACACTCATGGCTTGGATATAGCCTCATTTATTTAACCACCCTCCATGTGGCAATCCTGAGTAGCAGTCAGTGGCTACACTGACTTATTTCTGAGTGGACTTTAGGGGATTGGTGTATGCTCTCCAGGTTTGGCTAAATTAGGAATGATTTCTCTATTCTTATGCTTTCACAGAACACTCCTTTAAATCTAAATTATGTGTGCAAGGAATTGTTTTGGTGACTAATATTTGTAACTAGCCAAGAATATAGGTCATGAAGAAAAAAGGAGGATTAATTGACAGATTATTAATGTTTCTAGTTTCCAGTTTTGAGCCCATGCGTTACCTGAAGTAGAGTGTTATTTTGTTTCATGATTGTTTTCCTCATCAGAAGTAATTTGTCAGCACTTTGCTTCAACATGAGAGAGAGTGGTGGTGTGGGTAATTCATAGTGTGTAGAAAATGACTGCTTATTAATTTGCTAAAATAACGTGTCCCACTTAACTCAATTTCACTTAATCCATTATTTCACTTACATCCACTTAAATCCATTCTTTCCATTATTCTATTCCATTTCATTTATTTCCATAAATCCATTCCCTTTCCATTATTTCAAACAGACTATTTGTTATATGAGAATTAAAAAAATACATTGTCTTGAATTCCAAATTTATGCCTCATTTAATATTATAATCTGAAATGAGTTAGATGTTACTGATTTCACCATCCTGCTAAATGAAATAACAATTAATATATGAGTAGGGATTGCTAAAATATCTTAGATTATGAAAAGTAGATAAAAATTAGCCTCTAAAAACTTAATATAGTAACAATATAGACTCTAAGTTGAATAGATTAAATGAAAAATAAATGTGGTCTATTATACTCAGCACCTCCTGCTGTATTCTATGATGAGTGCTCATAAAAAGAAAATATTGCAATTTCTTCTTCTGGAATTTTTTTCTCCAATCACTTTCTCAGTTACATTCTAAAAGTTGAGGAGAAAAAAAAAGTTAAGAAGGAAAAGGACAAAGGAATTTGATAAAGTGTAAATACTTGTGTAAGAATTCCAAAATCAGAAGTTGTCTTTATTGTTTGGAATAATCAGCTCAATTCTTCACTCTTCTCTGTATCTAAACCCTGTGGTGTGTGACCCTGAAGTTCCTACAACAAAAGCTCCCTCTTCACATTGAACTGGATTAAGTAACTTGCTTTGTTCAGTGGGCTCTCACTTGATAGATAACAAGCAGGGACTTGAAATGTGAGTACACAGTGGGGCTTGCTCTCTTGAACCTCTGTCATCACCATAAGGACATGCTCTGACCATCCTGTGTGTCCAGCAAACATGAGAGAATTGCAGTGAGGACCCAAATCATACAGCCACAGGCTGCAGGAGAGCCACTCAGATCTGTAGAGACTAAATGAGTTTTGGGGTCATTTTTACACATTATTGTGCCAATAAAACATACAAACATGATATATCACAAGCAAAATCATAGTTAGGCATATGTAGATTAGGAAAAAGAGTGTGGGATTGAGGTGCGGAAGAGCAGCCTCAGGAAGAATGAAGGTATTGGTGACAGCCCAATATTATCCAACAACTTTATTGATTGAAGACTGGAGCTTCAGTCTAATTCTTTCTCCAAAAAGAGAGGTAAATAACAGCAGGCATCTAATCTATCTTTCTCTTTCTTCTCTCTCTTTCTCTCCTTCAGATGACCTTACCCACAAGGACTTCTGTGTTTTATGAAAAGGTATTACAAAGGCATATTATGTGGAATAAAAACACGCCATACATTTATTCATTGGGAGAATGAGTTGAGTTATTCAAACACAACATATGCTTCATTTTATACTCAACCAAAAAAGAAAACGGCTTTCTCCCCAAACCCCTCTCATGATGACCAAAACACAGAGGAGAGTGTGGACCTTGCCACCTGATTGGGACCTCTCTGACTCAGATTACCTTTTCCAAATGAGAACTGACCAAATATTAGGAATGTTCTTTCATTAAGTTCTATGTTTAGGAAACCTATTATATACATATTTCAATCCTCATTGTTTTGGAGTAGCCAAAACAGTCAGTAACACTTGCTTTGCTTTCAGGTTGCTTATGGTCCTAGTAGGTCAGGATTATGAAAAAAAAAGCCTACTTTTATGAAAAAAAGGTACATGACAACACCAGGGTGAATATGCTATAACTTCAAATAGTTTTGTGTGTTTCTTACAAAAATGAAATAAACAAACAACAACAACAACACCTGACACTTGGACAATATCATAAGACAGTGAAGGAGAAAATCTCTTGATTTTCCTTTGTAAAGATTTGTTTCTCTGCTAAGGTGTAACAACAACACAAAATGCCCACTTCCGTTAGTGGCACCTGCAAACCTCTTTATTTTGCTCAAGCTGCTTGCTCCCCTGCCTTGTTCCCTGTTGTCTCATCACCCCGATATTTCCAAGATGTTAACTCAATTCCTTCTGCTCCCAGAGTCAAGCTTAATCTTGAGCGTTGCTGACTGTTCATCTCGATTTCAGATTTTCTGTTTTCCTATCTGCTCACCCTCTCCACTTCCTTGCCTCCTGTCTTATGGGAAAGAAGCCTTCTCTTTTCCACCTATACTCTCTCTAGGAACTTTCCTTCACCTTCAGAATCTTTATCCATCGACTATCTCCCCTTTCCTACTTTATTTTTTCTCCGTATGTCTCCTCTCTCCTAAAAAAGGAAAATAAACCTTCTTTTCACCTTACTAATAATTCAATATAACAAACTTTCTTCAGAGTCATACTCCCTAACAGGATTGGTTATTCTTTTCTTACTGTGTCCCTTAATATCTAATGTTTTCCCCTGTGCTGCTGCTAACATCACTTATCAAAGCTCACCTTCCCTTCACCAAAGCCAGTGAATCCCATTGTCTTTGAACTTCTGCAGTATTTGACATTATTAGACATAATTTGATTCCCGCATCCTTCTGGGTATCGTTCCTTCCTAAGGCTTCTATCAAAATACATTTTTTCTGGTTTTCCTCCCTTTTTATTACTTCCTAAGCTTTTCTTTCTCTACACCATTAATATAAGGTTTTGTGAAATTCTGCTTTAACTGCCCTTTGCTCTCTCTCTTTCAACTCTTTGCCTTGACCTTGGGATAGCTTTCAGGCAAAAAAGCTATCTGCAGTAGAAATTTCCAGCTTTGGAGTCCTTGAGCTCACACTGCATACACTTCCAACGGTCTTTTTTGCATCAACTCTGGCCTGACCTGCTTGTACCCAAACCAAACTTTTCCTCCAGAACCTTCTCCTCATGCCCCTGACTTTCCCGTGGAAGATACAGACTTAATCATTTTATTCATCTTTGAATTTGTCCTTCACAGTCGGTTGTCATGTTGGACTGAGTCTAACTTCCCATCGATCGTCAAGCTGACTGCTATTTCTCTCTGCCCTGGGAACCTTCATAACCTTGGGATTCCAGTCTGTATTATTTTTTCAGCAGTTTTGAAAAAGAAATGTCCACTCCTATTTTATAAGCTACTCCAATGAGTGCACAGACTCTTAATTCTTTCTTATCAATGCAGTGTTCATCACAGTAAGCATATGGTAGATAAATAATATTTGCTAAATTAAATGGAATTGAACCTCCTTTGATTCTTTTAGTCATTCCTCCTTTGTAATTGGAGTCTCATATTAAAAGATAGCAAAATTCTTGGCTTTTATCTGATTTCACAGTTTTAATTTTCTCTCTAAATCTTAATTAAGTGATGTATAATGTCTTGTAATCAGTTAGGAAATTAGCAAAAGTTAGCAACTTACCACTAAATGTGGCATTTTGATTTAGATGGTAAAAATTAAAAAAAAAAACAGCCCTATCATTATTAAAGTGAAACCATGTGTTCTAGATGTAATCATTTGTGTATTAAAATGCTGCTGGTGGAGGAGGCATTTTCTTTTCTTTTTTTAAATAAGTTTATTTATTTATTTATTTTTAGCTGCATTGGGTCTTCGTTGCTGTGCGTGGGCTTTCTCTAGTTGTGGCAAGCAGGGGCTACTCTTCGTTGTGGTGCGCGGGCTTCTCATTGCGGTGGCTTCTCTTGTTGCGGAGCACGGGCTCTAGGCACGTGAGCTTCAGTAGCTGTGGCACGCAGGCTTAGTAGTTGTGGTGCATAGGTTTAGTTGCTCCGCGGCATGTGGGATCTTCCCGGACCAGGGATCAAACCCATGTCCCCTGCATTGGCAGGTGGATTCTTAACCACTGAGCCACCAGGGAAGCCCAAGGAGGCATTTTCACTTAACTTTTCCTATTTTAGTTTTCTCTGATTCTGAGAAAATACCCTCAGGGCTGAACGTTCTCATGCCTGTTCTCAGTGCAGTTTGTTCACTGTTGAGGTAATTAGGTGTGAATAAGTAATGTGTTTTAATAATTATGGCATCTAAAAACATTGTTGGTCTATTTTGTTTTATTGTTGGATAATGTAAAAAGATTTACAGAAATGTAGGCATGGCCTAGTTTCACGCCAATGCATTTACAGCGATGCAGGCTATGGCTTAAGCTGCTCTGGAGGGAAGTGGGTCCATCTCTGTGGATGCTGTCAGCTTGGATCTGGGCTGCAAGCTCCTTTCCTCTGACCAAGAGAAGCTAAGAGTTGTGAATGCAGCTGACCATCTCTGGCTCCTGAGGAGCTGGCCAACTGCCCAGGGAGTGAGCCTGGGAGATAATGTTTTATAAACATAAGGTATTAGTGGGGAGAACCCCAGAGTTCCCATGTCTTAGTCACATGAGCCTAGTCTGGCCAGGCTCAGCAGCATTTTTTGGACTCATGTTGTTGGCCCAAACAGAGATTTTGTTTTTGTTTTTGAATTTTTATTTTATATTGAAGCATAGTTGATTAACAATGTTGGGTTAGCATCAGGTGTACAGCAGAGTGATTCAGTTATACATATAAATGTATCTATTCTTTTTCAAATTCTTTTCCCATTTAGGTTATTACAGAATATTGAGCAGCATTCCCTGTGCTATATAGTAGGTCCTAGTTGGTTATCTATTTTAAATAGAGCAGTGTGTATATCATATAATCTTGCTTATATGCAGAATCTAAAGAAACCAAAAATGATACAAATGAACTTGTTAACAAAACAGAAACAGACTCACAGATTTAGAGAACGAACTTATGGTTACCAGTATTCAGCCCTTTTGTGTCGAGCTGTGTCTTTGACAATCACAACCAACTGTCTCACTGAGCCCACCCAATCACACTGCATGGTGCCCACCCAAGTAATCCACCGGTCTGCAGGGCTCCTGCCAGCATAGAGGCTGTGACCCTGGTTTACATCAGACCCAGGAACCACCTGGGAGTCACCACAATGTCTCAAGTAGTCTTCTTTATCAGAAAGAGTGGGTTTATTTTCAGGGCGAGAAAAATATTTTTTGAATGGAGTAATGACCAAGTATGGCTAACTTGGAAGGAGTGACTGCTTACTCTGACTTGAGAATCAAGGAAGCTTTTTTATACTACAATATATGCCTACTACCACGTAGCCTTGGTTTCATATTCCTTATATCACAAAAACTTCAAACAAACACTGTATGTCATCCCTGGGATATAAAGATGAATTAAGTGGAGTTTCTGCCTTCAATTTTATCAGATTCACAGGCAAAGAAGAAAGTACATGAAAATGCAAAAAATGCTTTGGCACTTTTTCCAGTTTTATTATTTGATTTATTCACTCTACATATCCACTTGAATTTACTCTTAGTACCAAGATCATCTTCTATATGACCAGTATTATCTATAGTGGATTTTTTCCCAATTATTTTGGACCATTTGCTTTTAAAGAGCTCTTACAAATACGGAATAAAATGCTCTTAAAAATCATGAAACGTTGATGTTTTTCTGACGTTCAATAGCAAACATTTATTCTAAAGACTGAATTAGGGACTTTCCTGGTGGCGCAGTGCGTTAAGAATCTGCCTGCCAATGCAGAGGACATGGGTTCGATCCCTGTTCCCAGAAGATCCCACATGCCGCGGGGCACGTAGGCCTGTGCGCCACAACTACGGAAGTCCGCGTGCCTACAGCCCGTGCTCTGCAACAAGTGAAGCCACCACAATGAGAAGCCCGTGTACCTCAACAAAGAGTAACCCCCGCTCGCCGGAACTAGAGAAAGCTCATGCACAGCAACGAAGACCCAACGCAGCCAAAAATAAATTTAAAAAAGAATTAAAAATAAATAAAGAAAAAAAACACTAATTCTTTATTTTAAAAAAGGCTGAATTAGAACATGAGGCCAATTTAGTGTTTCTCTAAGCAGTTTTTGAGTAGAACACTGGTGCTATGTTCTTTTTTTTTTTTTTTTAAAAACAGCTTTATTGAGGTATAATTAATATACAAAACCTGCACATATTTAATGCATATAATTTGATGAGTTTGAATGTGTGCATAGACTTACAAAACCATAGCCTGCATGATCCCACTTACATGTGGAGCCTAAAATAGTCAGACACATAGAAGCTGAGAGTAGATGGTGGTTGCCAAAGGTTAGGGGGGTTGGGAAATGAGGATAAATTTGTTCAGTGGGTATAAAGTCTCAGATGTGCAAGATGAGAACATTCTAGAGAACTGCTGGCTAACAACACTGTATTGTGCATTTAAACATTTAAGAGATCTCATGTTGTTATTTTGTTTCCTCATCGGCAAAACGGGAATAGTTCTTCCTGTCTTCTCAAGTTGTAGTAAAGGTTAAAAATCATGTGAGTATGATGATTCACATAGAGTAGGCACCCAGGAAAAAATTCAGTTCTGCCCTCGTGATTATTACTGTCAATATCATTATTGAAAAGCAGGGAAGGGAACTTGATGGGATGGGACACTAAGAAATGAATGTGGATCTCCTCAAACTCTTTTGGGATCTAGACACAAAGTGAGTAAAAGCACACAACTATATAAACAAATACATTTTAAAAATACATGGATACCGGTGGGGGGGGGGCAGGGGGGTCTGAGGGAGGGATGGATTGCAAGTTTGGGATTAGCAGATGCAAACTGTTATATATAGAATGGATAAACCAAAAGGTCCTATTGTATAGCACCGGGAGTTATATTCAATATCCTGTGATAAACCATAGGGGAAAGGAATATGAAAAAGAACATATATATATATGTGTGTGTGTGTGTGTGTGTGTGTGTGTGTGTGTATAACGGAATCACTTTGCTGTACAGCAAAAATTAACATAACATTATAAATCAACTGTAGCTCCATAAAATAAATTAAAAGGATAAAAATAAAAATACCTGGATAAATACAGTTTCACAGGGGACTGGCTTTAGAAAGAGGTGGTCCAAAGGGGAGAACCAAGTGGGGTGTAAAGGCCAGTGTCCGGCGGGGAGGGAAGGCAGGTCTGGCCCTGGGGTCCCTCACGGGCAGAGCGAGGTTCCCTTCCCAGAGTCTGGTTCTCTGAAGAGGTCAGTGAAATACCTGAGTAGCTGGGCAGTGGAGGACAGAGAAAGAAGGAACAGGAAGATCCCAGAGTGTCTGTCTTCATAATTTTCTTAAGATGGACTTTATATTGTAGAAAAATCATCTAAAATCTCAGGATGGAAAGCTATGAGAGTCTCCTTATGTTGGTTGTTGAGTTCTTACAAATATCCTCCGAAGTAACACTTTCTATATATTAGCTCCCTCTACATCCTGATTTATGAAAGGGGACAGTGATGGACCGAGGACCTGAGTGGCCGCAAGGGGCTCCAGTCTCATTGTCTGGAGGGTAGCACGGGCTGGTGTCATTGCAAGTTCTGCCCCACCCCACCCCTTTCTTCTGCACGACGGAGGGCGCACGTGCAAAACTCAATTAGAGAATCTTTGGTACTTCCTCTCTGTGTGTTCCACATTGTAGGTGAAGGAAATCTACTTTTCAAATATTTTACAGAGTTTGCTCTTTGAAAGCTGGCTGTAGGAAGTAGGACTTAATGCAATCATCTCTTTTTGAGCCCTGCTTCATAAGCGTGAAGGTTATGGGCTTAGATTATGTACCTCCTTCTCAAACTGCTTTAAAGAATTGAAATCAAAGGCCACTTGCTTTAGGGTCTCGAAGACACAGTCCGGAGCCGTGAGGGCTGTGAGTTAGGGACTGGGTCAAGGTCACAGAAATGCAGCAACGTGAGAAGAAAGGGCATGGGCTTTGGGGACAGCCTGGCCGGGGTTCATATTCTGGGTTTGCAGCTTTTGATAATTTGGGGTATTTTAACTCTTTTGTGAACACTTAACTTTCTTTCTAGAAAGTGAATCCCTCAAAGGAAGAGGCCTAGTTTAATTTATTCTTAAATCTTTAGATGTTCAGTAAACACGTGATAGATGAATGACCAGTTCCTTCTCCTTGTCCAGGCAGAGCAGGCAGCTCTTCAAGTGTCACGCACAGTGGGCAGGGCTTTGACGTAAGGTCCACCTCACGACATCTGCCCATGTAAAGGAAGCGATATTCAAACCTGTTCATATCTTAGGAGGGGTTGGTGTCAGTGCTATGCACTGAATGTCTGTGTCCCCCCCACCGCCGCAATTCATGTGTTGAATCCTAACCCCCAAAGGTAATGGTGTCAGGAGGTGGGGTTTTTGAGAGGTGATGAGGTCATGAGGGTGGACCCCTATGATGGGATTAGTGTCCTTATAAAGGAGACCCCAGAGAACTCCCTTGCCCCTTCCTCCAGGTGAGAACACAGCAGGAAGACCCCGTCTATGAACCAGCAGGTGGGTTCTCACCAGAAACTGAATCTGCTGGTACCTTGATCTTGGACTCTCAGCCTCCAGAACTTTAGAAACAAATATATGTTGATTGTAAGCTCCCCAGTCTGTGTGTTTTGTTGTAGGAGCCCCAACAGACTAAGACACTACTGTAAGGAAGTCCTTACGAGTTTCAATATTAGAATGTGGTAAAACCTGAACAGATCACTGGGTTCTTGGAGGAGAGTGAAGATGCTCAACAGCTTGGCCTGGATTGAAGCCTACAGATTGAGGTAAGTTGAGGCACTTGGCCCAAGTAGGTGCCTTGAATGGGAAGATGCTGACTGGCAGATCAGGGCGTTATTAATTCACACCTCCCCCTCCCCCCAAAAAAGTGGCATGAGACTTCAAGGTCTCATCCACAGAGGAATCGTGTAGCTTTTCCTTTATTTTGTTATACTTTCTCTTACCTTGTCATGTAGCAGGAATAACATGTACAGATCTACAGTACATTTGCAATCAATAGCTTGTATCACTTTCAAATGTCTCGGCACCACTATGGCATCAAATCACCTGCAAACGGCATTAAGTGCTTTACTGAGTCCACAGTCATGCACCTCATTCTACGCTTGAAAATTTTCACTAAAGACTTCTGCTTTCTCTCCTGGGTTGGAAATGTTGATTTCACTTCCCAAAAATGGCCATGGAAGACCTGGCTCATGACCTTATCTTAAAACTTCTCACCATTGTGTCCTCTGAGGGTTGGTTCCCACCAAACCAGCTCCACACAGCTCCTCTTTGCTGTTTATACCAAGGAGGGCACGTGTGTTTCAGAACCAAACCTTAGTACTAGGTTTGCTTT
Source organism: Delphinus delphis (assembly GCF_949987515.2). Classification (NCBI taxonomy): domain Eukaryota; kingdom Metazoa; phylum Chordata; class Mammalia; order Artiodactyla; family Delphinidae; genus Delphinus; species Delphinus delphis. The sequence goes on from NC_082684.1 coordinate 151,882,441, forward strand.
GCTCTTATGGCAAATTTCAAACTGAATTCTTTACGTGGCATGTACTTAAAAAGGTACTTATTGTGGCAGAGAATGCACCGTTGAAGAAAGATTTTCATATGGAACATCTTGTAATCAACAGTGCAATTCAGATAGTCATCTGATTATGAAACAAAAACCCCAAAGATAAAAATTAAAACACAACTACCTGGACACAGCCTTATTAGTGAAATTATATTGTAGAACACACTTACCCCAAATACATGTAATCATGTAATTATAACTTGAACCGATGCAGTCATGACATGTAATGATGTGTAGTGATCACGGATGATAAGACAGTTATTCTTTGCATCAGAATCATAAACATTCTCCTGAAGCTTTCTGAGTGGGTAAACTGCTTGCCTTCAGTGGGTCACAGGAGAATTTGTTCATGTCATCGTGAACTGTGTATTAATAGTGTAACTTCTCCCTTCTTGGGAACAAGAGGTCTAGATGGTAGCATGAGGGGTGGACAGTTTAGGCGTCCCCCCCCTCCTCAAATTGCCTCCTTAGGGAAGCAGGAGTGGTCTGACCAGTGGGGACCCCACCACAGGAAGCGTGATGTGATTTTCTCCCAAAATATCTCTTCAGAGACCTGCTGAATATTTCCTGAAAGCCAATTATCTCATTGCCTGGGTCTGGGTCTCTGTTCTCCGGCTTGTATTTGGGTCCATTATTGTCTTGTTCTGGACTCCTTCTCCTCTTGACAAGCACAGCATCTCTTCACTCTGTTCTTTCACCTTCCTGCTCAGCCTGTTCATGACAGAACCCTGTGTTCCACCATATAATGGTACGGCTGGGCGGGGAATCGCATCCTTGGCTTGTGCGAAAGGGATCAAGGGGGCTGCATGCGTCACGTGTGGCAGAAAAAAATAATTCAGAGCTATTCTGTGCCTTCCTCAATGGGTGACTCATGGGCTATGTGGCTGGAAATTGAGGGAAAATTCTGGAAAAAATAAAAAAGAAAGGGTCCTGCTGAAAACATGGGGTCTCCCAGATGTTAAAACACAACAGTATGGAGTGATTCAGATCAGAGCAGCCAATATCGGCTTTTATTTGCAAATTGTTGAAGCAGTTGCTCACAGGGAATTAGTTTATTCAGGTGACCTTTTGATTTGGGTCAATTAAGGGGCTCTTATATGGGGTGGGAACTGTCAGTTAAGCTCTCTGCAGAATGACATACACGTACTCCTGTTTAATGCTTATAAGTGAGAATTATCCATAAGTACCCCTTATGGATGGGCACGTGGAGAATTGTATCATTTGCCCAAGACAGCACAGCTAATATAATACATAGGAGAGCCAAGGGGTCAAATAAGCTCTGACTCTAAAGTTTGCTAATCTTGACCTTAGCGCTTCATGTGGAGTAGCCGATGAGGAGGTTTGCGAATGGCGGGTATGTGATGAGAGAGAACACTCCTGAAAGTAGGCTTCAATGTAGCGTAATTACAAAACTTGAGTGTTCACTCACCAAATTCAACTGACTTTTTGAAATGCATACTCTTGTTCTTCCCTACTTCATAGATAAGGAAACTCAGAGAAGTAACTTGATCAGGGCCCTGTGGGAGAGATTCCTACACTGTCCAACATGGAAGTACCGGACACATGTGGATATTAAAGATTATTTAAAGTTAATTAATATTCCATAAGGATAAAGCCTCCGACCTCAGTTGCAGGGGACACTTCAAGGGTTCAAATAGCCACATGAAGCGAGAGGTGACGGGACTGATCCAGACAGTTTCCATCATCCCAGAACATCCTATTGGAAGATTTGTTAGGTGATTGACAAACACTTTCCCTCTTTCTAGGTACATGGCTGTTTACCCAGAACCTCATGCGGTTGGATGTGCCGTGGGGCTGAGTCCCAGCCATGGGATGAAAGCAGAGGTAACGGACACCATTTCCAGGTCTGGACCATACAAACATCCAAGAGAGATGCTACCTATGGTTTCTGCTCAGTTCATGTGATGAAGTTGAGCGTGGAGCATTGACAGTGAACTTGTGGGGACCAACCATGGGAGGAGTGGGTCCCTGAAGCACTGCCCCGACGGAAGTGACCTGTCACTTAGGACCTCTTGTTTTGGACGTGATGTGAACAAGACACAGATTTCAACTGTGTGGATCCGCTGAGAGTTTGGAGTTTGTCAGTCAACACATTTTGGAGCTGTGATTTGAGCTTCAGGAATCTGGATGCAGGACTTTATTCCCAATCCCCTCGATCCCTGAAATCAGCCAAATAGAACAAGCAGCCTACACAGGAGTAACACCAAGAAGATACAGTGCAACGAGCAAACTATTGCAAACAGAACCTTCTTTTCCTTCAGGTTTAGAAAACTTGCCACTAAATAATCATAAGTGTAACAGTAACAATCACTCACATTTTAAATTCTATGTGCTGGGGAGCTGCCTTATTGCATTTAGTCCCCAAGACAACCCTGCATACTAAGTACCATTTTATCCCCATTTTACAGATGAGCAAACTGACATTCATCAAGGTGAAGTCACTTATCCACGATAATAAAACTAGTGGGAGAAAGAGCCATTATTCAGACTCTGGTGTGTTGCCTGCAGGCCAATGGCAAACACACAGAATTTGCGGGGCCTTTCTGACAGTGGCTGTTACCAGCATGGGTTCCTGTAAAATAGGTCAGGACAGAGCTGTGAGGAAGCAGGATTCATTCTAGGCCTGTGGCTCAAAAGGTAGTCTCCTGTGAGGCCCGAGCCCTGCTCATAAACCGTCATATGCATGAGTGTGTGTACACGGGTGTATGTGTGTGTACGTGTGCCTGTGGTGTTGCATTTATTGGCTAAATCAGTATAAACTCTGCCTACAGTGCTTTTTAAATTCTTTTCAACTATTTATATTTCTAAAGCTTTCATTAAAAAAATCCTTCCTCCTATATTGAAAGCCATATGTTTGTTCCCAAACAAAATTTATGGAAATTACTAGATTATATTATTAGAGGCTGCTCCATGACTGTCATTTTGATAGAAGTAGGAACTAAAATAAGAACTGAAGAAGAAATTTTCTTGCTCTGGATATTTCAAAAGCAAACATATAATTATTGTTGAGGGTGAGAGTCATAAGCGCTGGGAATTCGGTGAACTTAATGAAAAGGGTCTTTGTCTGCACAGTGCCCCTGGATCAGCAAGGCACAGACTTTCTACAGAGATCACACAGCAAAGTGAGAAAAGGATGCCGTGCCTGCAAACATCTCCCTCAAATACTCCTGCCAAGATGCCTCCGTGAATGCGTCACCGCTTTTATAACATAATAAATATTTTTAGGGATGAAAGCAAACAGAAATATATTGTTGAATCAGCTTTTCTCATGGGTGAGAAAATGGAGGAAGACCTCAAGACCAATTAAGTTCATTTTACCCTGCAAAGCAGTGAATGAAAGCTGAAGTACATACACACCAACAAACACACACGCTCACCACTCAATTAATCCTAATAAAAGAAGGAAACAAAACCCCTCTAACCCAGCAGCACCAGATGAGATGTAAATTGAGGCTATTAGAAGAATAAACAAGGTATCATGAAGTCAAGATCGGCATCAATTCCTCCATCCAGTCACACTAATAATTCTTTGTGATAATAATTCCTCACACTGATTCAGTGAATGGAAGTGATGGATAAAAACACCAGTGAAGCAGAAAAAAGGTCTGCTCGGGGCTCAGCAAATTACAGCTTTTGAAGGCAATAACCAGAGCAGAGCCTGTCCCAGATCTTCAGGAAAAGGCTTTGAATAATGGATGCGACACTGCTTTGAAAGTTAAAAATAAGTGTGATGCAGGCAAGAGAAGGTGGGTCTTAAAATACATTCTCTAGCGGGACTGACAGAAAGGTCAGAAGGAATCCCTTACTTCACAGGAGTGACAATCATGTAAAATAAAGATCTCAAATAACGTGAATGCTGATCTAAGGGAATTATTTAAATTGTAGTAAAAGGTGGAGTCACAACAGATTCAGCCCAATCTCAGAGATACCAGAATCTTCAGTGCAACTTTTGTGACCTGGAACTTACCCTTAGGATCTCAGAAAATATTAGCTCTAAAAAGCAAGCAAGCAAGCAAACCCCAAACTCCAACAGAACAATAAACTAATTAAAAATGAGGAGTCTAGGGTGAGGGGTGGCTGTGGGTGGGGGAGTCAGGACCTTCTGGGACAGGAACCTACCCAGATGTTCTGCCCTGTTCCCAGGGGAGGGAAGCCCTGATTGCATCTTGATACCTCGCCAGGCTGCTTTTTTACTTATCCTAAAACAGCAGACTTGAAAGGGAGATGAGTTATAAAAAATATGACCCTCTGCAAGAAGAGAGAGTGCAAAGCCAGACAGCACTGTGGTGGCCCTGTGGGCACGGGGGACCTGGAGGGTCAGCATCAGAACCCGTGCTGTCCCACAGGAACTTGGGGATGATGGGAACTTCCTCTGCCCAGCCTGATGAGGCACCTGGGAGCCACGTGCAGCCCTTGACTGTGGCTAGTTGAGGAACTAAATGTTGACTTTCCTTTAATTTTCTAAATGTAGATAGCTACATAGAGCTGGCGGCTGCTACCTTGGACAGCTCAGATACAGAGGAGTCTATTATTAACAGTTTTAAACATGAATGTCCTAAACGTTCACTTACCATCGATCACGAGCCTGTGCCATGTCCAGTGCTGCGCAGAGCCCCTCGCCTCCCAGGTCCTCAGGGCTGGTGCCATGCAGACCTGATGTCACACAAGCCTCCGCTCTGCCCAGTGAGAAAACCTGAGCACGAGGGGGCCACACGTTCCTCAAGTTTCTCCTGTAGTTTCTGACTGTCGTGACCAGAGTGTCTAGAACGTCCAGCTGCTGGGTGATACACGCTTGGTGTGGTGCTGGATTACCTCTGCACAGATTGGCAGGGAATAGAAAGGCTGTTTGGAGAGCTGTCTTGACCGAAATTTAAGAAGAATGTGGAGTGAGCCGAATAGTGTGCGTACAGGGGTTAAGAAATTGTGAACTATTTGCACACTTTAGAATGAGTCAAGGCAACGGGGTGTTATACCTTAGGCGTTTCCTTAGTCTTTTTTACATTTTTTATTCATATAGTGCCATTTATTTTTTTATCTTTCTTTGCTTTTCTCTTTTTTCCTTCCCCCCTTCCTTCCTTCTCTCCCTCCCTTTTTCCTTCCCTCCGTCCCATCCCTCCCTCCTTCCTTCCTTCCTTCCCCTCCTCCTCTCCTTCTGTGTTGGCAGGAGGGGTGGGCTTGTGTCTGTCTGGCATCACATTCAGGTATCACGCTGGGTTACGTGTTGAAGTCATGCCTGTGGTCACTGCTTAACATCTTTGGCTGCACCAGAGCATCTATTTTTGTTTTCAGGAAATAATCATGGAAACTGGCTCCCAGAGGCAGCCTCTCCTGAAGCAGTAGCTCCAGGTCCTGCTCTCTGTGCACTTTGCTCTGCTCTTGGAAATGTCACACTGCAGGGAGAGCAAGGAGCATCTGATGGGGCAACAGGAACCCGCTCTGTGGAGCCAACACTGGCGGGGTTTCCCCTCACTTTCCCCTGCAGCTTCTGTTCATCCTGTCTCTAGCCTGCAGAGTCAGAAGCCACTTGGCGAAGAGCACGTATTACAGTGTATGTGAGGCTGGAGATCAGGCATGACTCCTGCACTTTCTGCGGACGGTGGGGCATCGCCAGGTCCACACTGTTGGCTTGTTCCCAGCTCAGGTCATAGCAGGAAGGGCTGTTCCGGGGCTGCTTTTTGGAGCCCCTGCTCCCCCCACCCCCAACTCACCTTGTAGCTGTTTTCAGCCACCAGAGCTGGATTTATAACTATGTGTGGATTTAGCAAACGTAGAAACAAAAGCTTTCTTACACGTGGGCAAGTGAGCCAGAGAAGTGATGGGGAAAACGGTTCAATGAGGCAGTCAGTCTGGTCTAGGAGAAGCATAGAGTCGGTTCTGAGTCAGCTCAGGAGGAAGATGGGGAGAGACCACAACACAGTGCACGGCTGGCTCAGTGATTTTATTTTCAGTGGTTTCGAAGAGAGGAAACTTCTGTAGAGCAGACACTTGTTGAAACCAGTATCAAAACTGTCAGAAATGGGACTTCTCTCATTCAGAAAAAATGCACTCGTCTAAAATAACAAAAAAAGAAAAAAAAGGAAAAATTCCCTCAGATTTTTTTAGAAATTTTGACAAAGGTGGGTCTGTGCTGACTACTTAAAGATCTGTGTGGCATAGAAAATAATGCTATACATTAAAATCAACGACTTCTTTAATGTGATGAAATATGATATATACAAATAATCAATTAACAGGTGTACTCTATGTGTATTTATCTTTTACATATAAATGAATATAGGTCTTGTGGTTTTGTGTGGTTCAGGGCCCAGCCCAAAGTGAGCACAAAGATATCAGTTAAATGATTAAATGTTCTAATTTATTATAATTATTACTCCCAAACAAACCGTTGACCTCAGTCACTGGCTCTCATAGGCACATGCCTCTTTCTTTGGAGCTTTGTTTCTTAATTCATAAAAATATAGTTTCTCTGCTGTTTCGACACCTGCAAGGGTAAGAAACCAAAATAGGATTCAATGAAGACCAATGAGTTCAAGATTTCTAATATCACTGACATCTTTCCCACAACAATTATGGGAGATACAGGAATCAGGCATGATGCCCATTGGCCGGGGAAGGCAGAAAGCGGTTCAGTGATTTCCTAAAGTCACGTAACTTATTTGTGGCGAAAGAATGGATCTCCGTGATCCATGTCTCCAGGTCGCTGGCCCAGGACTGATGCACATAAATAGTCGAGGTGCGTCTGTCCCTGCAGACCTCCGCAGCTCAGAAAGAAAGTTCAATGCCACATCTTAACCACTGCCTGTTGTCCCAGAGGAAAACACAACACGGACCACATCCCGAAGGCTCAGATCTCCCCAGGCGCATAGAATCATCCTACCTGTTCCAAATTATTCTCCTTAAAAATCATAATTCTGTATTTAGAGTTGCCTGAAGGCCTGGGTTGAACGATTGCGATCAGATTTTCTAAAACTTATGAAATGGCTCTGTCATTCCCAGGGCTGGAGAACACCAGATTGTTACTTGGAAGCTGCACTTTTTACTCTTTATCTACCTGGGCTGACAAGTGCCTTTAATCTCATCAGCCAGTGGCAGGAATCGTGACTCATTTCGATTCTGAACATTAAGCATTTTGGTCTTAGGTGAAAGCGAGCAATGCATTTCCCGTTACTATCACAGACAGAGTGAAATTTACATTTTCATGGCATATAGTACTTTCACAATATTATTTTTTTTCTGAAAAGAATGTTTGCTCTTTTAATAGGGCAGGATCTGACCCTGGTGCCATTGTCTCTGTGTTCATATAGCACGCATTGCCTCAGCTCAGTGTTGATACGTGGATTTTTATACTCTGAACTGTCACATAGGCATTGTAAATACTGCACACACACACACACACACACACACACACACACACACACACACACGTGCAGGACCTTTTTAGTTGAAGCAGAATGTGGTCTCTAGTGAGGAAGCAAGGGGTGTGTATGCGTGTGTGTGTGTGTGTGTGTGTGTGTGTGTGTGTGAGAAACTAGAGAGTAAGAATGAAATAAAGACAGACACGGTAGTTGGACTTCTGTGATGCACATTTTCAAAATTCTAAGGAAGTGAAGCTATTCAGGAGAGGCTTCCTGGAGAAACGGATATCAATGCGGTTTTGAAGAACTCACGGACTTTACGGCAAATGAAAGGCTCCTCAAAGAACAAAGCTTTGCCTCCTTGTTGGAGGTGATGGGTTAGACCCAATGACAGTTCAGGAGACTCTCAATTCACCACCTGAGGACACAGTGGAAAGAGTCCCACACTTGGACCCAAAGGAAACAGGGTCTGACGGGCAGCCTTCGAGGCAGCTGGAGTGATGTCCAGCCCCCCTCCCCCGGCTTCTCCTGTGTCACCTGAGGAGAGGACTCAGAGGGCTCGCTCCATTGGACTAAGGGCCACATTCACCCACAGACATGTTTTCCTTGGAGAGGGGTAAAGAATTCTGAGTTAATGGCTAGACATGGAGAAATCCCATTTGGGCTTCTTTGGAGGAGGTGGCAGAGGGGAACTCTGGGGGCATTGAATAGGTTTGGCTTTTTACCTGAGACTGCTACGCTCATCACAAACAGCAGCGTCTCCAGAGGCCAGCCTGACACGGAGCCTCCCTTTCCCGCGGCCACCGGACTGCGCGGCTGAGTGATGGCTGTCCTGTGGGAAGGGCCGGCCTCTCCAGACCCCATGTGGCAGCCACGCTGAAGTCCCACGTGGGTTACCACCACCCATCAGCTGCCGTGTCTGTTTTTGTTATCATGGAACCATTTTCCTGGATGTCTGTCTATCCAAACTGGTAAAACGGAATCTAGATTAAGAGAAACGTTTGAGTTTTCTCATACTGACTTACATGGTCAGGCTGGCCTCCGAAAGCATTTGGGTTTGTGATAAGCATAGCAGTCTCCCAGGGGAAAAGCCAGATCTATTACAATTCTCCCAAAGTTCCCCTCGGCTGCCTCATGGCCTTCACCTTGCGCTCCCTGGGCTCTGAGCACAAGGGTCTCCAGTCTCCTTGCAGCTCCGCAGGCCCTTCGGGGACGCCCTACCTGTTGGGCATTGACACCAGCTACATCATCTGACAGTAGGATGACCTTCCTCCCACCTTGGGTCACGGAGTTTAACTGCCTGAACCTATTTTGTTAGCCACACCCTGCCTATTTTCAGAATAAACTCAGTGTTTTGTTTCTACTCACTCTTGGCAAATGTTACCTCTCAGAGCTTTGGACGTTATTGATAAATAACCCAGGATGTTGTGCTTGGTCGTTTTCCGTTTATTTATTTTTAGACATCAGAATATCTTGTTTGGCAGCCCTGAAAATCACAGCCCTTGAATAGTACTTGGGATGAAAGTACTATTGGTTGGAATGAAACCTTGTCTTTGGGGGAATTTGATGGTGTGAAAGTCCAAAGCCAACTTGGCTGAGATTCTTCATGGCGAGGCTGGACCTTGATGGTTTCTTCACCACTTAGGTGGACACCAGGGGGGGTGGGAATCACTTATGAGACCATTTGATTGACTGACTAACCTCAGGGGGAGAATGCACCCAGGCAGTGACCGAGCCTTAGGGGAGGCGAAGAAATGGCCAGTGGTGTCCACGGGGGCTAGGGAGAAGGGTGCCTGCCGTGGTTAATCTCCCCTGGGAACAGCACCACCTGCGGGCACTCTCGACCTCACAGGCCCCACACAAGGGCTTAGTCAACGCTGGCAGCGCCAGGTCAGCCAACTGCAGGGATGGGAACCACGCGGGGTTGTGATATTTTAAAAATCAGTCACAAGTCTCTTGATTGAAGTGATGCTGTCTATCGTAGTCTCCAGACAGAAGTGGTCCACTAATAAATAGAGTCACAAGGCAGTCATGTTTACTCGGTGAAGGTCCAAAAATAGTTGGAAGGAAATCTGAAGATAAACAGTAGAACAATATTCCTTTTTTCTATTTGGGGCTCTTCATTTTATTGAAATATGGATCAAACGGTGATTTCAGAATTGGGAAGATCTGGTCAAAATGCCAACCATGGTGTGATGTGGTCTGTACAAAATGGGATGACAAAGTGGTTTTCAGATCTGCTATTATTTCTTTGTTATTCTCTAAGCGCTGATTCAGTGATAGAAATCAAAGAAAGTTTACATTTATTTTTAGGGTACAAAACATTTTTTACATTTTATGTATAGTTCTTGAAAAAATTGTGTATGTATCAGTAGTTCTCAATCAATCAGGGAGGGTTTTGCCCCCCTCCCCCCATCCCAGGATATATTGACAATGTCGAGGGATGCTTTTCATTGTCGGAACTGGGAGGGAGGGTGCTCTGGGCACCCAGTGGGCAGAGGCCAGGGATGCTGCTAAACATCCTACAGTGTTCAGGACAGTCCCCACAGCAGAGAGTCACCTGGCCCCAAATGACCTTAGAAGGGTTGAGGTTGAAAAGCCCTGAGATGTGTGTGTGTACTTTTACATGTATGTATGTATGTGTGTATATATACACAGATATATACGTATATATATAGATGGAGGGAGAGATATTGTAGTTCCATTTGCTTGTCTGTGGATCCACAAGCAAGGGCTGAATTTTATTTCCTGCATAACCAGCACACCCTGATGTTCCAAAAAAGCAGGAATTACGACTAGAAGAAATACAAGACTGGTTTTTTTTTTTAGCTGAATGAAGACTCACAAAAAGATCCTGAAAAAGTATTCTCCTGACAAATACTTGACTGAGATTCTCAGAATTCCCTCCACTTCCTCACCTGCCTGCTGTTTGGGGAACTGTCACCTTTGAGCCTTGGATGTTTCGCTTTTAAAATGGGGAAAATAATGAGCATTTAACTGAAAAGAAAAATATGGGAAGTCCCTTTCTGAGCCCAAACGTACTCTATAAACAAAGTGTTAGGATAGTCAAGGAAAGAGGAAGGTCAGGGAAAAAGGTTTAATAGGGAATTAAAAGACTAACAATACAACCACAGTAAAACAATCTCAGATAGGTTTTTTGTCGCTGTTTTTTGTTTTTGTTTGTTTGTTTGTTTTTTCCCCAGAGCTGTTTCCAAAGTGAACTTCGTTGGAAGACTTTTCAAGTTCCTCTCCATTTTTCAGCAACAGTTTCAGAAAAGCAAACTTATTTCTAGCAATAAAAAAAACAAAACAAAACACCTTACCTTCACTACTGTGTTTCCATGATAATTTCAGTCAGATGCCCTTCAATCCAGCCAGTGCTGGACCTGCTTCTGTGAGGGGCACCCAGAGGCGTCCCCACCTCCGAATGATGTCCATTCATGGATTCAAAACAAATAGGGTGATTTCAAGATGAGTTGGTAATTGAAAAGAATGTGGTTAGGAAACTTGACGACTATGATTAAAATGGCCCACTCACCTCCTTCTGTCACAAAACAAACATATTTTCAAGAACGTTGTGGTACATTTAATAAGTACAGTTGGAGATTACATCCTAAGACAATGCAGATTCTCTCATTACCAGAATCACTTGATTTTACATATGGGGTTGGAGCCTTCTCTCTGAACACATTCCTAACACTAGGCCCCAAGCCAGGGGAGGAGGCTGAGGAACAGAAGCCTCCCCACCATCAACATCCCCACCAGATGGTCCATCTGTTACAATTGATGAACCTACAAGGACACGTCATCCTCACCCAGGGTCCACAGTTGACATTAGAGATCACTCTTGGTGTCGTTCGTACGTTCTATGGGTTTGGACAAATGTCTGACATGTAGCCACCACTATACATTTCACTGCCCTATAAATCCTTTGTGCTCCACCTATGCATCCCTCTCTCTACTTTAACCCCTGGCAATTACTGATCTTTTTGCTGCCTCTGTAGTTTTGCCTTTTCCACAATGTCTTATATATGGAATCATACAGTACATAGATTTTTCAGACTGGCTTCTTTCTCTCAATAATATACATTTAAGTTTCTCCATGTCTTGTCATGGCTTGACAACTCATTTCTTTTTAGCTCTGAACAACATTCCATTGGATGAATCACAGTTTACTTATCCATTCACCTGCTGAAAGACATCTTGCTTGATTCCAAGTTTTGACAATTATGAATAAACTAGCATTTTTAATGAGTAAGTCAAACTGTACCGCTAGGGTTTTTTTTTATCAAAATGGCTTTACTGACTAAAGAGAACAGAAATCTTGGGGTGGTCATGAAGTAGTTTGGGGCCATCATCACAAGAGAAAACTTCTGGGAATTTCCTATTTTATCCTAATATTTCTGGCAAAATTGCATCCTAATATATTTTTTATCATTCAAACAATATTTACACCTTTTATTATGACAAATTTTATCTTCCCCGAAGCCTCAACTGAATTTGATTCTCAGAGGGAAAAAGATATTTCTTTCTTCCCCAGAGTTATAGTTTTTCAGATGGAATCCTGTTTCACCTTGACATTCCAAAATTATTACAATTAAATCAAAGCATAAATGTACACAGATGACAAGTAAATATATAGATGCTACCCCCAACCAACAAAACAAAATCCCTAAATTATTCAAGTAAGCAAAATGGGCTCAATTTCCTACATGTTCTGTTCTAAAAGGAAAGCTTCAGAACACCGATTTTATTATGAATTTTAGTTGACTTTAATGGGCATTTTTCTTCTGAATAAAGACTTTGGCAAACGATGAGTCATCGTTTCGTACAATTCACCAAATGCCATTAGCAGAATAACAATGTGTGGCAATCAATGTGCTAATCCAAACTCAAAACCATTCCAGAGCAGGAGTCACAGGAGCAGCAACCCCTCCCATCCCCTGCCCCCTAATCACACCATAATTAGATCAGGGAGAATTACCTTGACTTCTATTGTTATTGCTCAGAATACCTTAGAATCCTAGAATCATAATGTGATCAGGGAATTTAGAGCTCATCACTTTTAACTTCCTAATCGTGAGGCACGAGAGAAAGCAGGGATTGTAAGGGACCCCTCCCAGATGAGATCACACAGCTCGCGAGCTATTCGCACGATGGATTCATTGCATCATTCAATGATTAATATGCTTCATCAGGCAGCCGTATCTGGAGTGTGGACTGTCCACATGTAGCTACATTTCGAGGAAGAATGGGGCGTTTTTGGTTTCCCTGGTGTATGCCGTGTTCTTGCTGTTCCTTCCAGTCATTACTTGTGCACTTTGCTTGCCCTGCCTTCTGGTCTACCATCATGTAGTTGGCGTCTCCATTTCTTTCTTTTTCTTTTAGTTTTTATTGGAGTATAGCTGATTTACAGTGCTGTGTTAGTTTCAGGTATACAATAAAGTGAATAGTTATACATATATATCCACTCTTTTTTAGATTCTTTTCCCATATAGGCCATTACAGAGTATTGAGTAGAGTTCCTGTGCTATACAGTAGGTCCTTGTTACTTATCTATTTTATATATTGTGGTGTGTATATGTCAATCCCCATCTCCCAATTTATCCCTCCCCCGCCCCGCTCCTTATCCCCTGGTAACCATAAGTTTGTTTACTACGTCTGTGGCTTTAACTCTGTTTTGTAAATAAGTTCATCCCTGAAGCCCCTGCTGTAACTGATGAGAACTCAAGAAATAGGAGCCAATGGATATTAAGAGCCCGTGTTTCTGGAATGAGTTGTGTCCAGAGCTCAGTCAGGCCCTCTCTGCTCTCCTCTTTACATGAGGCCCATTGAACTGGCTGGTCCCTGACCATCCCCTGTGCTCACTCGGGCGCATGGATGGATTTACACCCTGTGGGTCAGAGTCCACGGTTGGTCAGAGGTGGTGGTCCAGTCATTCTGGGCATTGTTCTGGTCACGGTCACATCAGGAGTCCATGGCCGCCCCTCCCCTTCTCTATCCAAGGTTAAAGGTTGCAGAGCCCAGAAACAGGGCATCCAGGAGCTGTGCTTTCTCCTTCCTCCTACTTCAGAAAAGGTGCCTAAAATTGTCAAAACACTTTCCCCCAGAGTAGGGCGGGGATGGCAGGAATTCTCAAGACCGGCTAGGAAGGCAGCAAGATCAAGCTGCTGAGGGAAGCGCAGAAATCAGGGATCCGGAGAAGAAGCTGGATGACTCAGATGCAGGGAGAGAAACACAATAGTTAGATGTTGAGGTGAGAGGCCCCCATGGCGCTGGCGGCCTGGGAACCCCCATACCCTGGGTGTCCTGGAGTCTCTGGGCGACAGGAAATTGCACTTCCCCGCAGGGAATCGGGGTTCCTGGGGTGCAGGGCGTCTTCCTGCTTTGGGTCTGAGGCTTTATTTCAAAGGCAGCCCACATGCTGTTTCTCAGGCAGGGCCTCCCCCAGGGCTGAGAAATATAGTAATTTTTACAAATATGTCAGTCTCTTCGATGGAATTTTAACAGCCTGTGAGTGAAGTTTAAACGAAGAGGGAAAGTCTAGCTGCTATTTTTAGAGCTGCCTTCTTCCCGGGCTCTGCTCCCTGCCTGTAGAGTTAGCCTAAACCCCTCTCCCCAGCCCATTTCCCAGCAAAAATGTTTGGAGAAACATTTTTTTTCACTATTGGTCCTATTGCTCAAATAAGTTCAATATCAAGGGTAAGATTTTTTGGACACATTTATGAGAAGAATAAGACATTTGAATTATAAGCTTAGACTCTTTAGGTAAAATTCTCCATCCCTTTTAGCAGAGGAGAGGCTCCCCTGAATGTGGTATTTTAGGTGAAACCCTTTTGCAGGGGCAGAAGGGCAGTATTGCCCTGAAGTCGGTCTTCCTAGGAAAGAGGCGCAGTGGCTTCTGTGAGGGGTCGTCTAGGCTGAACAGTGAGGACCGACGGGTGCACAGACTTGTGCTCAGGACACACACGGCTCCAGAGCTTTCCTCTGAGCCAGTTTTCACGCTCATGAGTTCAATCTCCTATTTCACATCGAATTAGTTTTACTGAGACATTCATGTCCGCCTTAGCCAGTAGGCAAACAGGATTGGGTACGGTTTAGATCTTGATTATTGAAAGCATATTAATTTTTCTAATGTTGAGCTCTTCATGGTTCTTAGGACTTGACTCATGAAGCTGGCGTCAGCTGGACAGTCTTTCTGGATTTATTGGTTGAAGGGTGACCACTGGTAACGGGGTAGGAAGACTGGAGATGCGGGACCCAGATGGGCAGCTGGTATCAGGAGGATATTAGTCTAACACATTCAGCCAGATTTTCATCCTTAGTTGAACCTGCCCTGTGATGAGGCAAAAGCTGTTCTGAGGCTGTGAAATAAATCAGACCCCAGGACTCCAAGCCGGCTGGGAGGGATGGGGTGAGGCAGTGCATCTGGGGGTGTGGGGAAGGGACTTGAACAGCAGGTAGAGCAACCAGTAACCCTTGCAAGGAAGAGATGGGCTCCCAGTGCAGGGACCGGAGACCATCAGCTTCATAGGGATGATCAGTGATGTATACACAATACGTTGTATTATAATAGTGAACGATTATATATATAATATACTGTATAATGTAACATAATATACTGTCTAAGCTATATTATAATAGATATATAGTGTATATTATTGTAGACATATATTATAGTATATTTTAATACACATCATACATATATTATAAATTATTATATAGCATGTTATATAGTATTTGTATTATAAAGATATTATCATAATAAACAGAATATATAATTATATATCATAATAATTTATATACTATATAGAAATATATAATAATGTGCAATATACTGATACTTTATACCTATTATAATATATAACATATTACATATAATTATACTATTATATTATAAATTATAATCTATATTTCATATAACTAACTATACTTATATATTATATAATTAGTTATAGTTTATTAGTTATAGTTATTATTAATTAGTTATAGTTATAATTATATGAGTATATATTATGAATATTATCTACCTATCTACATATTGCAAAGATACCCAAAGAGGAAGTCAATTTAAGTAATTGGAGATGTTCTTGAGGAGAAAATAAGAATTGAACATGTGTTTTATCTTTACAGACTATGTAATTTCTTTTAAACTAACGTCATCAGTAATTTAAGAAACCGAGTTTCTTAAGGGCAGGCCATGTGTGTTATGGCAAGCACGGCTGCCACCGAAGGATTTGGGGTGACACATCGTGTACTTAGCCATCGACCCCATCATTTCTTCTCTGTGCAGCCTTCGCTCTGAGTTGACTCCCGCTGTCCCTGTTTTCAGGGGACTCCAACTGGCCTTCCCCCTTCCCAGTTTCCTAGAGAGGGCGGGACCCATGATACAGTCCAGCGGAAGCCCAGGGCGGCTGTGCTGTGACCGTGTTTCCAGGATTTGCTCCAGTTCTCTGTTCACGCAAGCATAGTGGACAGGCAGCTGATGACAGGAAGGGGGCTGGGCTGCCGACCTCCCGGGCCCTGGGGGCTGTGGTGAGAAGGATGGCCCTTCCTGAGGACCGGGAGGAGTTGGAAGGAAGAGGGGTCCAAAGGGACAATGAGGGAGTGACCTGCCCTCCTTGTTGCTGTTTAAAAATCATCGCTGCATCTCCAGAAGCTCCTTTGTTGGCGTCACCCCTTGTGTTTCCCAACCTGGGATCCGTGTTGAACTTGCAGGTCGGGTGCATCTCAGGCCTCATGCAAGGGAAAGCTGGGCACCGACTGACACCCTGGGGGACCACGCCAACCTGTCAGAGGTCGAACAGGGATGGAAAGGAACCCAGGTGGAATCTGGGTGGGGGTCCCAGCATCCTCCCCAGTGCTGGGTCACATGTTTCAGCCTCTTCTTCAAGCCCAGAACCTGACCCCAGGAGCATATGAACAGATCCTTGCCCAGAAACCCCTCTGTGACAGGCCTGCTGTCCCAGGTGCTCTGTGGGGATATCCCAGACTCCTGGGGGTCAGCTCAGGCAGCCCACCCATCCCCCTGGACTCTCCCCCAACTGCTGGCTGTGGGTCAACCCTCATCCTGGCAAGAAATTACACACCATATATTAAACAATGACCAAGCTGCCTGGGCCCATCCATTTGTAAGAAAGACACGTGGGGTTGTATGGAAATGAGTTATAGCTCTGAGCTCCTGGCACAATCACAAATATCTTAGTGCAAAACACTGGCTTTCTGCATCCCTCTGTCCTGAAAGGGCAGCGTGTGTGCCTCATGCCTCAGTGATGGGCTTTCATCCTGGCTCCTAGAGATCAGCCAACTGACAGCATCAGTAACACTGTTTTCACCAAAGTGTGCAGCACACAGAGAACAGGTGACGTGAGAGTCGCCGACAGCTCACCACGAAGATTCACGTGACAAAAAGTAAAACCTTCCGATCCTCCACATCACTGCACATGAAGATCCCGCAGCCTGACACCAATGTTCACCGAATGAAACATAAATCTCTTTGAGTGCCCCATCCCAGCGGATATGTACAATGGTGGTTGTTTTGGGGGAAATCATTTAATCCGAAGTGTTTCGCAGCTTGCTGGCTGGATGCCATTGGGCAAAGTACTTAATCTTCGAAGCTCACAAGGTGCTGATAATGATGGAATAAAGTAATGTAAATAATAGGGCTTTTCAAACACAAAGTGCCAAATAAGCATGAGCTGGGCGTTATTCCCCTTCACGTTATCACACAGTATCCAATGTCTCATATATTGCTCGCTGTAAAGGAAGTTTAATATCTATTGAGCTGTATACTCGGCATTGAGTAATTCATCTTGTACAGTATCTCTATGCGTCAAAGTAGAAAATTATCACCGGAAAGCCTTCAGTTATGTTGATATTGGGGACTAAAAATATATATACCTCTGTATCAAATTAGGGCTTATTATTGAAGAATTGCTTTTTTTTTTTTTTAGAGAGAGAAATACAGTTTTTTGTTCTCTTTTTTTTTCAACGTAAAAAAAAAATGCAGGTGGTATTCCACTGCATCACTTTGAAGATGCAAGTTGTGCACAGTCAGTAACTTCAGATAAATTCTTATGCACTTTAAAACGAGCAGTTTAGTCAGCACCAAATGCAAAGAAAAGCCAACCAAAAATGCCTTATCAGCCCCACAGACTGAGTCTTACCTCTGCTGATTTTTCCATGTGGGAAACTAATGAACTGACAGATATTTTCTCCACAAATATTTATGGAGTTTCTGCCATGTACTTGGCTGGATTGACAGGGTTCTAAACATGGGTCTTTGAAGGCTTATTCACGTCGTGATTTAGATGTCAGAGGAGAGGCTTTTCCCAGGAAAGTTCCCCGCCCACCCCTGTCCACCACTGAACCCTGGGGTTACCCCCTGTTGGAAATAGAAGCTTCAGGAATATGCAGGGGAGAAGGACTCTTCTGAAGGAGCGTTAATGCAGTGCTGTGTGTTTGCAAGGTGAGCTCATAGAAGACGACACGTTCCCTTCTACGCTCTTAGCTTCGAGGCTGGTCTTGGGATTACACTGACACAGACAGACGAGCAGGAGACAGGCATACAGCTTGTATTGAATATTTTTATGTACACAGTGGAGTCTTCAGAAGGAAAATGAAGATCTGAAGAAGCCGTTAGGCCCCAAAGCTTAAATGTCTTTTACACAAAGAATGAGAACTTGTGGGGATGTGACAAGGCAAAGGGGTTTGGGGTGGGGGCAATAAATTGTGGGGCAGGGATGAGGAGATATGGGGGGGAAGGAATGGAAGATTAGGGCTATTTTAGTAGGTTATCTGTACAGGTCCATTCTGGCATCGCTAAGAATGTTCTGATCTTCCTGGCCCAGGGAGGGCCCCCTTCTCCTGGGAAATTTGAGGACCTGCTTTTGGGTAGAACATGGGAGTCAGAGAGCCCTTCCTGCATCTGCTGATTCTACAGAACCTCCAGGTCAAAAAGATCGGTATGCCAAAGAGGCATACGGGGTGGCGTGTTCTGAAGCCCTTCAACCTTTGGAACCTTGAACATCCGTAATAACCATAAAAGGACCCGTAGGAACTGAGAACGTCACACATAACTTACTGAGGTTGATAAACACGGGGGAGGGGCCTCTCTTGTCCATCAGCCATATTTGCTGCTCTCTGACGGTCGAAAGCAGAGAACAGTGTCTGGCGTGAGTAACAAGGGCAAGAATGTTGTTGGAGAAAGCTGCACCCAGTGCGTCAGACTCATGGGATTTATGGCCCCAGAACAGACCGACATCCAGATTCTTGTAGGAGAGCTGCTGCCTATTTCTAGCAAAGCCCGAGCTTAATTTTGCAGGTCTCAGAGTTTTAGATAACCAGTTATTTATTTAAAGTTGTATCCCCACGTCTGTACTCTGATCTGCTCTACAAATATTTGGCCAGACAATGAAATATGATGTGAAGTTGTATCTCAGCACGCTGGAAACCTTATATATTTTAGTTGATTCCTTCATTCTGTACATGCAGTGGTGCAGTAGAGAGATTCCTTCTTAAAGGGAAAATTTAAAAGCTTGGAACTAATTTTTTCATAACTTTAAGTTCACTTTAATCTGGTAAGAAGCAATGTATTACTCAAAGCCGTAAACTTATTTTTTATGTAGTCCAGTTACAAAATATTCCTCTCTTTATTGTCAAGCAAATGATACTAGGTATGAGGAGATTCCTTTTCAAAGTTTAATTCCAAGAACCGAGCTGTATTGTTATTCAGTTTATGTCAGTTACTTGCTATGTGCTTCTAAGCCTAAATCATAATTGCTGTCAGCAGGTAAGGGGAATTAACAAAAAATAAGCAATAAACTTTGCAATTTAACTGTTTAATTTCACTTATCTATTGGAAGTTAACAACACAGACTTCCTAATTTGAGGGAAAACTCTAATTTAATGCTAGTAACCATTGGGGACAGCATTCTGAAATAGAGAACAAACAAGAATATCAGAATCATTGAAAGTAAATTATTCTTAGTTGCTTGAGAAAGGACACCATTTATACTGAATTCCAGTTTCGTGGGCATGTAAAGACAGACTTTCTTATGTCAATTGATAATCTCTTCAGAAAAGTTTAAGACATTCAGTCATATATTTCCAACGGTGACTTCTTACCTTGTTGTTTTATATAGTCTACATTAATTAAAGCACCCACAATTTATTATGTCAGATATGAATATATCAGAAGTTAATATATAACTTCTTTGGCTTCCTTTCTCTTCTACATGAAGAGAAATACCTGTTTTCTGTATTTCCTTGTATATTCCGAGCAAAATCACTATTTTGTCCCAATCACCTTCGTTCCTGGAGGGTTACATGTGGTGAAGTCTGACGCCACCCCCATCTGGACGGCTGCACAGTGAGTCCAGAGAGGAGCGCAGAGAATCAAGTTGGAGGTATTATTCGTGTTTGGGGAATTACTGCCCAATGAGGGCGAAACACTGCCACATTCCCCGCCACCCCCCCACCTTGAAGACTTCAGGCAAATTGCTAAAATCCAGCTATTGCCAGAATTGTGCTGCAGTTGACTCCCTACCAGAAACTGGTGAAATTAATTAGATGAGGATGCAGAGGGTGTCTCTATGCTCACTGGTTCCTGGTTTGAACTGGGGGCTCGGGATCAGGGAATCCCATTCCTAAACTTCCAGGAACCTGAGCCAAACATGTTCAGGGAATCTTACTGATCTGTTGTGGAGAAGGGTTTCACATCCACGAAACACTAAAATCACGATGAGAAGAGGTTCTGCTACAAATGCAGGTGGGGCAGGTGGACAACAGTCAGGGCCCAAAGGCACCTGCTGAGGGACGAAGGCACAACTGCACAGGAATACAACTCTCTCGAGCCTTTTATGCGTGTCATAATAGAGATTTTCACATCATGTGATACAGCCCACAGGGATGGAGGCTGTCAAATTACACATTTTCATAAACAGATTTAGTGTTTCTGTGTCTGTCTTGAAATAGAGTAATATTACTCGTATTAGCAGGAATAGTATTAGGCCAGGAGTGAGCAGTTGGGGGTGTGTTACTCAGCCCTCTCTATTTGCACGTGACTCACACCAGGTAAGGAATGAAGGAGTGGGGTGGAGTTTGGGGGGGGTACATGGGACACGGGATGGACATGCTGTGGGGACCTGGGGGAAGGTGGAGGGCGATGACCACCACCCCCTCCCCCCATCAGGGAGGCAAGTGGTCCTGAATGTAAGGGCCAGGCCAGCTCTGTTCCTAGTGGTACCTGGTGTAGGTCCCTGAGTTCTTGGCTGTGACCCTTGTAATGAGATACAGATTATCCAGAGAAACACGCACAGAGCTGCATTCACGTGTCCACCTCGTGTCCACGTGGGAGATGCCCCAGAAAGTGAGGGACTCTTGGGGTGGCTCAGAATTCAGGCTTAAATACCGTCCTGGCAGGGGGAGGTGAGGGGGTGCAGGCCTCTCCGGGGAGAGAACATGGTTTCCAGGGAAGATGAGTGGCCCTTAGAGGACGGATGGGAGGGTGGCAGTTGGTGACAGGGTCTGTCTGGGGGTGGGATCCACTTCTAGGCTCCTCTCCTGGGACAAGAGTCAGTCTTCCTGGTGGTGAAGCTCCCGGGAGGGGACCTGTGACCCCGAGTTCCTGTGGAGGCTCTGTGTTCAGGCAGGTGAGGGCGTTCATGGGAAACTCCCCCTGCCTTTCAAGTACCTTCAGATCAATGTAATCAGTACATCAAAGTGGTACATTTGGGGATGGCAGGTGCTGAATGCCTGGTCATGTTTTGGGGTGGCGTGTTCTGTTGCCCTTCTGTGGACTCCTGCTGTCACTGTCCCAAGGACTTGGGGACATTTTCCCCTAAAGACCCGCCCCCGGGGGCGGGGCATGCAGAGCTCTAGGAAGTGCCCTGTGGAGCAGCGTGAGGCCTGGCCTGGACCAGTGCAGGGAGAAGGCTGTGGGCACTGGTGAGAGTGGGAAGCACAAAGCCCACTTTCCCAAGCTGGCCCCTCCCCACCCCCGGCCTCTTGTCCCCGCCCTGTCCCTGTCCTTCCCTACATCAAGGCTGGGCCCTGTTCTAAGAACATGGCTCACGGGGAAACACACACACACACACACACACACACACACACACACACACACACACACACACACGAGTGTCTTGGGTTGGGCTCCAATGTCATTAGCACGGCTCCCCACTTTTCCACTGAACACTCCTTTCCCTCCAAGTGTGCCTTCAATGAATTGTCACTTCTTTTAGAAAATGATGCCTTTTAAACCATGCGGCCAATATTCTTTCCAGTATGCTATCAACCTCCTTCAGAGCTTCATCTGCATCTTCCCAGCCAACTCCCTTCTACCCCTACAGGAACTCAGAGAGCTCAGGAAGTGTGAACCTAACAGAGCAGCAAGAAGCCTGAATTCCTTAACCTTGGAGAAATCATTTAAAATTTGTGAGCCTCTGTATGAGTGAAGCCAGTCAACTTAATTAGGCTCTAAAACCCCTTTAACTCAAAAATGTTGAACTTGCATTTCCTTTTCTCCAGATTCCCAGGCTTTTCTTACACGGGGTTTTCTAATCTGCCCTCCCAGACTCCTCCCCTTTCAGCAGCCACACCCACCCCTTTCCGGCCTCAGCCTGGGGGCCACCACTCCAGAGGGGAATTTGTGCTTCCTTTATTTCATTTACTTCATTCCTGTAGGGAGCAAGCCCCAACAAAACACACATAAAACAAATGTAAATCTTTACTTGTGATCATTTTTCTTCCCTTTCTTTTTTCCCCATCTTATGGATTCCTCTCTGATTTTTGCTTTTACATAATTGGGGGTAGCACTTACAGACAAGATGTTGGATGGTAGTCACACTTGAAGAGGGAGGGAGTTGGTCAGTGCAGGTTAAACAGCAGGACGATGACATTTAAATGGCGGGATCACTTACCCATTCACGGGCATGACCAGAACAGAATGCATACAAAAACACACACATAACACATAAACACACACACAAATAACCATCCTTTTGCCTCGCTTCCAGGATTTGGACATTTTTTCTTAACATGATTGTGAGTGTGGCTGCATTTATACATATTTATCGGGCACATATCACATGTTCTAAAGGGTGTATTATGACCCACTCCCCTTATAAAACGCTTCTGACTTTCGGTCTTGATGCTTTTATTAGTTTTAGTGAATAGTCATTTGTTGCTGATAATTTTAATGTTGCCCCTGGAACTGGTTTGTTATTTTCAGAGATTCATATCCTCCATGTGGGTTCAGAAACATCTGTTCAGACCAGAACATACCAGTTAAAGCTATATTCTGCTCCTCTCCACCTGCATCCAGATGGTTACGTCTACGGACTATATACTATAAAGTTTCACCACCTACTGTAATTTAATTCATTTTCTTTTGTATGTTTACTGAAACTATTTAAGACAATAAGAAGTCCTAATAAATTCTAATGTCCTAAAAGTTAAAATCTCTAAGTACGTGTGCATATGTGTGTTTCTATTAAAAAGGTATATGTTTCTGTTAAAACGTGTATAAATCACATTATTTTAAAAAAATATTAAACATTTACCCTGAGAGGATTTTTAAAATCCAAACAAAATAAACTTCATTAGAGGTATAGCGTCAAGAAAGAAAATCATTGGAAATTATGATGCAATTATTACTTAATTCAACAATACATACTTCATCATAGAAACATAAAAGATACTTTTCATTGATCACTATTTTGAGAAAAATGACAAAGCTATTCAAATAACTAAAAAAAAGTCAATTTTCAGATAATTTTGCTTTGGAAAGGATGTTTCATGATGCTTTATTGATCAATTATCTTCATGTGTTTTTCACTGTTATACCCTGTTATTTTGCAAACTGCAACCTCACAATCCTTATTAAACCGACATATAGGTTTAAATAGTTGCAAGTGACACAAGTTTCAGCATACTGTAATATGGACAGATAAAAATGAAACGATCAAATTACTCTTTTCTATGTGGTCAGTAATTTGGTACTGACCATCATCTATTAAAAGAAAATATACAATCAATTAACTGTAGGAATTGGACATTATTCCTATAGTATGGATTGAGTAGGACCCTGGCTCTAATTCTTTGTGTTTCTCTGGGGTTTGCTTAACCAACCCCATGGCTCATCTTTGTCGTGTTGTTTTCCCTCATGGTGATGAAATGGCTGCAAAATTCCCAAGAGTTGTGTTTGCATCCCATACTACTTCCAGAGGAATAGAAAGAACTTCTCTCCTAGGGGTCCTAAACAGGACTGGAGAAAACAGAACTTGCCCAGGGGATGGAATGATGCCTGATCATTACTAGTTAAGCTACATATACTACTCCTTGAGTGAGAAATATACATTCTGTTCACTCTATTGTCATTTAGGGCTTCTTATGAGGTCAAAACATAACTCAAATCTTAATTTTAACCTAAAGATGTAGGAAGTCTGATTATAATATCCCATTTCATAAAGCGGCATAGCTTCAATGTGCTAATAGCAGATTGCAGGGACAGATATTTTTGTCTTTTTAGCTCGTGGCTACAATTCCAGAGTCTATCACAGTGCCTGGCATGCAGTAGATTCTGTATGATGAGTTGTTAAAACAAGCAATAAAGAACATCAACCATGTGATAAGAAAGAGCTTCGAGTGAAACAGGAGCAGCATCTCTGGTGCAAGCTGTTGATTGTTAATGGCAATCAGCTTGTTGGGAGCTGTAACCCAAGACACACTAAGTATTAGTCACTCCGGTCTTGTCATCCATGTTGATTCTATGGACCCCTCTTCCCATTACTCCACTCCCACCTCCTCCCCCCAAAAGCCCTCTGTACATCTTATTTCTCTGGAGCGATGTGAATCGGCACTTCCCCTTCTGCAATGGAAGGCAGTGATTGTATGTGTTGGGACACGCCACCTACTACCAAGAAACTCTATTTCTGTCCCCTTCATTCATCAGGAGGAAACACCAACGGCTCTAGCACCTTGTCAGCATTTTCTGGACATCACAACAAATTAGTGTCTGTTAACAAGGTCATGTTGATTTACTTCTACTTCGTAAATAAATTCTTGAAATATTTATGCTGATAGAAATACAATGATTGAGAGTATATCAGTGCTCGAGAAATATCTAGGATTCTTTGCGCCGTAAACATTTCTTTCCCTTCTTTTTTTTTTTTTTTTTTTTTTTGTGGTAAGCAGACCTCTCACTGTTGTGGCCTCTCCCATTGCGGAGCACAGGCTTTGTGGCCATGGCTCACAGGCCCAGCTGCTCCGTGGCATGTGGGATCTTCCTGGACCGGGGCACGAACCCATGTCCCCTGCATCGGCAGGCGGACTCTCAACCACTGCGCCACCAGGGAAGCCTTCTTTCCCTTCTTGATCTTAAAATGTGAAGCCTTTGGTTTTTAAGAAATAGTATTTGGTTTTTAAAAATAGTATTTCTTACTAGTTTAAAAAGAAATAAATAGGTCTGTAGAGTCCCTAAGATATTTGGACTGATTCATGCAAACACTTATGTAAGAGTTCACCAAATGGAGAATTTATAGGGAGAGCTGACAGATTAGAAGCCTCCAGCATTTAAATTTACCAAATGAGAATAGCCAGAGAACAAGAATTACAAGTAAAACTACTTTATTTTTTTGGCCCTGGTCTCTACCTTTGTTTTCATTCCTCCATTTTCATTAAGGGAGGTGCCGCAGTGGATAATTTATATTTGGTATCATGTACTCTATTTACTGTCTTTTCATCCCTTAAAAGGCCCTAAGACAATATTCCAGCGTTTGGTTTTTGGGCGTAACTGCCTGTTTCCAGGATTCAACCATCAGAGGCAGTAACGTGTCCTTTCTAGAAACTCTGCCATCCTGAGCATGACTCAGCCAGGTGAATACATTTAAGGCCCCAAACTTTGCCAAATTTAAAAGGCCTCCAACCACAAACAAAGATTGATTTATTATTGTTTTCATTAGAATGGCATTTTATATATGTGAGTGAACAAGGTTATAAGTACTATGCTGCACTATAAAAAGTAATTTAAAAAAAGTTGTTTTCAGTAGTTGGGAGAATATTTTGAAAAGAAACCTTTTAAATGTGCTTTTAAATGTGTTTTGCTATAAAGGGCTATTTTGGATTCTGTGCTCTGTCAGAATAATACCGGGTCTGCTTTGTTAAGCGTTATAACCCAACCCGTGAGAGACGTGCTGACCGAGGGCGTTGAAGGCGTTGTGATGGAGAGACTGGTGCTATGTCCACATCCAGGCCATTGGTCATTCTGGCCTGACAAGAGGTATGGGGTCGGCAGCTCTGGGAACGAGCATGCAGAGAAAGGGGGGTTATTCCAGCGGCATCTGTAGTGTGGTTGAAGCTCACAGAATGATAAGGAAGTATATTTTATTTAAACATGGAATAGTGGGGATGTGGGTAAGGAGCTTTCCATAAAGGAACTGTGTTAGTCCTTTAGGAAGTCTGTGCAGGGCCTCCTTCTAAGGCCTCTGCTTCCTTTAGTCTTTAAGTGCAGTGGCCAAAGCCAACTCAAATTCATTTGTTCTCTGGAAAACACCGAGAACCATATATTCCAAGCCCCCAAAGATATCTTTACTATTACTCAGATCACCAAGTCCTGTTATTTTCCCTCAATTTTTTTCTAGATGTCTTTTTAGTAGAGGTTGTGACTGTCATTCCAGAATCATTGCCTCAGCCTCGCAGATAAATGGCCAAAACAGATTCTCCCCAGTTCCCCCCATTCTGTTCACTACATCCAGATTAATCTTCCTTAAAAGTTACTTTAGGGACTTCCCTGGTGGCACAGTGGTTAAGAATCCACCTGCCAGGGCAGGGGACACGGGTTCGAGCCCTGGACCAGGAAGATCCCACATGCGGCAGAGCAACTAAGCCCACGTGCCACAATTACTGGGCCTGTGCTCTGGAGCCCGTGAGCCACAACTACTGAGCCCGCGTGCCACAACTACTGAAGCCTGTGCACCTAGAGCCCGTGCTCCACAAGAGAAGCCACTGCAGTGAGAAGCCCGCGTACCGCAACTAAGAGTGGCCCCCGCTCACTGCAACTAGAGAAAGCCTGCACCCAGCAATGAATACCCAGCAGAGCCAAAATGAATAAATAAATTTATTAAAAAGAAGTTACTTTCATCTGTCTCCTGGCTCAAACATTTTCAATCACCCCGTGTATCACGATGCACCAGATTCCCAGCTTCACCTGCCTCTCGGGGTCCTCCAGGGATGAACCCTGGCACTCACCTGACTTTGCCCATGGTCATCCTGTCAGCAGTTCACTGTCCATCTCCTCTTCTCATCCAGGGGGTGTCTGGCCGGTGGGAACACCTCCCCAGGAAGCTCTCCCTGATCACGCCAGCTCTTAGGGATGTTCTTCATCCCGAAACCCACCATCACACAGCCCTGCATTGTCTCCCCTGCTCCAATTGTTCCAGAATGTTGATCCCACTATGCTCATTCAATGAGAAGCTCTTGGAAGACAGACACCACGGTATTTCGTTTCTTCAGTATCACTATAGATATGGAAAACAAATGACCAAACCAACAAAAAAGAGGTATTCCTTAAGCATTTGGTGTGACACTTAGAAATGATACCTAATCATTCTTTGCCTGATATTCTTAGTAACCTGAAACCTTCCAAATACAATAACTGGGAGAGAAAAAAAGAAACATCAGTTATACAGACTTGTTTAGGATTTTCGTGGCTATGCCAGTAATAGGATATGGCATCATGATAGCAGGGCATTTAGGGATAGAGATGAGCTACCAAGTTAGGTGGAAAGATGAGCTTTAACCCATCATGTGATTTATTAAACAGCTGTTAGTCAATCAGAGGGACAGCTCGTGGCTTGCCATTCACAGCAAAGAGGAAAAAATATTCTCTCTTCTTTTATTTTCAGATGCCAGGATCTAATGATTAGAACAATGACATTTAACGTGACAGAAATCTTACTTTATTTTCTAGTGATTAGTACCATTCGAAGTGGTATCAACAGAGTAACATTAACTAAAATCCTGTTTTCACAGGGTCAGAGCATCTTTGATGGGGCCAGGTAAGAGCTGTGTGTTCACTATGCCCTCATCTATCGTCTGTTATTTTTTAAAGTTTTACTGAAAAGCATGAGGGTGGATTTAGAAGCGAACAGCCCATGCATTCAAGCTGGAAGTGCATCCTCAGAGGTTTTCCCAGGTGATTCAGAATAGGAAAGACAGAGAAAGGGGGCCTGGAAGGGGAGGCCTGTGAATGAGGAAAGATGGGCTGTATCCTTTAATTTGATCAAGTGTTCTCAGGGGTCGTTCGTCAGGGTGGGTAGATTTTAGGCACCAGATGGGACTTCCCTGCCCAATCAGCTGAGCTGGCTGGTGAGTCCGGCAAATGATGGAGGCAGTTGACAAAGTCAGCAGGTTTAGTTCTGCCACTCCGTCCATGCTAATCCTCCATTTGGTGGTGAGGACTTTGTTCTGGGCCTGAATCTGTGATGGGGAAAATCCATTACCGTGGTCCTAATCCTTAGATGCTGGACACACATGGTTCATCGGCTGCCAGGCAGAGGCACGTGTGTTCCCGGGATCCCATATCTTTAGGAAGGTGAAAGGGTTTTGTTGTGAGTCGTGTGTGCGCTGTATTTGTATTTGTTACTTGCTTCTGTTTAACAAAACCTGTGACATGGGAAGCAGTGCAGGTCGGTCATCACACGGCAATTTTGGCCTCATCACCAATGAACACATGTAAAAGCACAAAGTGCAACACTGTGAAAAGTTAAGGCAGGTGGCCCTCGTGATGTAACTCACAAACTCACACCTTATTTTTCTGTGGTGACGATCCTTGGTGGGGAACTTTATTATTCAAGTAACACTTTGCCTTTGAACAGTCTTGACGACGCTTCGAGCCTTTGCGTGTTCCCACCTGGTCATGGTCATCCTTTGAAGGTGGGCTGTGATCATAATTCTCATGTCACAGATGAGGAAGCTGAGGTTGGCAGCTGTTTATAACATAAAACAGCTAACACTTCCCGAGCACTCATTCTATTCCAGGTTCTGTTCTGCTTACTCATATGTATCAACTAATTTCATCCTCAGTCAGACCTGGGAGGTAGGATCTATTATTATCTCCATTTTACAGATGAAGCAGTGAAGCACAGAGAACTTAAGCAACTTGCCCAAAGTCACACAGCTAATAACTGGAACCTGGTTATTCTTCAGCGCCTCTGATCTTAACCACTCTGCTGAACTGTCTTTGTCATTACACGCTTCTATCTGATGCTGAATTACACTTTTCTGTTTATACATCTGCATCCCTTTACAGAGCTCTGGCTGCTTCTTGAAGGAGATCGTTTGTTTCATTCACATCTTTAAAAGTACTGGTGCCCTCATTACCTCCTGGCACAAAGCTTGTGTTCAGTGCATGTTTGCTCGGCCCTGCAAGAGGCTCAAGGGTGCTCAAGGCTTCTGATCAGTAAGTATTCATGCTGCCATTTGAAATCAGACTTTTGACTCTTCTTTGAAATGTGGTTTCAAGGTTTACTTCTTGTCAAAAATAGGTAAACTTGTTTTCTGAATGATACAGTCCTTGCTGTCTCCATTCCAACTATGAGTATGGGTCAGATTGCTAGAATGTTCAACAATAGCCAAGAAATGGAAGCAACCTAAGGGTTTATCAACAGACGAATAGGTAAAGAAGATGTGGTGTATATATACAATGGAATATTACTCGGCCATAAAAAAGAATGAATTTTTGCCATTTGCAGCAACATGGATGGACTTGGAGGGCATTATGCTCAGTGAAATACGTCAGACAGAGAGAGACAAATACTGTATGGTATCACTTACATGTGGAATCTAAAAAGTACAACAAACTAGTGAATATAACAAAACAGAAGTAGACTCACAGATATAGAGAAAAAACTAGTGGTTACCAGTGGGGAGAGGGAAGGGGGAGGGGCAACATAGGGGTGGGGGAGTAAGAGGTACAAACTACCATGTATAAAATAAATAAACTACAAGGATATTTTGTACGGCACAGGTAATGCAGCCAATATTTGATAGTTACTATACATGGAGTACAGTCTTCAAAAATTGTGAATCACTATGTTGTACACCTGAAACTTATATGATATGGTACATCAGCTATATTTCAATAAAAAAAGAATAATCTGACCACAGGCATTCTCCTTGCTCAGAAGCCCTTCATTTGCTGGGTCTCCTGTGGAACAACTGAGTCTTCTCGCCCTGTCCGTCCCACCAACTTCCAGCTTACGTTCTGGAGCTTCTAAACCCAAAATAAGTTGGGGGTTACTAGGCTCCCTTAGAGATCTATTAATGCTTTAAAAGATTTCTAAACATGTTATCATGTTTTTATCGTTTAATTGATTTAAAAATGTATTGGTGAGAATGGAAGTAAACAAAAAAGTCTTAAAAACCAGCAGTTGCTTCACTTTGCATTTCCATTTCCCTCCTTCTAGTTCTTTCCCTTCACCGATGTTTCCAATATTCACGACAACAGTTAACTTCAGCAACGTATAAACAGCTCTTTCCCGTCTCGAGAACCAGAGAAACAGCCCAGGAAAAATGGATGGAGGCTATAAATAGGACATTCTCAAAGCAAGAATTCCACAAGGCCAGTAATCATGTGAAATTTTCTTTCAATGACACTAGTTATGTTTTACCAGCTTGGTTTTTCTTTCTTTCCCAGCAAATTGACGACAATGTCGACATGCCCTCATGCACAGAGTCTATGGCACAGGATTGCCACCCTCTTGAGACATCCTTTCAATTATCCAGAGATCCTGGGGCTTACATGGTCCAAAGGGCATCCGTCCTGCTTCCAAACATGAGGCAAAGAGAAGGAGAACGGCGTTGACGGGTGAGTCAGGTTGTGCTCTGTTGATGGATTTGTTTGTGGGGTGGGAGTTCCTTTCCTGGTCTGGGCGCTGGACCACTGCCCTCAGGTGTGTAGCCCTCATGGTTCACAATCATTGCTCGACGTTAAAGGGGGACTCTGGCGGCTGCCCCGAAGGCTGTTTCAGCTTCGCCCATACCCTCTGCGGGCACCAGCCCTCCCCGTGTCACAATCCACTCACCGTCCCACCCATGGCCTCTTCCACCATAAGTGTATTGTCTTCCCTTTGAATCCTGGGTCCAAGGAGACTTCTCAGGGCTTGCCTCTTGCAGAAATGCTACTTGTGATCAGGGAACGTGGAGTCCACTTAGTATGTCACGGTAGTTTGCTGTCTCCCACTTTCTACAGCATCTGATGATACAATTCTATGAATGTAACCTCACTGGACCCTCTTATACTAGTAATAAAAACTAAATGAATTATTGCAATGAAAAGATAATTTTTGGCTAATAAATCGACAAAGGTTGAAAATCTTTAGGGAAGTAGATGCCCTCATGAGTTGTTTGTGGAGGTGTAAATTGTCACAATAGATTTTGGAGGGGAATTTGGCAGCCCAGACACAAAATCTTAGCCAGGTGGACCCTTTGATTGCTCAGTTCAGCTTCCTGGAATTCGTCCTATAAGAGGTCAAGTCCACAAAAACTGAAAAGTAGGGATGGTCATTACAGAAAAGACAAAAAGGAAATAAAAGCCATTAAGGGCTGTCAGTAGGAGACTAGTCAGATAAATCCTGTTACCTGTATGCAGTAAGCTATCAGGTGCCCATAAATGACCAGCTAATCCAGATCTGTATTTATAGACATATAGCAACATACAGAGCACAGCGCTGCTTGATGAAAGGAAGCAATAAGTCTCAGGTAGTCAGTCCCATTTCTGTAGCAAAACCACACACAAAGGGGACCAGAGAGGGAGGTGTGGGGATGGTGAGAAGCCAGGGGTGCAGTTAGACAGGAACTGTTCCCCACTGTGGAATTACCCATGGTTTCACGTGTTTATGGCTTTTTAAAAAAACAAGTTAATATTTTTAACCAAAGATTTATTTTTTGTTGCCACTAGTGTGGCTGCGGTTCCTAAATGCCTGCCTCCAGAGAAAGTTTTATGGACATTTCCAATTGAATTTTCATGAAACCTCCTGAGGTGGGCATCACTGTGAACCCACCTATAAATGAAGCAAAGCGAAGTGGAGCAATTTGCCAAGTTCATCAAACTAGTGACCCCTGCAGCCGGGATTTGATCTGGCCATCTGGTCTAACAACAAATTATCCTTTGTAATCAAAAAAATGGGATGATAACTACGGATAAATATATATATATATATATATATGTATATATATATATATATTTTAAAAGAAGCAAAAATGTATTCTCTAACCTTCATGAGTATTGGACAGAACTTAACCTCTTTATTCAGAAACTGTCAAAAACAAACGCAAATGAAACAGGGGTTGCTGGGTTGTTTGCTTTTTTTTTTTCTCTCCTATTGGCAGTTAAGCATGCGTCACAGTTAATTGTCTGGTTATTAAAGATACCTTCAAACTGAACAGTCTTTGCTTACGAGGAATGATTGACTGATTTCTCTGTTTTTCTGCTCTGTTGGAAACATGCTCACAGAAAAGTGTCTTTCCAAATATACCCGTGAACATATTGAAAAGAAGAGGTGTTACCCTTACAACAGTGGGCACTGAGCAGGTGTAAGGCCACACATATCAGAGGAGGCAGGGGAGGCTGGGATGAGGGCTCTGTGGTCCCTGGGTCCCCTAGGCCATGCCGAGATGGAAGCATGGATCAGCTCCACAGGAGCTCCACACCAGCGCATTTACGGTGAGAAGCAGATATTTACTCTATCTCCAAGGACACGGAAAACATTGACAGATGCAGGAAAAAAAGTGCTTCCTGCTCTTCATGAGCTTTCCCCCACTCTTGAAAGAAACACTCCACGCACGTGTACACACACAAACACACACAGATGCACACAAATATGATCTCATCTTCCTCCCCGGAATCAGAAGGCCCACAGCTACACCCCCATTTACGGTGAGGCTGGAAATGCAGGACGTGTGGTTACCTAATGATGGAGCTGGGATTAAAAGTGAGGTCTACCTCCTGCCAACTCATCAAGGTGAACCCTTCATGAGAAGAGCACAAGATGACCCCCAAACGCAGAGTTAAAACAGGGGCAACATGAGCTGGACGTGCTCAGGAGGGAAGCTGTCCAGAAACCGTGGAGAGGATTGCACACGGACACAGCAGGTGGCAAGTCCGTGCAGAGCGCCCAGCAAGGATCAACAGACTACCGGAGGGAAGAGGCCACCTGGGGATCCCGCCAGATGCCCCTTCTCATCCTCAGATGTTCATGACATTACTGGGACCTAACAAGGCCCTATGGACACTTGCCCAGAGATTGGCCATTTGAAAACTTGGTGTGTCCTGTGGGAAAGAGCCTCAGATTTGTATTTGCTTCACACTCAATTGAAAGATTTGAATCACCAGACACTATGGCAAATCTAAACTAATCTAATCTAAATCTACGGAATTATATGTGTATAAATAAAAATTACATATATATTTAATACAGTTAAATATAGACGGTGTAAGTGAATAATAAGGACCCTTAAAAATAGACTAGCACGTTAAGGAGAAAAAATAGAATGTTGAGAAATGATAAATAAAGAGCTAAAATAAAAAAAATCAGTTTAATTCAATCTTAACTGTGAATTGCACAGCTGAGGAGGCAATGTCAATGCCTGAAGATTGCAATAGTCAATGCAAATGGATCAAACATTCTGGTTAAAGTGTACGTATTTTAACTGCATTTAGAAACACCTAGCTAATTGCTATTTACCAGAGACACATCCAAATGATGAGAATTTAGAAACTTTGGGCATTGAAAATTTTTCATCTTGTAAACTGATGCATGTATATATAAACTTCTAAATATGTCTCTCTGTCTATATATATACACAGACATATATGTATATACATATATAGTGCATATATGTGTGTATACTATTTTTTTGTATTTACTATAAGTCCACACACACACACACACACACACACACACACACACACGCAAAAGACAGATACTTAATAAAAGAAAGCTGGTGTAATACTATTTTATCAAGCAGAAGAAACTTGAAGTCCGAAACCATTACTAAAGGTAAAGAGAGTCATTATACAACATAAATGTTTCAATTTCCCAAGGAAAATATAACTAAGCTTAGGTGCACCTAATAAAAAAGTAAGAGGTAACATTGTCAAAGCTACAGGGAGAAACTGACAGCTTTTAACATTATATTAGGAGGTTTTTAAGACAGGAGAGCTGGGTTCTACTTTCTAGATAATGTGATATTTGGCTGTTACTTTAGCTGCCTATGATTATTAATGGTAAAATGGTACAATAAAATAATAAAAGCTTCCTAACATGGTACTAAATAAACAGCATGGATAATGTACTTAGCAAAGTATCTAGTGGGAAGGAAATATGATATAAAATTAAATACTATTATTGTTATTATTACAGTGTTCTTGATGAAGGTGGCAACATGATAAAGCAATATTGGAGAAAAACAATTCTAACTGCATTGTGTAATAATAGACAGGAGATAGGAAACTCTGGAGGAAGGGTAACTGGAGCGGGGGCGGGTATCTGGAAGCTATTTCCAAGTAGGAAATAGTAACCTTTTCATTTCAGGTTGTGGCCATGACTACAAAAAATAAATAAATAAACAGCGAAGGCAATGATGAAAAACAAAT
Source organism: Delphinus delphis (assembly GCF_949987515.2). Classification (NCBI taxonomy): domain Eukaryota; kingdom Metazoa; phylum Chordata; class Mammalia; order Artiodactyla; family Delphinidae; genus Delphinus; species Delphinus delphis. The sequence continues at coordinate 151,916,533 of NC_082684.1, forward strand.
AAACAAAGAGCTATTTGACGGTAGAGCTTATTGCTCTATTTGCCTTGGAGGCGAAAGGTATTGCAAAAAAATGTATGTGTCCAGAGAAGAATAAGAATCCTCCAAATTCTTCCAATTTTGTCTTTAAATGTTTAAAAAGTTACTGCTCTGAAATCCTTTTTTTTTCCCTGCCTGAAGAATATTCTGGAAGGCAACTCACCCCTTGGTCCTGACTCGTTACTGTGAAGATTTTTAGGCCTATGTGGAGATGTACCGAAAAGATGTGAAAACCTGAAGCATGGCATAATGTCAGCTAAAATGAAACTCATCCTCCCTGTCAGCGCTGCCCATGGGATCCAAAGTATGTTCCCTGATTTAGTGTGGAAACATTTACTCTGGTCACTGGCTTCTAAATGATCGTGTAAACAGGTAATTCCACACTGATTCCTTCGGTTACAGCAGTGATGGTGCTGACTTTTCCGTTTGCTTTAAACGTCTGGGCGCGACAAGTGGGTTCAAAAGGAGCTCAGCCATCTTTGATTCAGTTACATGCAATTGTCTGGCTAAGGAAGTAGCATCATCAATGTCACTTAACTTCAGACTGTTTCTAAGTATCTTTGAAAACCTTGAGGCACACAGAAATACTACTTCATCCCCCAGGTTTGTCAGCTAATAGCCTTACTGCTTTACAAACAGAAGGTGGTTAAACAAGCATTTTTCGAAAAGACATATTTGGTGACTCTAAACCAGAGCAATAAAAATTGCACAATCTGAAGGAAGGAACAGTTTGTTTTGCCCTGTTTATTGCCAGTTAAATGCCAGAAGACTTTTAAAGTAACAGCAACCAGTATAAAAAATCAATAAGGGAAAAAAATCAAATAAAAATTTTATGACCTTAAGAGAAACCTATTGCTCTCTCCCCTTCCAGAGTTTTACAAAACTTTCTATACCTTTTGGCACTAGAAACTACGTATAATGTTTTACTCTGCAAATGCCAGCAAGGCATCATATAAAATTATAGCTGTAGAATAGTGGTGCTGTAAAGCTGAACAGGAAAACTGAAAATTTCTGTGTAGAGTGAAACAGTTGATGCTACATTTGCTCCAATAAAGCAAAATTTATTCTAAGAGGAAGAGTGGAATTGAATGTATGCTTTATTTTCCCTTAGATAAAATGCTTTTAAAAGTAGCATTATAGGTGGTTCTGGTTGCCTCTTGCATCCTGAGTCTGATGGGACACTTTCCAGTAGGTTTCAGCCATGGTTGCATCTATTCATCTCGGGCACCAAGGGGACCCTGACTTAATGGGTCTGGGATTCTTCTTGGATTTTTCCTTCTGGAAGTTCCAAATTTCTTCAGGTGATTCTGAAGGGCAGCCAAGTTTGAGAACCACAGTTTTAGAGCCAGGCCAACAGCAAAGAATGCCCTTGGACGAGAAGGGGAGGTCGTGAAGTGAGACATCCCCCAGAAGCAGCCAACAGCCTGCTTGTTGACGGCCAGCATTAGTCCTGTGGCCCTGGTTTTAAAGTGCTCTAAAGCTGCCCCAGATCACCTGGCCGAGATTTCACTCTTCCGACCACCCCCAAGTGAGCGGAGACCTGGTGATTTGGGAAGAGGGGAAATGAACATTCTGGTTGCCATCTTCATCCCCGTCTGAAGAGCTGACCAACCCTCGAGATTCCGGACTAGTCTCTGGGTGCCAGCCAGTGGGGTCTCTCTCGCTTGCATTGTTTCGTATTTCTGTTCACTTCTGCTGTACAACCATTGTATCTTCTCTCCCGGTGCCACAATTTTGCTTTGTGTTATGTAGGAATGACGGCAGAAAGGACAGACCGTGGGTGGAGGAGGTAGGGGAGAGAGGGGTGGTGGAATGGGATGCAGGGGCTCTGGGGTGATGTAAAGGCTCATCCTACCCAGGCCCAAGGCTGCAGTGCAGGCTGGCACAGAATTGGAAGCTGATGCGTATTTGTGACTTACTTTGAGCCTCATCTGAAACATGGTTCTTAGCATGCAGCAGAGCTGGGGATATCAAACTGACTAGAGATTGAAAGTATTCTTAGCTGAAACTTAACGGAATACAGAATGTGTCTGTCCTGCATCTATCTAGAAAACTGTCATGTACAAACCAGAAATTAACTTGACACCAGGTGAACTGATCCCTTCAGTTGAGAAATGTCACAGATAAATAATAAGAGGTGCTGTTTGCTGTCCGATTCAGAGAATAGCATTTGTAAGTTATTAATAAAAACTGAACCCCAGAATAGTGATGATAAAAGCTATGACAGCGATCATCACGACAGTATTTTCTAGGCTGTGTGGAATCATCTTGATTTACTCATTCACTCCCTCCTCACAAATTCTTCCAACATGTATTTGTTAACCTGCCTTCTAGGTGTTAAGCCCTGTGATGTGTGTTAGGTATATGACAAGAAAAACAGATATGGTTCCGTCCTCAGGGAGTTTATGGGCTAGCAGAGGACAGGTATTAGACAAGTAAATACCCACGAGGATATATTATTGAAAAGTGTGTTAAACTCTGTGAAGGACAGGACGGGTGCAATGAAATCCTTTACCAAAAAGTCCACCTTTGATTTGAGTGTCCTGAGTACACTCGTTAAGGAAGGGACATTTAAACAGAGTCTTGAATGATGGGTGGGAATGATTTTGGTTAGTGGTGGAAGGAGTTCATTTTGTGCAGAGAGAAGAATGTGCTGTGTGCGAGGGGATACAAATATTTGATAAAGGAGTCATATGGTGTGTTCACACAGGGGTCTGCTCACACAGACACTCCAGCCGCTGTCTTACACAGGCCCAGCAGGGGAGCTGGATGTCACCCTAATGGTGCTGCCCCCTCTCATCCACGATGGGACAAACCAGCTGGGTCATGGACCACGAGTTTCAAGACCAACCAGTGACTCACAGTGCATCCAGGCAGATAGCCTACACTGTCGAAGGGCAAGTGAGTTCATTCCAGAACATTCATCTGGAGAGTCTCCCTGAGCATGCGTAAAGTAACCCTGCCTGCACCGAGATGGCCAAGTCTAGACGCCCCCCTAGCCTTCCAGGGAGGAGGCAACACGACGGAGGTGGGAGGGAAGGGCCGGATACAGGGAGAGGGGGGCGTCCCGAAGGACGGGCTCACCCAGGCGGCCACTGCTGCAGGCTGGGCTCTGTTCTCACCTGAGAGAGTGTCGTGGCCTGAACTACAAGTTCGTACTGTGATTTTGGGTACGTGTTTCCAGGGAGAGACAGGCTCCTGAAGATTTCGAGGAAGATATGTGACTCTTTCTCTGCAAGTAGCCATTCTGCTTATAATGACAAAAGGAGAAATGTCTCTCTTTGGTCACTGAGGATTTTGTTGTAATTTTGTTTTTCTGAAGTGTTTTAAAAATCATGTGTATATTTTTCAAAGGATTTTGAGCTGTGCTGTTTTCCTACAAGGAAAGTTCCTCTCATCCCCAGAACCCTGAAATCTGTTATCTGGATATGAAAAAGGTCATTCCTTTGACCAGGAGAAAGGGCTGGAGGTGATCGCTTATCGTTAAACTGAACTCCGTGCTCCATGGGCCACTTCATCTACTTTGTTTTATTTTTCCTGTTGGGAATACATGTCTGTCCTTTTCAAAAGATTTAGTCATTGTCCAAATGCTAACTCATTCTCACCCCAAATCTACATTAATTCATTAGTTGTGACTGTCTCCTCCCACCTCATTTCCATTCTCATTTCCTCTCTTCCTTGAGCCCTTCCTGGTGAATGTATCCCTAAATTTACCTTTGTCTTTGCATCCATGGCAACCTTAGGTCGCGTCTGGTTGGGGTTATTGGGATGGTTGCAAAATACGCAGGAGTTTCTACTTTTGCTGTGTCCACCCCAGGGTCGATTATATTCCTGGTTCTAATGCCAGAACAAATGCAGTCTCTAAAACTGCCTTCAGATCTGTCCGCCCCACAGACCTGCTTCCTCCCTGTCCCAGAGCCTAGGAACTCCTGAGCGCCAAGTGGCTGACTGGCGCCCTTTTGTCTTGAGAATTAATAAGGTCCCTGGGCTAGTTCTCATTGGATGAGCCCTATGGTGAGATCACATTTTACTCGGGGAATAGAAAGTGGCTTGTACAGAAAAAAAGCCGTAACTGTAATTGCTTTCGTGCAAACAAGTCTTAGGCTAAAGCTCTTTTTTACACATTAAATAATATTCCCAGCCTTTAGTTAACAAGTGAACATGCCTAAAAAAATTGGACACATAATTCGAGTTTAATGCCCTCCTACTTGTATGGGCCATGGACCAGCAGCCCTGGCATTACCTGGGGGCTGATTAGAAATGCAGATGCTCAGACCCCACCCCTCCTACTAAAACAGAAATCTTTTTAACAAGATGGCTTAGTGATTTATATGCACGATAAAATTTGAGGCCCTCTGGCTTAATGCATGTTAAAGCGTCTTTATTTCTCTCTGAATCCCTAGCACCAAGCAGAGTGATTCTTCTTGCCTGTGGTCATGGTTGGGGCTGGGGTGGGGGGAATGGTTGACTCAGAGGCATGAATCCTTATGTGAAACATGTTTTTGTGTTTTCTGTATTTTCTGGCGTTTTGACATCTTGGGCGTTGACCTGGGAGAGACTGCCCCTCCCAGGTTGGTGAATTCTTTCTTTTTTTAAAAAAAAAAAAATTTATTGGCATAGAGTTGATTTACAATGCTGTGTTGGCTTCTGCTGCACAGCAAAGTGTATCAGTTATACATATATCCACTCTTTTTTAGATTCTTTTCCCATATAGTCATTACAGAGTATTGAGAAGAGGCGGTGAATTCCTAAAGGTAGCAAAAATCCCCCTTCCAGCAGAGGGTATCATTCATATGCAAGCCAACCAATTGGGAGCCCCCTCCAATCCCCTCCTCTAGGGGGTGCTCACACTCATGGCTGCTGTCCGCCTACCTGGGTCACGCAGGGCGGGTACCAGGCACCCGGGGCGGCCCCTGTGCCCCAGAGCTGCTGGAGCTACTTAAACCAAACAATCCTACAAAGTCTGCACAGCCGGCCTCCTGCAAAAACCGTAATAAAGCCTCCTGCCCAAGTACCCCCTCCCTCTCTCTTCTAACTGGCCCCGCTGTTTCCCCACCTGGTCCCACGTGCCCCCTCATCTTGAGAAGTCTGAGGGACAGGATATCTTCTCAAGGGCAGTTGTCTCCTGATCTGTTGGCCTCCGGTCCCTGAATAATAGTGAAACTTGCATTTTAAATCAGGTGTGCACCTGGGATGCTCCCTTCTAGGACAGGAAGATTCTGACTGCGGCAGGGACATGAATGGGGTGGAGAAGGGGCTCCTCCCACACCCCAAAGGGAGAGGCTCCCATAGGATCACTAGGAGGGTGGCCTTGTTCCCCTCACGTGTTGGGAGAGAATTAAATCTGAGAACAACTGACTAAGGGAATGCAAACTGTGAGGGATTTGCAAAGGAAGAGGTTGTGGTTGGGAAGTTATTTTGGAGGATGGGATGGTGGCAGAAGGCAGCTCAAGGGCCTGAGGACTGGAGGGCAGGTCTGCATCTGTAGGGTCTCCACCAGCTTCCCCGCCTGGAGCACAGAGGCTCTTTCTCCAGGGCTTGTCATGTGAGTTATCAGAAGGCAGGGACAGTGTTCATAGGTTTGAGGAACCTGTTCCTGGTACAAACCAAACACTTTCAATGGGCCTTTCATATATGTACATATAATTCTGGGTGTGTAAGACTTAAAGAAAAGAATGAAGAGTAAAGAATTTTTAAATAGAGACCTTTTACTTGAAAGGTCTATCATCTGATCACTGGACACTGGTGGCTAAGAGCTACGGAATAATGTTTGTTTCTGTCTGGAGCATGTGTTAGCCGCCAACACATGATAAAACGCGCCAGTAGCTGGGGGGCCCATCAGCTGTTTTTATCTATTTTCTTTGTCCTCCAGGGATTTGGCTGAAACTGGAAGGCAGACTGCAGACTGTGAATTCTTTTATCCCCTTATCATCTCTGGGAGCAGTCATTACTTGTGAGTTAGGAAAAAGTGAGTCCTTTTCCTTAAAATTTTTAAATATGTAATACATATATTAATTTGAAAACCTATTTTAAAAGACAAGTAGATATACCATATTCAGATATTCCTTTTAATGGAACAGGAGTCTGAAGGGGACAAGAGGGTCATTCTTCTTGGGTATTCCATGTCTGTCTCCACTGGCTGCGTAGATTTCAGTCATGCTCCGTCCCAAAGTGTCTGCAAGGCTTCTGGGTGTAGTTATTAAGTTTGGGAGAAGAAACTTGAAAGGGAATCTCTTTCTGTCTCAGAAGCATCTCTCCTAGGTAAGTCCTCGGTGAAGGATAAACAAGAGCCTCTGCCTTCCGTAATGGCCCATTTTCTACGGGGAAATTGCTTTATTTTGACTTGAGAAGGACTCAGGGGGTGTGGCTATAAAAGCCTGGAAATTCATGACCTGGTTTTCTCCCGGCACCGATACTGGGTGATTTGAGCCCCTCACGCCCTGTAAGATGATGACAAATGTTAGATGTGTGTTACCCCTTCACAGGATAACTTTCCTCCTTCCCCTCTCTCCTCTCCTCTCATGGCAGCAGCTTTCGGTCCTGCGACGGACGTCCAGGGGCTCATGGAGCATCTTCTCTCCAGACGGGACGCGTCAGCCCTGTCCCCGCTCATGGTCACACCGTCTCCTGGGGGCTCAGCTCCTCTACCTCCTTGAGGGTGAATCTGCTCCCTGCCGTCCACGCACGTTTAGCAAATTCAGGGGGAGAGTGTAATGTGGCAGCCTGTGAGCAGGGCGCGTGGTCTGTGTGCAGGAGGCCGAGGGCACCGTGGGGACCGTGGGCATCACAGTGGACCTGCCTCATGTTCATAGTTTTAGTTAGGTATGAATATGCCTTAGCTTATTTCACAACAGGTAGAAATTATAAGCAGGAAAACAGAAGCACGCACAGCCTGCGTTTGCAGATCTTTAACCGAAATGCTTACATTCGAGTGTGACGCTTGGATAAACATTAGACGTGAGAGTGACTTTGGCCGGTTCTGGTGAACTATAAATAAGAACAGTTTTCAGCTGAAAGAGCACAGGATGATCATTTTACTACTTAACAACCCTGCTAATTTGACCTTTGGAGGCGTCAGTGGTTGCATCCTGTATTCCAGCTTGCAGGAACACAGGAACGGTTTTCTTCCTAATTCCTTTGATGGCTTGACGGTCTGTGTTCATATAACTGGATTGAGTTCTGGAACCTGGCTGAGAAATACTGGACCGTGATTCACCAGAGGCAATATCGTTGGGTCAAAAGTCCACGGGCTTCGGATTGAGAAGGATCCAGGTTCAAGTTCAAATTCTGCAGTTTACTGTCTACATGAACTTTATTGGACCGTTTCTCTTTCCTGGTCCCTGAACCCAGGACAAATGAAAAGACTCAGAACAGGTAGTTCAGGGGTTGGTTGAGGAGGTAGAAGTACACCCACGGGGTAACAAGGAAGATGCCACAGTCAAGTGGTGACGCACGGGGCACACTGAGTCTGAGAGAGAGAACACCTTGGGATTGTGAGGAAGCTTACACACTGCTCCTGAGATGACACATCCACAGTGGTTTGTACCATCTTTTCATCACTGAGACAGAAATGGCCACAACGCAGAAGATTCTCATATGCTGGGGCGTTGCTAGCACTTTCCTGCATTCAGTATTAAAGCCACTCGGTGTTTTAAGTAGACCAAGGACCCCTGAATATTCAGCTTCCTGCTTCTGGGATGCTGGCCTCACTCTGGTTCCCTTGCCTGGGGGCCTTGGGCTCTCAGGGGAGATGCTAACAGTGGGTGTCTGCCCTGCAGAGGGAGGTCCAGCTAATGAGGGTCGGGCAGGGAGGCGTCCGGGCAGAGGAGGATGGGATGGGGGCGTCTGCCTTCACTCCCTCCAGCCCCATCCATGCAGCCCTGAGCACGTAGAGGAGAGAGAGCCCACCGCCCCGTCCTGAGGGGTCTCCAGGTTGGGGGCAGCAGCTCCGGGAAGGTGGTGGCCTGAGCACCGTGACCGGACACGAGACCCCTTTGAGAAGTTGCCACCATCTGAGAGGACACCCTCCTCTGACCTGTTTCACAGCAGAGCTGACTTGCGGTGACTATTGCAGGACTTGGGGACTTCCTGGGAGAGAGAAGTCTCCAGTGCCGACTTCCCTGAGCTTCTGTTTTCTCACTGCAGCCTGGGAGGGGACATCCTTGCACAGGGCTGTGGTGAGGCTTGATCTCAGGTTCCCCTCCTGCCTTGGCTGCCTCTCCCCACACGCGCTTTCCTGCCCACCCCCAAAGCTCACCACCTCCTGCTCGCCCTTCCATGTTCGGGGTTCCTCCTCCGAGACCCCCAGGACTTTGGTTTTCCTCCAGCGGTTCCTGCCCTGCCCCACCGCTGCGCCTGTGGACCGCCCTCCCTACACCCACATCCAGGCTGATGGATTGCCTGCACCCTCCCCGCCCTAACCTCTGTCTCACTTCCAGAAGGCAGTCAACGACACACCCGGGCCTGGGGAACTGCTCTCCCCCAGGAAGTCCCCTTGCTAACGAGACGCTCTGTCCTCCCCATGTCCTCCACGCCCTCACCGAGCACGGTGGCCACTCCATCCTGTGTCCAGGGCTTTCATCAGCCTGGCCCTCTTCTCTACACCCCCCGCATCTCACATCCACGCTCCACGCATCTCACCTCTGTCCTTCCAGCCCTGGACACAGAGTATAATTAAAATTCACTCTCACCGCCCCATCAATGTTCTTAACTCACTCACTCTACAAATATTTACTGAACGACAAGGCTGTTCAAGGCCATCTCTTCCACTTCCTTCTCTTGCGTCTTCACATCCACTTACAGCTCCCTCTCCTTGGTTTAGTCACTCGTTACACGCCCATGTTTTATGAACTCTAAGCAATACTGATCATAAAATGTACCATTACATTATGAGCCGCAGAGAATGAAAAAAATGCTGCCAATAAACATTGAGAACTGCTATCAATTGTAAGATGCGTTCTGTTTTCAGGGCTGTTAAAATATGGAAACATAAGCATCTGATAACATACAAAGCAACGGTGTTTTTGAGATCGGTGTTGAGATACCTCCTAATCTTCCTTTCCTTCAGACACTAAACTTCTAGAAATAGACTGAGCTGTCAATTTCTGCTTTCCTTCTTCCCAGGTATTCTTTATCCCACCACAATTTATCCCTCTTCTAATAAAATCACTGACTTAAAGATCACGAGTCCTGTTATAATCACCAAATCTAAGAGACCAGTTCTTATAACACTTTAGTTCACCTTTCTCAGTTTTTCAAACTAATTTTTTTGCTGACCATTATCTGTCTTTGTTCTTCAAGGTCCCGTGGGCGCTACTGCCCCTTCCACTCCTCCCCTGCCACTTGAAAGCCCCTGACAGCCTTCCCCAGCAACTCTAGCTGAGGTCACATTTCACCTGTGTCCCCAGTCCAGCGATCAGCTCCCTATCACCTCACCTGACCTCACTGGCATCGGGTGCAGACAGGCATGTCTTCCTTCTGGAGATGTGTCCTTTCCTGTCATCCAGGAAGCAGGCCCTCCTGTTTTTCCTCCTGGTTCCCTGGGCACCTTCCTCATACCCCTCGTTCCTTCCCACGTCTGACATCCCCGGCTCAGGCCTGGGGACTCTTTTCTTGGTGATGCCATCCAGTCCATGGCTTTAAGGATTGCCCACCCCTCTCCCAAAGCCTCCAAGCCTCTATCAACAGCCCAGACCTTCCCTTGAACGCTCACGCCTTGGTACCCTCAATTCCGCTGGTTATCTAATTGGCATCCCAAGTGCACGATGTCAAAAGATAAATGCCCCACTTTCCAAACTTCTCCTCAGTAAATGACAGCTCTCCCCTCCTGTTCCTCGGGGGGTTACCTGTGACCCCTCTCCTCACACACCCCAGATTCTATTCCTACGAGTGAGCGGCTCCTACTATTAAACTATGCCCAGAATCCAGCCCTCTCACTGAGCCCCTGAATTGTTGCCACAGCTCCTTCCCGTGCTTCCTGCTTTGCCCCTCTCCACACACCTCACCAACTTATTCTCAACATCAAGCCCAGAATAAGCACTTTGAAACACTAGCATGGTGACATGTCACTCACTTTAATCTCTTTAACCACGTCACATTACACTCAAGGGAAAGCCAGGGTCCAGTGCGGAGCTGCCCCCCATCCACGCAGCCATGCCCCTCACCCTCCGAGATGCTCTTCTCTCCGCCAAGAATGCGCTTCGTCCAGATTCCCTCCTTCATCTACTTCTTGTTTCACCTTGAGCAGCACATTGTCTTATTCCCTGACTCTAACCGTTTTTATTATCTTTAGTGTCACAACTATCTCATCCCTTCATTTCTTGGCACTTATTTGAATCCTTGGTCATCTTAAACTTTTACTAGTAGTTGCCTCTGGTCATGTTTTAAAGGTGTGGGCAGCAGTTCTAAACGCAAATATTGGAATAAGGATTCTGAACTGTGTCCATCAATGGACAAGATAAGAATATGGCTGGGATTTAAAATTTGGGAGTTCACATACATTTTCAAAAAGAAATTCCATAAAGAATTCTCCCTTTCAACTGTCAAGTTTCAAATTTCAAATGCTGGACCTCACCCAAGGTCCTAAGTAGTGAACGTGGGAAAATATCCATTGAGTTTTTCTCTCCAATGACTAAAAATGCCTCACTAATTCCATGGAGACCGATCTTAATGTTTTCATTAAAGCAAAGGATTTGTGAATAAAAACTTGTGATAAAATATATATTTAGAAAGTGGAGCAATTTAAAGTCATACTAAGTGAAGTAAGTCAGAGGAAGACAGATATCATATGATACCACTTATACGTGGAATCTGAATAAATGAACTTATTTACAAAACAGAAATGGACTCACAGACATAGAAAACAAACTTACGGTTACCAAAGGGGAGGGGGTGAGGTAAATTAAGAGTTTGGGATTAAAATATACACACTACTATATAGGTAACCAACAAGGACCTACTGTATAGCACAGGAAACTATATTCAATATCTTGCAATAACCTATATGGGAAAAGAATCTGAAAAAATATATATATGTATAACTGAATCACTTTGCTGTACACCTGTACACCTAACATGACATTGTAAATCAACTATATTTCAATAAAATTTTGAAAAATAAATAAATAAAATCTTAAATACTGACAGATCAAATACCACTAAGTGGGAACTTTAAGTACTGGAGGTGCTCTGACATTTCAGAATAGGAGAATGTGCCCAAGAAGAAAATCCTCCTTGAGGAATACATTCTGTTTTCCAGTTATTTCAGGTGATTTCAAACCATTTTTCTCTCTCAATCTACCCACTCTTGATTTAAGATGGATTTGGACACGTCAGTTTAAGTGAGGGACAAGCCTCCAGGGGTCACGCAGAGTGCTTGGCGGTGTCCTTTGGGGAGCCCTGCAGGGTCTTGGGAGAGGATGTCTCTGCAGACAGCCCGGGGGCCCCTTTCATCTGCCTCCCTCGATTCTGGTCGAAGACCCTTCACCGCTTTCAAAGGCCAAGTCGGTGAAACTCTTAAGTGTTGACAAGGTCTTTAATCAGAGTAAACAAGACATCTCCACCAAGCTTTGGAGGTGGAGCAAACCTCTAGAGCCACAAGTGACCATCTAAGCAACCCCTAAAGCTGTGTCTCAGTCACGTGACTAATGGCCTCCACCCGGGGTCCCAGTGTGGACCGTGCCAGTGACCAGACTCCCTGACAACCACGTTCCCATCTCTCTCTGTGCTTTACTGACCAGCAGGAAGTTAAATGATCATATATTCCACTGCCCTTTCATCAAACTGTCAAAAGACTATGTAAGATTGGAAGGGTTACATAAAACACCCACATGTGTATTTTTAACATCTTTCTGTACAGAAAGCAGTGCAGGAAGGTATGTTAGTGTCATCACTGGGAATTCGTAAGGTCTTAGCAGAAACCTCAGAATACAAAACAGACTGCTGGGAAATTCCAGAGATGTGAATTTCTTTTCCCACATTTTCTCTAGAGATGCTTTCTATGTTTACTCTGTGTGTGTGCGCGCGTGCTGTATGGCAAGGGAAGTTCAGTCTCCTTCGAATGACTTTCTTTTCTGTGCTCTGATGGAATGTGGGCCACTCATTCCCAACGTGTGCCCTGCTCTTCAAAGAACAGTAGAGAGACAAATGGGGAAACTTCCCATCCAGAAGAATGTTTATCATCATGATGTCTGAGTTCTAGAAGCCCACGCATGGCCTTTCATCACGTCTTCTATGAGACACACCACATAGTCCTTGGTGGTCTCCTCATGATATTTAAAACTCTACAATACAAATCCTTAGCTGTTTGTAGAGCCAGAAATAGAAGCCTGGCTGAAAAGACACTCCTTTTGGAGTTCTTCATTTTTACGCGTTGTATCTTGAAACGTTGTCATCAAAGTTTGCAATTGTTCATTGTATTTGAAACAGTTTTCCTCCCCAACAATCCCACCCTCCACTATGACCAACCAAGAGACTCAGAAGCAACTGGAACTCAGGTGTGCAAACCAACCTGAATAAATCACAGATGTGTGTGGCTAAAAAGGGATCGGCAATGACAAAACAAGAGGTTCCACTTTCTAAAATCACAGGCATACGCCCCATGCACCGTATATATCCATACACGTCTCCACATCAGAAAAGAATCATCAAAATTTGTTCAAGTTCGTCTTCTCTCACTTTCCTCCTCTTTCCTCTCCTTCAAAAGGGCATCTGGTATAAAAGCCTGACGTGTGTTACTCTGTGTCCTGTTTCTCTGACTGACTTATTAATTTACTGTCACTCATACTCGTCCCCAAATTTAGAGGGCCCTTCTGGTTGAAAAAAAAATCACAGAATCATAATTAAGTTGTCTCATTAGTTCCATAATTTCAATCTAAAAGGGCTGCAGATAACAATTGAGAACATGTTTTTGTGAAGGTATCTTATATCGAGATAAAAAATAACACAAATGTTAGCAGAAATGGTTTAATTTTCACTCAAAGAGAATCTAAAATATTTTTGTTATGTGCTCTTAGAATTATGCAACAATAATTTCCCCACTGATTTTCTAAATTTTAGCCATGATAACTGAGGTTCAACTGTCCACTTTTTATCAGGGACAGATTGGAATTCAGAATTCTGAACTTTATTAACTCCCTGGTACCCGGCAGCCTTCTAAGTGTCCACGACAGGAGGAGGGGCGAAAGCGCCTCCACCTCCCATCAAAGTCAGAAATGCTTTCCTCTCGTTGCTCGCATCAGAGGCGGGGATAAATATTTATTTTGAGCTGGTTCCCTGGGAAGCAGGCCTCAAGAGATGAGAGACAGAGGTTTGCAGGCAATTTCCGCTGCCTGCCCCAGGAGCTTCGAGGCAGAGCTTGTGGGGGGCTCAGGAAGCGAAGAGGTAGGAAGGAGGTGGGATCCCCACAGAAGAAGTAGAACAGGGATTCGGTCACAGCAAAGTCCCCACTGGTCCCACAGGCACTCAAGCCGGATGCCCTTCCGAGTTGCTCTCACCTGAGGCCCTTATGCCCTCGCGTTGGCCAGTTACTGGACCCGAGTTGTCCCAAATGGGGGACACATTCTTGGGCAAGGGGGCTCTCTGAAGCTGAGGGTGATTCTCAGAAAAGGACAGGAGTGACCACTGTCCCGGGGCGTGTCTGGTCAGCGGGGCTCTGGAGGGTGGGCATCTCAGGCACACTCCGTTGCATCTGTTACACATACACACACAGGGGTACCACAGATCTGTGCATACGTATGTGTGTACACACGTGTGTGCTGTAAATCCATCCTTGTATCTGTTGTCTGTACTACTGCGCGATGGGACTGTTTCCTGGAAAAGAAGAGGATGTAGAAGGGATCAAATAGCCTTCTGGATTGCGCTGCTCGTTCCTTAGACCACGTACTGTGGGCTCATCTCAGCCTCCTGTGGCCCCTGCAGCCTCATCCCCCCACTCCTAGGAATGATCCATCGGATGGAAACCAGTCTTTAGGAAGAAGAACATTTTTATCCTCGTGTGCAGACTATTAATAACAATTCCCAATGCCGCTGTGTTCCTCATCCCAGGGACGCTCTCTCCGGGATGTGGATTTGATATGCTTTGGGCCTCTGCATCCCCTGGTTGTGTTCTGGGCCATGACTCAAGCCCTGCCGTGCGGTCACTTCTCTAACTTCTTTTCTAGACGTGTGGGTCCACGGCAGCCGATGACTATGGGCAATTCAGTCCTATTCCATCACTGACAGATGTTTTCATTTGCTTTACCAAAACCCTTTTGTTTTACCTCTATCTCTTTCTAGATGACCTCTCCGGTAATAATCGATTCTCTGTAGTCCCCAGACACGCTTTGTTCCCATCACAAAAGACACGTAAAAATATGTAGGTTGGAGAGATTCTTTGTGTCCCGTGGAAGGTTGGATTCAACTCCTTCATTGGAACCATTAACAGTGTTTATAATCAGGAGAACTTCATCAATGACAAAGAAATACAAACATCTCACAAGGAAAGTCAATACTTAACTATCACTGCATTATAATTTATAAAGCACCAGAAGCAATTTTGATGTAGTCATGATTTTTTAAAAAGATAAAAAGAATTTGAAAAAAATTATGTAATTGGTCTCAAGGCAGCATGGAATTGTGTTGAGGACCTTAGACTCTGGAGCCTGACTGCCTGAATTTGAATCTCAGCTCTACCCCTACTGGCTGTGTGACCTTGGGCAAATCACTTTACCTCTCTGGAGTTCAGTTTATTCCGGTGCAAAAGGGGGATAGTGAGAGTATCTACCTTATAGTATTTCTGTGAGGCTTATGTGCATTAATATATGTAAAGTGTTTAGAGCATTAAGTGGCATAGAGTAGACATATAAAAACATTAGTTAATTTGTAAGAACTATTCTAAAACTATTCTTTTTACAAGAGTGTCTTGGCCTTGATAGACATATATCCCTTCGCATTTCTTCTTACCCTGAGAATCTCACTGACAGCAAGGATGAAACAGCCATGGAAGGAAACCAGCAGGTCTTCAGCACCTGGTGTGTGGACGTCATGTATCCATCATAACTGAACTCTCACCTCAAACAGTCCTGCAGGCAAGCAGTGGGGAAGATCAGAGCAAGTGGCTTCTCGGAGATCACGTGGCGTCTAAGCGGCAGAGTCAGATTTGAACCAACCTCCACCTGGCTCCAAAGTCACTTTATCAGATGACCTTGAACAGGCAGAGGTTAAAGGAAAGGGCACCTTCCCGGCTGAGATCCCTGGGATGGCCCTGCTCCCTCCTCACCTCCCAAGTCCCCTCCGAGTCACGATACCAAAAAAGAAATTGTTATCTTTGAACTAAGTGCACCTCTAGGCTCAACATATTATGAAATTTGGTGAATTCAACGCTGTCTCCTCTGTCCTGCCCCCAAGCAGGAGGGGAGACCCCAGAGGCCCAGTGATGGCTCAGCGGCTTCCTGTTTTCTTGCTGCTGTTGTTTCCGAAATTAGCAAAATGTATGCTGACCATTTCCATGTCAACACAAGGAGAGATGACGTCCCACGTCCCGGCTTCTCTGGCGGCTTTCGGTTTTGTTTGTCTACCCGCCATTGTTCTGGTGACAGAATGTGCCTTTTATAGGAACTGCCTCTCGCCGGTCCACAGGTTTTGCTGAGGTTGATTGGCCTCAAGACCCAGGGAAGCTGCCCGCAGTCATGGCAATCTGCTTTCTGGTCCTCAGTCTCTCATTCTCACATGAGCCCATGGCCCTCAGGGGTCATTCAAGGCCAGTCTTGGGGCTACTGCAGAATTATTGGGAACACTAGACTTTCTAATTGTGAAAAGAATAAAGACCAACCCTGCCAGTGGCCATCTGGTCACCCTCTGAAGAAAGCACTTAGAGGAAACAAGACAGGAGTGTTTCCTGTTCTGAATCTAGTCAAAGACCCGAGACATCACCCTTCCCAGGAGGGTGAGAGTCACAGAGGCCTCCTGTTCTTCCTTTTTACCTAAGCTCCTTGAGTGAGATTTCCTTTACTTGCAGCCAGCAAAGGTGGGCTGAGCATCTTACCTCACCTGATGCTTTTCTCTCTTTGAATCCCTTCAACATTTAGGGCTGGACCCCCCACCAGCTCATTCACAATAAGAATTATTCAAGGATGTAAAATCATTACAACCACCAGGTCCCTGAATTCTCGATTGGTAAACAACACCATATGTATTTATGCCTCATTCTTCCTTTTCCTTAAATATGGTTGAGAGCGATTCTTTGCAGGAGGTGTGTCTCCTTCATAAATGAATGGCAGTAGGCTGACTGGCTCCACAGGGTGCGGTTTTCCTCTAAAATTCTCTATCTGAAGATTTTTAAAGGGTTACTTAAACCTCACTGATTTGGCTAAAATGGTGAAGCGTCTGTGTTGGCTGGGAGACATTGGCTTGTTGTTAGTACTTGTTTAGTTGATCCAGTTTTCTTATAGCTCCTTGGGAAACTGTGCAATATCAAGCTTTCTTCCTCGGGCCTGTGAAGCTTATGAGTTTTTCGGCTTTGGTGAGGAAGAGGCAGAAGGACACACTAGGAGGGACTGAGCTTTTGCCTCTACACATCTTCCATCCATGTATTCTCTATCTGTCTATCTCTCTATCTTGATCTACCTATCATCTATCTACCTATCTATCTATCTATCTACCTATCTATCTATCTATCTATCTATCTAATTTCTACCTATCATCTTCCTCCCTTCTTGTTTATATTTAGCCACATCCAGCCCAGGAGAGACAGGTCACCTGCACTTGGTGAGTCCCTTGTAGAGAATGAACACTGAGCAAGAGCCCAGACACAGACTCAGGCAAAAGAGATAAAGCACAACTCAGAGGGGCCAATGGGAGTCAACACTCCAATTATTTCCCAAATACAATCTCATAGTAAGTGGAATCATTTCCTTAATTGGAACTGGAATTCACTGTCCCCAAAAGTATGGTGAGTGGAAGGCTCATTAGGCGACTGGGGCGTTCTTTGAGTGTGGCGCCTGCTTCAGCCCGTGCAGGCTGCTGTACAAGCACCATGAGCTGGGAACTCAAACAAGGCACGCATTTCTCATGGTTCTGGAGGTTGGAAGTCCAAGATCAAGGCACTAGCAGATCCAGTGTCTGATGAGGACCCACTTCTTGGTTCATAGATGGCAGCTTCTCACTGTGTCCTCACCTGGAGGAAAGGGCAAGGGAGCCCCCTGGGGTCTCCTTTATAAGGACACCGATCTCGTCATGGGGTCTCCACCCTCATGACCTCATCACCTTCCAAAGGACCCACATCCCAGCACCATCACATTGGGGCTAAGTTTGAACACAAGAATTTTGGGGAGACATAAACATTCAATCCATAGCGATGCAGATCAGCTTTGAACCCTGATGGGTGTTGGTCTGGGAGCTGCACCAGAAGTGAAGTGAGAGGGGTAGTTTCAGAGGACACGTTGCCAGGAAGAGCTGCTTGCAAAAGCCACAGCTATGGATTCCAGAAGTCTCCACACAGAGAGCAAATACATTATGAGGCTGGCATGGGACGAGAAGCATAGAGAAACACAAATACTGTAAAAATCAATCTTAATTTCTTTCTAAGTGTCCTATTAGGTGAGTTTTGACAATTGCATAATTCAAAACCCCAAATAAGACGAAAGTTTAGCTTCCCCAGAAAGCTCTCTCCTGTGACCCTTCCAAACACCTCCACCACACACCTCAAAATCTGATTTTATCAACTTAGTTTCTCCTGCATTTAGATTTCATATAAACAGAATCATGTAATATGGATATTTTTGTCCAGCTCCTTTCTATAAAAAAACGTACTTGAGATTCATCCAGGTGGTTGCATGTGTAAGAAGCTGGGTTTCTATGCGAGTTGTACCCCAGGTTGCCTGTCTAGTAACAAGTTGATGGCTCTTGGGGTTGTTAGTTTGGGGCTTTGATGTGTGAGCTTACATCCTGTTCAAATCCATCTACAGTATATCCAACACTGTCATCAACCACTAACCAGGCCCCGAGCCCTGTCTACAGATGGTTGGGGGAATCACAAGATACTCCTTTTGGTACGAACAGCGTAAGCCACATCTAAAGCGCAGGGATGCTGCAGGGGCAGAGCAGGTGGGGAAAGTGTGTTCCTGGCGGAGGCACCAATGTGCTCCAGGTCAAGAGGCTGGACAGGTCAAGGCCCGTGAAGCAGAAACTGAAACAGTCAGTGCTTAGCTGGCAAAGCAGGACTCGGGAGAGAGGGGGCTGGAGAGGAAACAGGACCAGGTCATGAAAGGCCAGTCAGCAGAAGGCATGCAAAGGCATTTGAACTTTATTCTGAGGCAAAAGAGAAGCAACCCAAGTGCTTTCGGCAAGAAACTGCTTGACTGGATTTTCCGTCATAAAAACCTCTCTGATTTTAGTGCTACTTTCTGTGTTTATTCTCCATTTTCTCTGGGTGTATAAAGGTGTTTTGGTTTTTTTCCTCCCCTTTCATCCCCCTCCCCCTTCCTTTATTTAGGGTGACTTGAGAAGGAACAGCTCTCATGAATACAAATCCTCTGAAATGATAGCCCTTTACTAGTAATTATTTCCTGAGCTCCTGCTGTGTTCTTGGGACAAGCCTAGCCCCATGGTGACTTCATGTGTTAGAAAGATATTTATGCTTTTAGGTTTTGAGCTGCATTGGAGAAAACATGTAAGGTTTCAACGATGTGAACAGGTTTAATATTTAGACATAGCAAGTGTTTTTCTGGACGATATAGACCCCAGGAGACCTTGAGGTGATATTGAGTTATTAATCTTTACACAGATAAGTCTGAGGCTCAAGTCTCCTACATCATATGCCTAACAATTGACTGTCCATCTCAACTGAAGTGTTCTTACGAAGACCTTGAGGCCTTCTGGAGGAATTTAATTTCATTTTCAGGTAACTCTACCCATTATAGAAAGTGCTTTCTTGTATTAGCCAGAAAATCTATTTTCTACTACCTGAGCCATGACCCCCAGTTCTGTTTTGTGGCCCCAGAACAAGCCTGACCCATCGTTGTCATGATGACCTGTATGTTATCTTAAGGCACAGATCGTGTGCCTCTAAATCTTCTCTTTCCTAGATCAAAAGCTGGGATTTTCTTTAGCCATCCCTGTTGGCCCTGTTCCCTGTCCCCTCCTTGTCCTGTTTTTCCCTGGACACGTTTCAGAGTCAGGCTTCTGGTCAGAGTGTGCTGTTCAGGAATGAACATAGTACTTCACTGGCTGGTTGAATGGTGCTAAGTGGAGCAGTAATACTACTTCTCCTGTCCTGGCTCCTACATTTCCATTTACAGACTCTGGCCTGGACTGCACATTTTGGAATGCACATCTCAAGGCTGACCTAAACTGATTTTGGAATGATTGTAGTAGAACCCAGACATAGATGTGCAGTTACTACCGAGGTAACACTATCTAGAATCTAAGAAGCAAGTCTCATAGTTCAGGGGGTAATTCAGCTGCTTGTGTACAGTAAAATAACTTCTTTATTTAATATTCAACCCATTCCTACCAAAAATCTAGAACAGGCTAGAAGAGGGCTGTGAGGTAGAACTTTCTGCGCTAAAGAAAACGTCCCATGCCTGCACTTTCCACAGGACACAGTAGGAATGAAAAAACTGAATTTTAATATTTCATTTAATTTTAATGAATTTAAATAGCCACATGCGGCTAGTGGTTATTTTATTGGACACTGCAGGTATGTAAAACCGCCCTATTGCCAAAAGGGAGGTAGATGTTGGGGTGATGAGAATGATGGAGAAAGAGACGGAGAACAAAAGAGAAAGAAAAAATGTTTCTGAGATAATTGACTGTGAGCCCATTTTGTAGAACAAAGAGGAAGAGAATGAATTCCTTACTTTCTAGTATTAATAGATCTCATAGGCTAATGAAAGAAAACACTATATCTATACAAACAGAATTATTTTTTACAAAAATCTGTGAGTTAAGCAGTGTTGATTATTTTCTTATACGTAAGTATAAATGTAAGAAAATTATCTAATTGCATGTACATATTAAGTAGGGGAGTCTGGATTTTAACCCAGATTCATTCGTATGTATATTTGCCATATATTATATTATTTTAATATATATTTATTTATATATAATTTGTCTCACGCTGCTGATAATATCTAGTTGTCTGTGATATGCTGATCTTAATATAGTACATACCAGCTGTGTGCGTAGACCTATACATATATTTATGTGTAAAGATGTATGTATTTATACACATACATCTGTATACATTTCCATGCATTTTATATCTATTTAACTGGGAGAGTTCATTGGTCAGGAAGGGTATTTTCTAAATGAGAAACCATCTTTCTGTATGAAACTCTGATGGTGAGTGAAGTCCTATGATAAACTTTGATAAAGGTCTCAGAACAGCTATAGAAATGATGATATTATATGCATTCTTTCCACTTTGGAAATTGATCATTAAGTAACACATTTTTTTCCCACAGCACTCGAGCACCGTAAGGTTAAAGAGTCGCCGACAGTCCATCTTCTGTGTTTAACTCTGTCCGGTCTTTGAGCTTCCTTTTGGGTGTGGTCACCACTGGAGCACCAGAAATACCAGCTGATATTTTAATTTTGTTGTTTTAAGTGAAGACTTAAATACTGAGTCATGAATCAGAGATTGAAGGGATTTTAGAGACTGAACCATACTCTGTAATCTAGAGATGAGGAAGCCGAAGTTCATCGTGGCGGGAAATGATTTACTAAGGTCTTGGAACAGCAAGCCTCTGAAAGCTCTGAGTCAGTCCTCGAGAGCTCACGTGCTGAGTTTATGCTTTTATGATATAGTTGATTTGCTTATCTGTTGGCTCAGATTCTTATACAATTTGTGATTGATATTTGTCTTCCTTGTTCAATTTTACTTCCTTCCTCACTAAAAGAGAAAAATAAAGTTGAAGAAAAATACCTCTGTAGATAATAATAATAAGATTTCTGCAAAAACAGGAAACGTTTAAATGTGACATCCTTTGCAACGATGGAATAAACAGGAAGTGAATAAAATAAGTTATGATGTGAGGGGCATAGGTCTCTCACCTCTGCTCGTTAAACATATATTTCAGGGCCCATGCCCTTCTGTACTGATGTAGAGGTGGTAATAGTAAATATTAAGATAACATCTGTAAATGTTGAGCACATACTCCGTTTAAGGCTATGTGTTAGTTTGCTTGGGCTGCCATAACACATATCACAGACAGGGCCTTAAATAACAGACATTTATTTCTCAGAGTTCTAGAAGTTAGAAGTTTGAGATCTTGGTGTGGGCAGGGCTGATTCCTCCTGAGACCTCTCTCCTAGGTGTGTAGACACCACCTTTTCCTGCATCTTCACGTGGTTGTCTTTCTGTGGGTATTTGTGTCCTGATCTCTTCTTATAAGGGCACCAGTCATATTGGATCAGGGCCCCACCCACATGACCTCACTCTAGCTTAATTATTTTTTAAAGACCCCATCTCCAAACATGGTCACATTCTGAGGTACTAGGGGATTAGAGTCTCAACATAGGAATTTTAGGGGACACAATTCAGCCCATAAAAGTCTGTATTTATCTCTTATGTATCATTTTTACAATAAAATAGTAAGATACATAATATTACCCTCATTTTTCAGAAATTTTGGTTTAGACAGGTGATGTGTCCAGGAGCACACAACTCTGTGGGTGGAGCCAGGCTTGAATATCACCTTTGTCCAGTTTCTCCCCCATATCAGACAGACCACCAGAAGGGATGTGTATTTAGCATCCAACTGGGCAGACAAGAGGCAGAAAATAAGCCTCAGGAGTGGTCCCTGTGGATTCTCTCCACTCTGCTTTAGAAGAGTGTTAAATCTTTTAAAGGACATCTCCATGCTCCCTATGACTTCAAGATCAGATTTCCCTCTAGTTAAAATTACATTTCTGGAAAATTTGCATTTATTTCCATTTTCCAAATAACATGTAGTCTTAATAATGAATTCTTAGAGTGTGAGGTGAGAGCTTTTGTGTGTGCTGTGGATGTGCATTTGTGGCTGTGTGGGTCCACCTGCCCATCATTCATGGTGTTTTTAAGAGGCATTTAAGGAGTAGACCTGATCCTGTCTCATCCCAGAGCCTTTAGGATCTTCATCGGTGACCACTGCATAGAAAGAAACCTCGAGATTTGGAGCCAGAAGTGTTGCACGACTTAGGTCAAGAGCCACAGAGTGAACTATGGTCCTCGACTTGGAAATCGGGCAGGTCTCTGGTCCCCTGCAACCTAATTTTCACATTAAGGAGGTTTGTGTGATGCAACTTCTATCTTTAAGATCGAATGTGTTTGCATTTTCATCATGATTAACTATATTTTATTTCCACTTAAGTAGTAGACAGAAAACAAAACCAGAAATCTTGTTTTAAAAATAAAACAGAAAAAAAAATAAAACAGACAAAAACCTAAGGCTAGAAAGATGATAGTTTTCAGAGTAGTATTTGGTTAATTTTAAACATTTGGCTGTGAATTAGAAGTTCCATTATCCATTTTTTGAATAGATGTTTTATACTGTTTCTAGAAAACATTTAAAGTAAATTGTCATGGATCAATTATTCTAATTTCCATTTCAAATTTTATGTTCCCATTAAAACTTCAGTTTAGATGGAATCTCTTCACATATCTTTAGTTTAAAAAAACAAATATTTTCAAAATAAGAATTTTCCAGTGCTTATTTATTATAGGAAATTTGGAAAATACAGAAAAATGTACAGAACTTGACCAAGTCCACTGCAGCTCTCAGTGCTCTGAGATGAAAACCAGGAACATTTTGATGTTTGTAGTCTGTGTTGAGAGATACTGTCCTGTTATTTTGCTTCATCATGTAGCTTTGTTCTCTGTATGTCTTTCACTTTGAGTTTTCCCATCCCAGACCCTGGGTCACATGGGCTTTGGCTCAGAACAATAATCATGCCAAAGTTAACATGCCCCCTCACCTACTTTTTTTAACATCCTTGATTATTGACCATTAGTCTACATGGGGGCCTGGGCGGGATGAAAATGGACCTTTTAGAGTCAACTTTCCCATCAGTGGATCAAAGGCCTGATGGAGAAAGGAGAGTTTAGGAGACCTTCTTCAGTCTAGACAAGCATGTTTCTCTGAATACCTTTTCCCCTGTGACTCTCCCTGTGGCTTCTGTACTTTTCTAAGCGTGTTTGACGGCTTTTGTGAGATGGAAATCAAAACTACTACAGACAGGGCAAAGGATGTTAAGGAACAATAGTGATATGAACCTCGTCATTATTACTATTTAAGAATATCACTACTATTCTTACTATCAACAGTAGTGATAGGGCTTGAAAATCGAGGTAGTGCCCCATCCAGGCATGTGAGTCCAAGTTGAGTTAGCTTTTGCTGGTACAAGGTGGAGTGGCTGAGCACGGAGGCAAGAAACTGGCCGGTAGTGCAGATTTTGTCATTGACCCTGGAATCTTGGTTTTAGAAGCTGCCGCAGTCATTTGCCGTTGACATCCAGATGAGAAACTGGCATGGAATGGCAGCTGACAAATCGCAGATGCCTCCGGAGTAGCAAATGCTGATATCTTGTGTTGATATATCTTTATGGGAATTCACAACATTCTCCAGGCAGAGGGCCAAGAGATAAGCCCCAGAGCCTTGACAGGAGAGTAGGACTGGGGTGGGCTGTGTGATTTTGAAGTGCATGCTCCTGGCACACTTAAGGGGCCCTTCTCACTCTGCCATCGGGAGTTCTAAGAGCTGGGCATGGAGAGGAGCATGATGTCCTGGAGGTTTGGGGCCATGGGGTGAGACGAGCTCAGCTCCAGCCCGAGAACTCTGAGGTTGCTGACTTGCCCAGCACCTTCTCAGATCTTCACAGCTCTTGGTGTATTTTGGTGTCATTGGTAGCATGGGAGCTACTGGCTTAGATAAACATGGGGGCTCTTGCCAGCGCAGGGATGTGCAATGATCATCTTTCACTCTCTTGGCTTTTCCCTGGACACTTCATCAATCATTTCGAGAGCTTTCATAGATGTGGGCTGGGCTGACATTTTGCTGTGTCTATCCACAATTACGAGATGTTATGGTCACAAAAGAAAATTCTCCTAGGACAGCTAAGGTTCGCCAATTGCTTATAATGTGACAGTTTTGCACTTTATCATCACTAAATATTTGGTTGCTTGAAAACTTTTTAGACAACAGAGCAATGCAAATGTTACTTGAATTCCTTAAATTTCTTTGGCTTTCATGTTTGTTGGTTTACTTCTCCCAATTAATTTGCAAGCCTCTTGGCTCATTTGTTGAATAATTAATGAAATAAGAAGTAGAGATTTGGGTAAGTTAGTGAATTTAGGGCTTATGTTTTTCAAAGCTAATAATTCTTTTCTCTTATGTTTCTTTATCATTCTATTAGCACCATGTCATGAAGAAAAGAAAGAACAGAAAAATACATTGGCTTAAAGAAGAAATTATATTAATTAAAAATGTCTTATTGGTCAGATATCCTTGAAGGGGATGCAGATTTAGGATATGCCTTCAGAAGTAACCCAGCTTTTCCCGCTATCTGCAGCAGAAGAGATCACCATAATACACTTATTAAGCGTTTTCTATATGCCAGATACTGTGAGAACACTTTCCATGGATTCTTGCTCTAAAAATAAAATACAAAGAATTGAGACGAGAAAGATGGTATTTTAAGAGTAATAGGTGGTTAATTTTAAGCACTTGGTAAGAATTTGAAATTTCATTATCCATTTTTTACTAGATCTTGTACATGGTTTCCAGAAAACTGGTTAAGTGAGTTGCAATAGCGTCACAGGTTTGATGTTATTTACTCCTTTTTCAACTTGAGAAACACTGAAACCGAGTTTCAGAGGGAATCAATAATTACCCTATCCTCACGCAGGGAGGGGTATAGCTAGGGTTTGTCTTCTGCTCTGTGTCACCCCAAAGCCCTCACTTCTGTGTTTCCTGAGCTCTGCCTCGTGTGCTGTGAGTCCAAGACTGGCAACAAACCTGATCTTCATTTGAGATGATGGCGCAGGTGAAGTCTTACTTGTAGTTTTAAATTTTATGCAGTAAAATGCATGAACTTGATATACAGAAATAGCTGGCTTTGAAATATTCCCTGGAGGGGTGTGGTCCCTCGTCTTCCTCCTATAACCAAGGCCCTTAACAATGTCACTTCCTTCATTAGATTTAATGATGCTATAAAAATTCATGGAAATGAAAAATGCATCCATTCACGTCAGCCTGAGACTTACCAATGTTTATAAATCAAGTAACATCTGGAACTGGACAATTCAGATGATTTGACAAATATTTTTTGTGTGTTAGTGTTTGACCATGTGCTAGGCATTGAGGGATATGCAAACAGAACACAGAACTGTCACTGGCACTCCTTCCAACTAATCGGTCTTTTCTGAAGACTAATGTTTTATGAAGATTTTCATAAAATCTTCAGCGTTGTGTGATTCCATCCTAGAAAAGGAGGCATTCCTCCAGGCTACCCGCATGGAGAGAAGGGGCAGGATGCACAGAGGTGTGGAGGCTGGGAGGATGGGGACAGAGCGCTGGCCAACAGTAGGACACTGCACAGGTGACTGGGGAAGAATGGCATGTGGACGAAGCTGTTCCTTTCCTGCTACCACTTCCCTTCTTGTAAACTGCCCCACGCTGGGCATTATTCACCATGCAGCCAAGCCTTAAGCAAAACTTTTCATGGATTTGAAAATTCAACCCTCTTCCTGACTCTGGTACAGTTGGACCACTTTGGCATTTCCGATCTAGTGGCAGATGTGTCCCCTCTAAGTTCATATGACTCCTGTTTGCTTTTCTCCCGCCTCCCTCTTCATTCAGATCAACGTTCTCCTTTCCTCGCGGCCCAAGGTCGCTGCGGTCCAAGCTTTCCTCGTTCCCCGCTGCTACAAAACCTTGGCCCTGGTCGTCAAGCTCCCATGAGTTTCTATTTTTACTTCCCCAATTCCCTACTTTCTGTTTCAAAGCCATCTGTTTTCTGTCCCCAAATAACCTTCTTTCCTCCCTAATCCTCGTTCTCTAATTGTCCCTCACTCATTACCTGCCTCTTACCTGACTCATCTCAGCCTTTTATTCCTTGTTTGAGCCTCAAAAAATCCTGAGGCTGCTCTGCTTACCTAAACTGCCCTTCCTTTTCCTTCCATCGTTAGCATGTTTCTCAAATGGCTTTGTTCTCAGCCAAGACATTCTAGATCATTTAAAAGTGGGGTGACCATTTCTCTGCTTTTTTACCCCATCTAAACTTGCCAATCTATGGCTCTCTTTTAGGAATCTCATAATTAAATGCACGAACTCCTCTCTCTCTAGATAGATAGATATAGATACATATAGAGATAGATAAATAGATTACATATTATATGTACCTATATCTTTAGATATAGATCTCTCTTTATAATAGATGTATAATAGATAGATACCCAATATATAGACAGCTGTATGTCTACTGATGAAAAAATACATAGATCTCCCTATATGGATGGATACATCTATCTATATCTCTGCATATCTATATACCCATTACATATCTAATATATATGTATACATAATATATATGTATATATGTATGAGAGAGAGAGAGAGAGAAAACAATAAAACAAAGTTTGCTTTAAGAAAACTGAAATATTTTAACTATCTAGTGGAGAAAGGGGACGGGTTAATAAAGCAAAGATAAGTAAGCTCTTGCAGGAATGGTATGTAGCAATTATAATTAATAGTTATAAAGACAATGAGTAAAATGTTGAGAGACGAGGATGGAGCAGGAAAGGAAGCATCTTGGCCCCGACGTCCCCTCTGCTTGGGGACTCTGGGTCCTGATTGTGTAACACCTGCTTCTTCTGGACAAGCCTAAGTGTGTCTCTACTGCCTGAAGTCCTGAGACACGAAAGAGGCCTGGCTGGAACAAGAGTCACGCTAAGTGAAAAATCAGACATGAATTTGTTTCTACACAATTTGTTCAGTGTATGAAAGATGAGGATATGAAAAAGGAGAAACTCCTCCCTTGAGCTAACAGACCAGAGACAGAACTATCAGTTCTAGTGGTTTTGGAGGAAAATTGCTCTCTGTGTGGTCGTGAGCTTTTAGAAGGCCAAGATTGCCTTATGTGTCGCCAGCACCCAAAGGAATGCTAAGCATTTGATTGGCACACCATAAATTCTTCTCGAATGGATGAAAAGACGTAAAACATTATATATGTGCAGGGTACTATCAGTTCCTATGCCCAACTCAGGCCACATTTATATTATTTCCAGAAAGCAGCTTTTAATGATAGATATTGCCAATCTTCAAATCTTGAAGAAGCCTGGCAAACCACATAAAAATGCTCTGGGAAAACTGCCATTGGACAAACAGCCCAGAGTACCATGATTATACGGTCTAGAAAAGTGGAAACTCTTAAGAAGAGGATGGCGTCCTTACTACAATGAAACTGGCTTTTCCACATCATCTATGTAGGTCTAGACTGTAGAACTGAACCACTGAGTAGAAATGACAAGGAAGCTTAATTTAATCATAGATAAACACTTCCTGATATTCAGAGTTTCCAGCAATGGGAGAGGCTACCTTGTGAGGTAGGGGACATCACCGGAAGTTCAATAAAAACTTGTTTGGAGTATTACGGAGACCCTCTCGTGTCCAGTGGGAAATGGACTCCCTGCAGGAACGGGGAAACCACAGACACAGTGTCTTATAAAAGGAGTCTCTCCACTTCATAGCCATGTTGAGGTGGGCTTTCACTTAAGCGCACATTCTAGGAAAGGAATCGAACTTTTAAAAATAGTTATAATACATAGCAGTGCAGTTTGTAAGCAAGTTTAAGGTACGATGAGCACAAAAGAACATCATTTCAAAAGGGTCTTGGAAAGAGTCAAGACATTTCAACTGTCGTGAACTGAGGGAAGGAACCTCCCCAGACTTTAAGGAGAAACAGGAATATTCTGGGCAGAGGAAAAGTGCAAAGCCCAGAGACATGAGATAGCAGGATACACTTCCAGACGGGAAAAGGGAACGGAGATGAGAGAGAGGAAGCCAGGCTGTGCGCGGTGCAGGGAAGCTGAGCAGCCGGGCTTGTGGTGTCCTGTGAGAGAGTTTTATCTTCAAAGCGATGGACAGACATTCAGGAGACCTCTAAGCCGAATCAGGAAGGATTTGTGTAGATAAAGGTAGTGGAGTAAGGGGAGTGTCGCTCAGGTGAGAAGGATGAAGATGTACTGAAGACAGAGAGAAGGGCAGACTTGCAGGAGGTTTTTGAGGCGCGATTGACTCGTGTTAGAATCCGCTGTCTTGTGGCCTTTGTGTGGCCTTTGTGTCTGTATGTAAACCCTGAGCTGGGGGTTTGAGGACCTCACATGGCTTCTGTGCCCAGCGCATTGCAAACTCAGTCAGTATATGCGGAATGACACTGTAGACCTTGCCTTCCTCAAAGCCAGCCTGAAGAAGTGCAATAGAAATAATCACTGGATAAGTAGGTTAGGATAATCCATATGAAGTTGTGAAATATGGGCCAAGTTCAATTTCCATAAAAACTTCATGTTAAGTAAGTAGGATCAATTAAACGATATGTGTACCTCCCTCTCACAAAGTAAAATACCAGTTCAGTTCAACAGACATCTTTGAGCCCTTTTTATAGTCCATGCAAAGTCCGTCTATGACCCTGAATGTCCACAGCTTTGCCCTTGTACCTTGGTTGTACCTTAGTTAAACGCTGCATGGGACAAGCCAAGTGGATTTGGCCCCTTTTTCTGGTCAGATAGATCAGCATGGCTAAAGGAATGGGAAAACTTGCCAGAAGTCTAGCAGGGGTAGGGGTCGGGGCACGTTTGTAACCTCACACAAAGGCCACCTGCTCTCCTCTCCTCCCCTCCCCTCCCCTCCTGTCCCCAGAAGAGCTTTATTTACCCTCCCGGCTACCAGAGAGCACGTCTCTCCAGAGGGTAGGATGGGCAGGTTTGCCAGCAGCCCCCCGAACAAGACTGGGGGGCTCATCAGCAGTGATGTAGAACCCCACATGTGCAGCACCCATCGGGACCACCTTGCATCACCCTCATGGAAAGTGAGGGCAAGAAGAACCTGTGGGGGCGTGAGGCCCTTGCTGCCGGCTGTGCCCTGAGTAACAGATGGTCCAGTCCAGTCCTCGTGGACTCCTGGCCCTCCCCCAGCTGACTGGATGGACCTGCAGAGAGCAGCTCAGCCCCAGCCTCCCCGAAGCCCAGGGCCCGCTCGACCCCTCGACAGCTCCACACTCACTCAATTTGTGACTTTGCACAGGCCGACCTCGAGCAACCACTGGGGGACCCAAATTTGTCATCTGTCAACAGGCGAGCAGCTCTTCATTTTTGACACAAGGAATTCTGCCCCCCCAGGGTTGTCCTTACCTTGTCACTGCTCAAATCCTTCAATCCCCGGTCAAGCACAACCCTCAGCCATCTCTACTAAAGGTCCTTTTATTCCAAAGGCTATTATTTATTTATCGCAGGTTCAGAAAAGTATATCCTATCACTATAGACTGAATGTTTGTGTCACCCCCAAAATTCATATGTGGAAACCTAGCTCCCAAGCGATGGTGTCAGAAGGTGGGGCCTTTGGGGGGTGATGAGGTCATGGGGGTGGAGCCCTCATGATGGGATTAGTGTCCTTATAGGAGAGACCCCAGAGAGCCCGTCGCCCCTTCCTGCATGTGAGGACAGAGTGAGAAGACGCTGTCTGTGAACCAGGAAGTGGGCTCTCACCAGACAAGGAATCTGCCTGCACCTTGACCTTGGATTTTCAGCCTCCAAAACTATGAGGAATAAATGTCTTTTCTAAGCCACCCCATCTGTAGTATTTTTTAACAGCAGCCTGAATGGACTAATTCTCTTGCTGCCCATTCCACATGAATTAACTGAAATTTATCTTTTTAATGCAATTTTAGTTGCTCTACACACACACACACACACACACACATATATATATCATGAATTTGTGCAAGATTTGTCACTATGAAAGAAACAGACGAATTTGATTTCATTTTTTTCTAAAATACTTATAGAGCATCCCTTTACTTGGAGGTGCAATTTGAAAATTCTGCTTTATTAGAGACATAAAAACCTGTCGAGTGTCTGACTTTCATGTGGAATCCCTGCTACTGTCATCTGAGTTTTCCTCAAAGGGCAGCTGTTATCTCTGTGGTGGTTCCCGTGTGTGCTGTCTGGATTCTCACTCTCCTTAAATGACATCGACCTGAAGTTGCCTCCTAAGAATTATGTGAAGGCAGCAGAGCAGGTGCCCATGGAGATGGAATGGAAGCCAGCCCTCTTTGCCTGTTTGTGCAACGGTCATGAAACCAGGACTTTCCAGGGGCGGGAGGCAGAGGCTGGCCACAGGGATGAGATGGACAGAGCCAGATTTTAGTTTTGCATTGCATAGTATCTAAAATCTTGATGCTTTGCCTATTAGTTATGTTTTTTAAAAATTTGATTTCTTATTCTACAAACATGAGATCTGTCCAAACCTCCCTACTTCACCAAGCTCTCATATTTCCAAATCCTTTTCCACTCTATTTTTTTCTTTTTGCCCGAGCACTTATCACCTTCTAACATACTATATAATTTACTTGTTTAGTGTTTTTTGATTATGAACTGTCTCTCTCACCAGAAAGTAAGTTGGACGACGTTGGGATCTTTGTCTCTTCCGTTCATGATACAACCAACGTGTCTAGGGCACTGCTTTGCATCCAGTAGGTGCTTCCTAAAAATGTGCTGAATGAATAAATGACTCCTGATTTTACTCTGGGAGGCATGTAGAGTCATGTGCATAAGCAATGCCATTGATTAGGGGCATTAAATGATCATCTGAAGGTGGTATCAGCATTAAACAGAGCAGCCTTGGTTATTTCTCTCAGAGGGTTTCAACAATAGCATCTGTGGGACAGCATTTTATGCTGTGGAACCCTGTCCCCTACGGACTGGATCACAACCCAGAAGTTCATGGAAAACAGGATCCACAGTAAAGCGCTGGAGAGTGTCATGTGTTCTGTGAAATAACACTGTGGTGATACTCTAGCCACACCAGTACCGTCAGAAGGTACCTCGGCAACAGGGACTGTGACAGCTGTAACTCTGAGTCCCAACCTCGCCACTACCTTTGCTGCGTTAAGTAGTTCACGTGTGCCTTTGTCAATGTTCTTTTTCCCAGCTTCCTTCTCATTCAGCAGATCACAAGCAAGCCTGGAGCTTTCACTGGTTTCCAAGGGACTTGGCTCTCGGGGCTGTCTGGACAAGCAGCCCCCAGTGGCGTCCTAAGAGGAGGGTGGTGAGTTAAAGGTGGTAGCAGAGTATTCCAACTCTATAAAGCCTTTCCCAGTAGCATGATCAGAGCTTGTGGTCTGGCGAAAATAGTGACTCCTTAGTTTAATTTATTTTAAAAGGTAATGTTGATGCTCTGCTTATGGTGATTCCAAGGTCTACAGGAAATCACTTATTTATAATCACTTTAGTAATTGCCAAATGTGGTAATGAATAAGGTTAAAAAGAGGCAATATTGCCAAGATTTAACTTGGATAAGGTCCATGATGACTCATGAGCAGGTGGATAAAACGTTTGTCTCTCCCACAAACCCCTCAAGGTAACATGTCACTGCTTATTAGGTTATTAACTCAATAGTGTTTTTGTTTTACATAGTTTTGCTTTCAAATCCAGTTTGGTAAATATGTAATTCAATAATCCACATTTCAAGAATGGGCTGCAATTGAGAAATAAAATGTAGAAAACCAACAGTGCTGACATCAAAGTTTTAATGGGATTTCTCATTAAAACCGGAAAAAAACAAGTGCAGACAGTCCCTAGAACCTATCTAATTTAAGAAAACTTTTTGCTCATCACCTTGTTACTTTTCTGTGCTTTGAAATTTTGCATTATCTTGACTTAAAGACTTCATTTTTGCTGGACACATACCATTTGGTGTTGTTTTGGTGCCTTTGTTATTGTGTAGCCACAGAGATTTGAGATGGGTGGACCAATTCAGATCCTTTTTAAGGCTGTAACTGGAGCCCTCCTTAATTTGAGGACAGAAAAACGTAAAAGTTCCTCGGAGGTTTTGATTCTGGCTTATGGTGTCAGAAAGTTCTAATGGTTCTAATATTTTTCAGAGGAGTATTTGAAAAATATTGAAATAAAATTTCATCTATTTTTATTATTTTCCTTATCATGGCTAAAGTGTCCAATTAAATAAGAAATAAAAATTCCAGCAAATAAGAGAGCCCTTTGTTAACTTTGGAAAAAAATTATTCTGGGCACTTTCTCTGAGATAAAATACTTTTCTTGAAACAACATAATTATGGGGAATTTATTGGAACTTGAGAATTAGAGAGATGTAGATTTGAGGTTCAAGACCCAGTGAGTACGGCAACTTACAAACTATCTCAGTTTCACCTCTTAATATGATCTTCTGAACCTTATGAACTCCTTTCTAAGCCTCATATTTTGCATTTTTCTCATAAGTGGTACATCTATTACACGGGTTCTTGTGGGGATTAAACGAGATGGCATATGTGGCGCGTTTACCACAATTCCTGGCAGAAGGAATGCTCCTCTTCTTATCACTCCAGAAAGTTGTTTGATAAGTTTATTGCAAGGTATTTTCATTATCGTGAGGCTATTGTTATAATAGGGTAAAGATTATAACAGTATAAACATTTCCAATACATTTCCCAATGGCCACAGAGGAATAATAAAATGATTTTTATTGCCGACATATAGGAAAAATATTGATTTTTCTGCATTTATTTGGCAACTGGCCATCTTACTGAACTCTCTCATCACCGTTTCTATCATTTTCAAGTGCATGCTTTCTTCATATTTTAATGTCTCTGGTTTATAATCCATGTCAACCATAGTGCTCTCTACAGCTGTCACGGGGCGGGGGGTGGGGGAGGGGGGGTTGGTGAGTCCCGGCAGAGCTGTCATTGCTGGCAGATTGCTTTCATCCGGGCTGAGATGACATCAGTCCATTTGGCTGTCACATGGGCTCTTTGCATTGGTAGCACTGGATGCAACTGAAATTTAAATTAAATTTGGGTCAGAAATTGTCAGTTGCCTGAGAAGTGATTACAGGTGATAGAGTATAGAAACAAAACTGTATTGTATGTACAGACAATGCTTCTGCATACCACTTTAATGTGGTATGTAGTTTTTAAATGTCTCCAATAGATCATGCAATTCTTCAACTCAGAGAGGTTGTGGTAACAGATTCATGCATCATGAGAGATTATCACTAGGTACTAAATACCAGTCTGAAGTTTCTATATGTCTTCCAAGATAAAGTTCATTGACTTTTATCCTTATGTAAATAAATTAAGAAAAAAATAAAGCAACTATACTCCAATAAAAATTAATTAAAAAAAAGAAAAAATAAAACCACAATTTTGACCAAACTGGAAGTATAAACTCCGATCTTCTCTATAATCCTTGAAATTATAGTGTCAAGCCTGAAAATGATGAGTGCAGCTTATCAGAACCAATGAGTCCCCATGAAGACATACATAATGGCCAAATATCTTTCAGAAGAAAATCTAAACTATGAAACGAAGATCACTAAACTTAAATACAGATTAAATCTTACAGAAGGAGGCAGTATAAAATTGTATGAATAAAAATGTCTTACTGCCTCCTTAGAAAAAAGTATAAAATTATTTCAGTGTTTTGTTTTTTCTGTAAATTGCTATAAGTAAAGTGATTTTAAATATTCCAATTGATTACATTTTAGAATCAAAGAACAACAGCAGTTTTAATAGCTTTCTTTTTTATTCTCTTCATTTCTGCAGACAGATTGTCACAATATCAGCAGGGAAGCAGCAGCCCTGCAGATAGTTTAAAACATGGACTTGGGAGTCAGAATGCTTGCGTCTGAATTCTCTCTCCTCTCTCCATTATTCATCGTCATGTGCCATAAGCAGGTCATGTATTGTTTCATGTGGTTTGTATCCCCTGCTACCTAGTGTTGGTGACTCCTATGTCCTGGATTACTGAGAGGGCAAGTGAGGAAATCTCACATCATGGGCACTCAGTAATTGCTGAGGACTTTAAATATTTTTACCTACCCTGGATTTTCAGGGGTCTTCCAGTTTCAAGAAACAGAGACTGTCTATCTATTAAATGATTACAAGCAGAGCTCACAGGAATCTAAGAACCAAAAGCTGAGCAGAGATTTTTATTTCCCAGGGACAGTGGAAGATGTCAAGAACTAGGGCTGCTTTCTCAGAGGGGCACCCCCATTTTTCTCTGCCTTTCTCTGCTTACAACTCCCTTCCTTCTAGTTCCCCTTGCTTCTTTATCTCTCTCCACTTTTAGTGAAAAGAATCATCTCTATTTTCCTGGGAAGCAAATACGATTGGCACAATTATTTTTTGAACCAAGACACATAAGTCAGATGCTGCTAGCCAGGCTGTGGGTGGCTACTCTCATGGTAGGTGTTCAGTACGCCTGATCAGTAACTAGTGGGGTCAGAATCAGGCTCAGTGGTGGTGTCAGTGGGTCAAATGTCTTATAAAAGAGATGTTTGAAAGATGGACATCAAAATGTGTTTATAATATCTCCTCTCTTTTATTTACATTTAATTTTTCTTGTCTTGTTGCATTTACTACAACTCCAAAATCATGTTAAATGATGACAGGAAATGGGTGTTCTTGAGAGGTACTTTTTCTAGGTCGTGAACAGACATTCACTATAATTGCTTCACAATAGAATGCCCTTTTTAGTTCCAGAAAGATTTAGGTCAGCTAGATTTATTATCTTACTCTCTGGCACAGTTGTACAAATACCACAATAGTTTTGTTTCCTGATTCTTCCTTGTCTAGTCCCCATAGTGGCCACCTCTTTTTATTAATTGAAGATTTCACCAGGTACATGAATATAATTTATTAAATTGTCAGCTATGTGATTTTTTTAAATAAATAAATTTTGTTAGATTTTTCAAAGCTAGATCTTCCTGTTTCAGACTTGTGAGAAAATAACTTGGGGTAAATTTTAGAGATAACTAATCTCATTCTTTTTGTGTGTGTTGGGGGAAGGCATTATTTGGATTAAATGAACTATCAGAAGAAAACCTCATGCCAATATTCCTAAGAAGAACATTATCATCACCCATTATCTCCCTTCTTTGGATAAAAATACCACTACACTAATTGGGAGGAACATGGGAGATTTTGTGGGTAACAGACATTCTACCTAATTGCCTCACCTCATCCTCCTTTGAACTTACTCTTCAGAGGTACTAAGCTGTGTTTTTTAACTTGTGTAGAAGGAAAAATAGAAGGAAATCATTCATTGTCAGATTCACACACAGAAAAGGTGTCATACTCCTAGAAACATGGATTATAACATTTCTTCTCCCACAACATAATATGGTATCAAATAGTCAAAGCACTCTTGTGTGTATATCTGGATAAATTAGCCTGTAGGATATAAGTGTATCCTTCATCGTGGCTGAAATCTCACCACTTTCATACACAAAGATAAAGCAGATGGGACTGCAAGCCAGTGAGAGTAGAAATAGGACAGGCACATTACTGCATTATTCTGCTGGGTCGGTTTCATACAGCAAGTGAAGGATAATAGCAGGGACCCACACACAGCGGTGCCTAGGTCATTCTGGGCTCTGGGATGACATCTAGCCACCTGAGTAATCTGCCCAACGCAGGACAATGGTCAGAGCTGAGCTGGCCCAAGCCTTGCCCAACGGTCCCTGTCTTTAACACGTGTACAACTTCTAACATGTGCCTTGCAGGTGCCAGCCTCCAGCATTAAGAAACAAGAATCTCCACTCCCATCCTGCCTTCAGCATGTCAAGTCCTCCTCACAATACGCTAGGTGGTCCAAGAGATGCAGTTTCTTGCTTTTGTGGTGTTCATCTCTCTTGTGAAGTTCAAAGTTTGGCAACCGCACTTGGGTAGCACAATTTTGAATACATCTTTCTTCTCTCCATTAAATGCCTCTGGTTTTCTCAATATAGAGTCATTGGCAAGCTGTTACTCTCTGCTAAGGGAAGAGACCCCTGATTATACGCTGCACCTCAAAGAGACTCTTATTACTCAGTGAACTGGGTAAAAATCGATTGAATCAGATAATCACATCATTTCTTTCTTTTTAACATTTGCTATAAATATTTTATATTACACATTTTTATGAGCTTATATCTGAAGTATGAAACTGAGATAGATTTCAGGTTTG
Source organism: Delphinus delphis (assembly GCF_949987515.2). Classification (NCBI taxonomy): domain Eukaryota; kingdom Metazoa; phylum Chordata; class Mammalia; order Artiodactyla; family Delphinidae; genus Delphinus; species Delphinus delphis. Next base: position 151,952,759 of record NC_082684.1, read on the forward strand.
AAACAAGAAAATGTTACAAATATTCTTCAAAGTTACATCAATATGCCAATCCTCTGCAGTTTCACCAGTGTTTTTGAACTAAAGTTGAAAGGGAATTGCATTTCTCTGAGCTTTCCAAATTAGGTTATCATGTCTATTTATGACCGTCAGTTCCTGTCATGTAACATGATTACATGGGCTTGATCAGAAGTGACACATCGGTTGATTTATATGACGTGTCAGCCAGCAAGATACAAAGGCTGATAATTTCCTGTAATTACTTTTAAAAGAATTTTGAAAATGGACTTTAAATAAATAGTATGGGGCTTCTATTTGAAGTCATGTTTAAATATCATTCCAATATATTACAAGGAATGAAATAATCAAAGATGCAGAATGTTAGTAAGTTTCCTAACTGAAAAATTGAAGACTGGACATTGTTTTTTTCTGGCATCTTCTTATGGCAAGAAGTTGGTGGGTATGACCTGGGAATTACTCCACCCTCAACCAAATGAGAGGGATTTTGCTGCATCTCTCACTTTCCCATCTTGTCACTGTTATCTGATCCATGAGTCATTTGTGCCCTTTGCTTTGAACTCACCTCTCTGCTCATTTCCTCCCCAAATTCTTTACACATTTCACAGAAAAGGGGAAGAAAAATGCTACTGCCAAGAAACCTTTCTTGACAATAGTCACTTCCACAGATCCCTGTCATTTTAGTAACCCCGCCTGGGGATCCATGCCAGTCCGTCCCTGAGGCTCTGAGTCACCGTGACTATGCTGTCCTGCACTGCCCGGCAGGGCTCGTGCAGCTATGGGTTTCCCACGCTCAGACGTGATTTCCTGTTACAACACGCAGCAACGTGCTATGGCCTGCTTTGCAGTCTGTTTCTTGACATTTCCTCGGTCCCACCTTTTGACCTGGTGACTTATTTCATTTTATAGTTCATTTCTCCGTGAATCTGGCATAAAGTCAGCACAGCAAGAAGGGGAGACAACAGGGGGATTCAGAATGTCTGACACATAGGCCTGGGTTTGAATTGAGTTCACCCATCTATTCTCTGAGGAATTCTGAAGAAGCTATGGACCCTGTCTGAGGATCATTTTCTTAATCTGTGAAACGGCATCCGTAGTGCTTACCTTGCAGGCAGTTGTAGCTGGCCAAACCCCAGTCCCTTTTCACTCAAGGACAGGAATTTGCACTCAGTACATTTCCAGATACATTTGGGGCTCAGAAATATCAGGTGATGAAAATATTGGCTGGGGTGTGATTTTTACTTCCATCTTGGACTAGATTTCTCGCCTGACTGCAATGCCTCCAGGGGACCTGAGTTAGCATTTTGCCCAGTTTGACTGGTTGCCCAAATCCTTTACCAACATTCAGCCTTCCCATTCAGTTTATTGCTTCATAGCAGAATCAATTTATCACTAGTCAATTTAGTTATACCTTTCCTCCATTTTTTTCTGTGATGTACATTTTTTTCCCAATTAGATGATGATTTCTTGGTGGTCAGCAACTGTATCTTTTATTGGTCAAGTGTTCACATTGGCAAAGCCAGCATGCTTAGCACACGGAAGAATTCATTGTTTATTGACTAAATAGAGTGATGTACAGTTGTCAGAAAAAAATTTTTCTATTCCTGTTAATCTATAAAGATGTTGAAGAGGGAAAGAAAATTGATGAATTGATGTTTCAGTGTGTGTGTTTCATAAGACTGAGCTTCAGGAGGCAGGGCTGGAGTTTTCTCCATCCTGTGTCTCAAGGTCCCAGAATCCCAGGGTCTTAGCACACATTATGACATAAATGATGAATGAATGACTTCATAGAAATTGAAGTAAATAGCCATCCTTTTGATGTATAATATCTTTCCTGATATTGGAATATCTATCAGCAAATGCTTTGTCAGAAATTGTCCTGCCATCAGAAGGCTGTCACGTCTTGAAAAGCCGTTTCCAGCAAGTTAAGAGCCTGGCTCTTGGGAACTTGGCTATAATTTACATTCGCTGGGTAAGTTCATTGATTTATTGTAAATCTCTACACTTGTGGAAGTGGGTGTGTCAGACAAGGTAGTCTTTTCTAAGCTGATTTCAATGCCAGAAGATTCTTTGAAACCAAAGTTAATTTCTATCTATTTCTTGCCTGCTCTACACACACACACCAGAAGTTTTGATAAATCTCACCAGGTAACTGACACATTTCAAAAAACAAACACTTTTTAAGACACCACTAAGCTAAACATCCTTAGTAGCACCACATATTTTTACCCAAATTCAAAGATTCTCTTAAATGTGGAGCCATTCTGAGACATGAGACAACAAATCTTGAGACTGTCCTATGTGCAAATGTCCAAGAACACTCGGATGCTCTCGACTTAGGGTAAGAAATGGTCAAAACTGTTTCCTAGGAGAAAGAGAATTCCTTCTTTAAAAAGGGTAATTTCTGTACCATATTAAGAAAGAACTGTTTTTAATTAACTCTTTTTAACCTAACTCACTAAACCACCAGAGGTACACTATTGAGCTTGACCTGGTCGAGATGAGATTCTGAAATATATCATTCTGCCGGCCTTGGACAGCCTTATGTAGCAAGAAGGATCTATGTTGGATCATGGAGAATCCTTCTTGGGTTTCATTTGTGGAAGATCAAGACTCTGCCAGGACTGCTGCTCTTCCTACAGAATATTACAGGATGCCTTTGCCCAGCTTTGAGAATGTGTAAGTGCAGTCATCCTAAAAGCATTCTACACCACGCTGGCCCAAAGAGCACTGCATCTAATACATAGGAAATGTTTATTTTATTTATTTAACCTTCAAGATCCTTATTAGCAGTTGTAGAAAAGTAAAGATTTATTCATCAATAAAATCCAAAGACTCCATTTACCAAATTTACATTCTTTATTTTAATGAAATTTGTCTGTAGGGCTTTTAAAGTTCATTTATAATGTTAGAAATATATTCAGCGCTGCTGTCTTGGAGATAGATGGCCACATTATTACTTGTCTGTCAACTATAAGTAGGGCTGTTAATAATGTAAAGACAGCTTCTAAAGATTCCAAACATGGGTGTTTCCTTTAGAGGAAATTGCAATTCCAACCTTTGAGTTCCTTTTGGAATCAATTACCTGACTTTGCAAGTATTATGAAATACCTTACCTTTTAGTTGGGAGAAAAAGATATAAGTTAATAGTCTTCAGAATATTTACCAAAAAAGTCAAATGAAGCTTATGAATATTAGCACTAAGAGGATGGTGAATATGACACATGTTTCAAATTGGGACTAACCTATTCTATATGGTACATAAAAAGGATAGTCTGGACTCCCTTCTGACTGACATATGGATTTACATGTGATGCCAGAATTGGGGCAGGAATAAAAAAGTGAATAATTATCAACTGTTGTAAGAGGAGATGCCTTCTTAGCCTACATTTAATGTGGTGATATATATTCAGAGATGCCTTCCTTTTCCTTTACCTCCACAAGGAGTCCAAAGAGAATATAATAAGAGAACCAGTGTTAGAATAAATCTGAAAATGGATTTTCTGTATTATACCATCCAATTTCTTAAATATCCACACAGTTACAACTAAGTCCATCTTTCAGCTATCTTCTTCCCTCTATCTTAGGATGAACCAGTGTGACAGTACGAACCCTACACTTCCCTGAATACGAACTGGAGACATTATACTACCCAACAGTTAGTACTTTCAAGTAAAGAATGTTCATACATTTTACCAGTAAATATGCATTTATCAGGCACTGTTCTTGCTGTAGTAGATGCAACAGGAATGCATGACTAGTTTCTTTTTTAAAAAAGGCTTTAAAACTTGAATTTTAAGTTTAGAATTTTTAAACTAGAATTTAAAGAATATTCATTCATGACTGATCTTTATTCACTTTTATCAAGCTTTGAAAACATGAGAATGACATCTAAAACACCACTTAGTGTTGTGAAGCACATCTGGATCTCTGAGAAAAGAGAGGTCCCTGTGGATTTGCTGCCTCAGCAGACTTCACACAGAAGTGGATGAGGAAGTACCCCCAGAAGATGGGGTTGACGGGATAGATTGACAAGGATGGGAGAGAATTTAGAAACACTTCAGTTACACATTCTCTGCGGAAGGGTTGCCTCATCAAGATCTAAATAAACATCTTTATTCATTTAATTGTTAAAAGAACAGAGTTGGCTTTACTGTGAAAATTTCCTTTCAGAACCTGTTCATCTGGACAATTTTCAGACAATGGGTGATTTAAGACTTCACTGGCAAGAAAATAAACAATAAAATGTACGTTCATTTTCATAAACTTCAAAAGATAGCATTGAATAATACCTTGCGATTTCGCTTTCTCCAGTTGGGGGAAAAGCTGTTAGGATTTTGAAACATGTGGACATGGATGTGATTCAGGAGTGTGGCTGACACAGCATCCACGTTAATTGTTTTACGATATTTCAATTTGTAGCTTCTACATGATGACAATTTCACTCGTCTAGTGCACACTTGGGAACTGTGTGATCCACGACTGTTCTCACCAGTTGGTGTGTCCTCAGGGTTGAGAAACTGCTTTGCTAAGGAACAGCTGTGAGCTGGACAACAAAGAATTCTGGCAGTAAGAGACACTGTCTTACGCTTCTTTAAAATTCCATATTCTGGCAGGGTTTCACTGCTCTGTCTAGGGGCAGAGGAGATGTCGTGCCAGAAGAATAGTTGCAGATTTTCATGTAATTCTTAAATGTACAGTATCTATGTTTGGTGAAACAGAGAATACCACCCTGTCAGCATATGTCCCCGAGAAGTGTTACATTCAGCAAGCTCTCCTTAGCACTGCTAGAAAAACATGCGAAGGATATGTCTCCTCTGGAATGAAATCTCTTTTGTCCTTGGAGAATTTAAAGAATATTCATTCATGACTGATCTTTATTCACTTTTATCAATTATTTAGTTGGTAACAGGAGTTAACTTGACTGGCTAACACAACACTTTCCAACACATTAAGGCAGCAATGTAGCTTAATAGTTAAGAACATTGGCTTTGAAAATTTAGTTGTGGTTTAAATCCTCTCCTTCATTTATCAGGAGGGCATCCTTGAACAAATCGTTTAAACACTTTGGCTCTCATTTTCCTCATCTGAAAAATGGGACAATAATTGTCTTGGCCTTATAAGATTGTCTTGGAAATCAGGTATACTACCCAGACCAAGGCCTTTGTTTAACCAATTATTTGTTGGTCTCTGACAATATTAGAACAGGATGCAGGTGTGTTTCTTTTCAAACATGATCGAGAGCTCTTCCCCTTCCTTTCTCACTCTTTTTCCAGAAAATAAGGGAAGCATGTCTGTTATTGTTCCCAATGAGAGGACAGCTGGCATCGTAAGGGAAGGTGCAGGCAGCTATGGGGACCATCCTGGATGCTATGATCCCCCTAATTTATACGTCAGTGTGTACCTTGAACGATGGAATTTGACTATAGCTTATTAGTAACCCTAGAACTTATCTCCTTTGATTGTATGAGAGTCTTTGCTAAGCTGGGGTTTCAGAATAGAATTTTTCTTAACTTCTATCAGATTTAGGTTATGGGTAAACACATCAGAATGAGATCTAATTTTGTCCTCTTGTTCCTGGCTTCATCAACATGTAGATATTATGTTTTAACATCATTACAATGACAAGATTTTTAAATTCACCCACGGAGGAAATATAATTTTCACTTGCATAATTTTCATATTCATATATAATGGATATGATCTTTATATTAGTGTTGATGTGCTTGGGAACATACTGACCAGCATATTTGTGGAAAAGCTGAAATTTTAAAGATGTTGACCAAGAAAATGTGTATTTCTTGGACAGGGTGCACACTGAGTCATCTTCACATATCATTCCTCTACTATAAGCTGAAACCATGTGATTAGTATTTTCCAGTTAATTGAACTATAATCTAGTTTTGGAAAATAAAATGCACTAAGACACCAGGCAAGGCAGGGATCTTGAGATACTAACACACACCCCGTGTTCATTTTCCCGTTTGTCTGAGTCAATGTTTCTCTCTCAGCACTTGTCTTAGTTTGGGCTGTTATAACAGAATACTGCAGACTGGGTGGCTAAAACAATGGGACTTTATTTGTCACAGCTCTGGAGGCTGGAAGTCCAAGATCAAGGCCCCTGCAGATTCTGTATCTGGTGAGGACCTGCTTCCTGGTTCACAGAAGGCATCTTCTCCTTGTGTCTTCACAGGGCAGAGAGCAGAGGGAGAAGAAGGCTCTCTTGTGTCTCTTGTAAGGATGCTAATCCCATTGTGAGGGCTCCACCCTCATGACCTCAACACCTCCCAAAGTATCCACCTCCTGATACCATCACACTGGGTGCTAGGATTTCAACATCTGAGTTTTGGGGGGACGCAGACATTCAGTCCATGACAGCTCTCGATACTCTTTTGAGTTATATTTTCAGTAATGTATAATTGGTACCTTTTTCCCTGGGTACAAACTCAGCCTTCATTCATAACATACTATTTAATTTACTAATTATTCCATGTTTGTGCTATAGATGTGGATCGACGCCCTCTAAATTGATCGTCAGACACATGTGGATAGAATTCCAATCAACACTGAACCCCAATGTGCTTGTCGAAAAAAGAGTCGAAAGACTTCCAAAATTTTGACTTCATGATTTGAAATTTTTAAACGGAATTTATATCTAATTATGTTGAACAAAGATATATTCCATACAAATACTTTTCCTGTTGACCACTTTTTAACTTCAACACTCAAAATATAAAATAAATATAATTTTCTAAAATATGTTAAAAATAATTTTCTCTAAATGGTGTTTGGACAGATTTTAAGCTTTTTGATGATGCAACTGATTATTATTTAAAATCCAGGGGTTTGTTGTTGTTATCTGTACAATATGATTTGAAATTATTTTTTTCTCTATCTGACCCTGATTTGATTGGCTAAAAACCATCACTTTTCATTCTAAGGTTCCGCCTAACATGATTACTTTAATCTCAAATGGTTTTTCTACTTTGCTAATTCTAAACTGTTGTTAAGTAAAACTTAGGTAACAGACAATAGTATCTACCTTACATTGTCTTGAAAATTATATATAATATTTACATATAATGCCAGAAGAAGGCTTTTGTTTACCAAATTATTTGTTGGTCTCAAACAATGTTAGTTGGTACCATAAAACTTTTTTTTTAAAGGAATTTATTACCTTTTAAAGCCAATTGGTTTATTCTTCTTTTGTATCTGTTGTGTTGTAATTACACAGGCAAGAGGAAAACTTATTACTAAGCGAAAAAGTGATATATTTCTAGTGGAAATGGAGCACTGAAGGTAGACAGTAGATTTCTCTGAGTGACTTTCATTGTATTTTTTTCAGAAGTAGAGAAAGGAGAAATTATTGAATAAAATGTGAGAATTAATTTTACTGAATTTATTAGTTAAAAGCACATTAAAATCAAAAGAATCTGTATAAAGTCTATGCTTTCACTAAAAAAAAAGAAATCAAAGGGATTACTTTGTTTAAACCATTTGTTTTGCTAATGAGCCAGGCAAAAGTAATAATCAGAGACTTAATAAACTAATTAAAAAATTTAGAAGACACAGGAAAGCAAATATTTAAAAGAGTTTTAGTGACCAGAGGTGAAAAAGGTGAAATGAGTATTCTCATGTACTGTTGGTATCATTGTAAATTGGCATCGCTTTTTTGGAAAACCATTTGAGTCATAAAAATAAATATCTCCTTTGACTCAGGAGTCCTATTTCTAGGAATCAATCCAAAGAAAATAATTGAAATGAAGGCAAAGGCTACATGAACAGATCATATTCATTGTAGCCTGTTTTCTAAGCATAAAAAGTGAGAAGTTGATGAATATACAAAATCAGAAAACAGGTAAATAAATGATGGGCAGGTTCTGAATGGAATATTATGCTCATTAAGAGTCACGAAAGAGGGCTTCCCTGGTGGCACAGTGGTTGAGAGTCCGGCTGCCGATGCAGGGGACGTGGGTTCGTGCCCTGGTTCGGGAAGATCCCACATGCTGCGGAGCGGCTGGGCCCGTGAACCATGGCCGCTGAGTCTGTGCGTCTGGAGCCTGTGCTCTGCAACGGGAGAGGCCACAGCAGTGTGAGGCCCGCGTACCGCAAAAAAAAAAAAAAAAAAAAGAGTCATGGAAGATACTGAATACAGAATGCTTGTGGGAGGGGTGTGCGTGCCTTTCTCTATGATCACATTAGCAGATGGGGCACATGGAATTATTTCCTCTCCTTCCTAAAATCCCATTAAAGTAACAGTAAAGAAACACAAAGAAGAATATTCATAAAAGGTCTGAGAGGAGGAAAGGTGAGCGAACAGCCAGTCAGTAATATTGATCAACGTGTAGAATGTGGAAAACATTTAGACACATTTATAAAAAAAATCAGAGCTAACCCTAGGCTGGATCGTGCATAGGAAATAGCGAGAGAGGAGGGGCAAGGCCCTCCCTTCTGAAGTGTCCTCGAGAGAAACCCTCCTCTTGCTTCTTAAAAGTATGGGAAGTGAGAGTGGGAAGTGGGGCAGAGACCAACGTCAAGAATTGCAAAACTGTCAATGGAAGAGCTCTGCAAGTCATTGTAGACAGACAGACAGACACACACACACACACACACACACACACACACACACACACACACATACACACACACCCCAGGCTTTCTGGGGTGGCACTTTTCTCGGGGTTAAATGAGATGCACACCCACCAAACATGGGAAGGGTTAGGGCTGTGCTTGCTGGTGTTGACGCCCAGAGGCAAGCCTTCTTCCTCTCTCAAGAATGGAGAGGACCCAGATGTCCTGCCTGCTTCCCATGCAGCCATCCTACACTGAACCCTTCCAGTCACCACAGCTTCCCTGGGTGAGCAGAGGTTAGTTACAGTCAACCTACCCACTCAAGGGAGGACTGTGTAGAGATAGACCTCCAAGGCTTCAGAAGAAACTCTGAGCAGCCTTCTGTAATTAACTAGTCCTTCAATTCACAAACATAAGCAGACAACTAAGGGGCACCAGACACCAGAAGAACACCAGTAGTGTCCTGTGAAAAAAATTGCTAGGATGAATAAATACTGTTACCAATTGTGTAAATCACTTAAAAAATCAAGGGGATGGTAAAGATTTAAAATCATCTCCTATTAGTATGTTTAGAAAGATTCAACAAGATAATGCTTCTATGAAATAAGAAGAGACTGTGGTTAAAAGGGATTTTAAAATCTCCAACGAATTATTGGATTTTTTAAAATTTAAAAGCAGTAGTTGACACTGGTTCCCAAGGAAGTTTCTACTCATAGGCTTCTGCCCCAGTAAGTGTGATTCTCCATAACTGCCTGTCTGTATCTTCATTTTGGGGGGGGTCAGCGGTTTGCTCTGTGACCGCAGCTCTTTGATGGATTTAAGAAGAGCTACTGATTTTCAGTTTAGTTTTTTTTCTTGTTTTATGGATGAGATTGACAACATCCAAGCTCCTTACATGCTGGCCCAGAAACCACTTCTGTTCACATATTTGGAATTTTTAGTAGAAGGTACTTTAGAAATAGAAAAGTAAAATTCCATTGAAGGGATTAAAGAAATAGACAGAGAAATCTCTCAGATTTTGGACAAAGAGATAAAGAAATAGGAAATGTGTGAGAAGAGACGAAAAGGTCAATCAGTGAGTCGGTATGAATCTAGTCCAAAAAAGGAGAGAATCCAGGAAACAGAGGGAAAAAGCTAACAAAAGAGAGTAGAATTTGCTGGAACCGAAGAAAGGAGGGCCTTTAGATTAAATTGTGCTGACGAGACCATGAACAAGAACTGACATGCAGACACAGCTTTTCAAATTTTTAGCACACCAAGGATAAAGGGCATATTTAAAGACTCCAGAGAGACGGAGGGTGAATTTGCATTTCTTGGAAAGGAAAACAGACTGGCACTGGTCTGGTTTCTTAATAGCAGCAGTGAAGTTGGTGGAACCTTGCATCAAAGTTCTGGGGGTAAATAATTTGAACCTAGAATTCTGTCATCACGATGTCCATCAGCTGAGAAAGTGAGAAATACTACATTTCACCTGGAATTGTAAATGGGAATGCCAACAACAACAATATTAAAAAATGAGCCAGATCACTTACAAGACAATAAGAATTGTCGGGCCCTGGAGGAAACTGGAGGATGTACAGGCTCTGCCTAAAGGTAGATGCGGCCAAGAAAGCACCATGAAACCAAATCTAACAAACCCGATCTGCCTGCCTGCCACAGGTGACTTCCGGTTCACACTTCCCGTAGACCAACCCAAAGGAATCAACTGCAAACACACCAACCGCAATGTATGCAAATGAAGAGGAGATGGGGTTCAAGAAATCATGGATCTAACCTCAGAATGAAAGAAATAAAACACTTTAGGGTCCAACTGTGAGGTAGGCTTGGAAAGCAACTGGGTCATATTAGGATAAGATGTCAGAAAGATCCAAAGCAGTATTTTGAATTGAAACCTCTGCAATAATATGAACGTACTGACGAAATGAAGACATATATTGCTTTTGTTAAAAGAGACAGAACAAAGGCAGGAAGGGAGAAAGAGAAAAAGAATAAACTTACCAGAAATTCCAGGTACCATAAAATCCATACAAGAAAGTCTGAGTCCAAATATTAAAGGGAGATGTGAAATGGTCTTTAGGTAATTATAAAATTAAAATACTTTCTGATTTTGTTGCTGTACATATCCTCCTTAAAGTGTCACAGATATGGTCATTAACAAAATGGTTATCCCTGAGCATTGGAAGTCTGGAAGGGGGTGTGTTTGTACTTGATGGTGCTGGTGGCAATGGCATGGGGCGGCATGGGAGGAGTGAGGGGTTGTTGATAGAAGGCTGAGTTTTTTTTTTTTTTTCACATCTTTATTGGCGTATAATTGCTTTACAATGGTGTGTTAGTTTCCACTTTATAACAAAGTGAATCAGTTATACATATACATATGTTCCCATATCTCTTCCCTCTTGCGTCTCCCTCCCTCCCACCCTCCCTATCCCACCCCTTTATGTGGTCACAAAGCACTGAGCTGATCTCCCTGTTCTATGCGGCTGCTTCCCACTAGCTAGCTATTTTATGTTTGGTAGTGTATATATGTCCATGCCACTCTCTCACTTTGTCACAGCTTACCCTTCCCCCTCCCCATATCCTCAAGTCCATTCTCTAGTAGGTCTGTGTCTTTATTCCTGTCTTACCCCTAGGTTCTTCATGACATTTTTTTTTCTTAAATTCCATATGTATGTGTTAGCATACGGTATTTATCTTTCTCTTTCTGACTTACTTCACTCTGTATGACAGACTCTAGGTCCATCCATCTCATTACAAATAGCTCAATTTCGTTTCTTTTTATGGCTGAGTAATATTCCATTGTATATATGTGCTACATCTTCTTTATCCATTCATCCGATGATGGACACTTAGGTTGTTTCCATCTCCGGGCTATTGTAAATAGAGCTGCAATGAACATTTTGGTACGTGACTCTTTTTGAATTATGGTTTTCTCAGGGTATATGCCCAGTAGTGGGATTGCTGGGTCATATGGTAGTTCTATTTGTAGCTTTTTAAGGAACCTCCATCCTGTTCTCCATAGTGGCTATACCAATTCACATTCCCACCAGCAGTGCAAGAGTGTTCCCTTTCCTCCACACCCTCTCCAGCATTTATTGTTTCTAGATTTTTTGATGATGGCCATTCTGACTGGTGTGAGATGATATCTCATTGTAGTTTTGATTTGCATTTCTCTAATGATTACTGATGTTAAGCATTCTTTCATGTGTTTGTTGGCAGTCTGTATATCTTCTTTGGAGAAATGTCTATTTAGGTCTTCTGCCCATTTTTGGATTGGGTTGTTTGTTTTTTTTGTTATTGAGCTGCATGAGCTGCTTGTAAATTTTGGAGATTAATCCTTTGTCAGTTGCTTCATTTGCAAATATTTTCTCCCATTCTGAGGGTTTTCTTTAGGTCTTGTTTATGGTTTCCTTTGCTGTGCAAAAGCTTTTAAGTTTCATTAGGTCCTATTTGTTTATTTTTGTTTTTATTTCCATTTCTCTAGGAGGTGGGTCAAAAAGGATCTTGCTGTGATTTATGTCATAGAGTGTTCTGCCTATAAGGCTGAGTTTTATATCTGGGTTGACACAGGGTAAAATGGGGCCACTATGTGTTGGTGTGGGATTTAGAAGTAGGAAAGCTCATGAAGTTGCTGGGCCCCTGCATTCAGTAGGACTGGAAGTATTGAGAGAAGTTACAAACGGGTGGAGACCCCCAGTGGTATGTGTATTATACCAATTGATGTGCATTTATATTACACCAAATGTATGCAGATAAAATGTTTCCAGATAAATATGTCATTTGCTTTGGTAGCCTTGTGGAATTATGAGGTTTTCCCCCTGTTTCCCTAGCTTTCTTTTCTGTGGTAATATAATTTCATAATAAAATTGACTTTAAAATTAAAAATGGTGGAACAGCTTCTTCTAGATGTTAAAATCATGGACCAAAGTTAATTATCAGGTTTACAGCAGTCACACCTGTCATATCGTGTGGTTGCCAAGAAGTATCTTAAAAATATGAAAATTCATCCACTGTCATGGTTTGGTCCAAGTGCCTCTGAAAGCCTTCAGGATAATGACCCCCCAGTTCTATTATGATGACATGGGAGCTGGTGGAGGTGGGCTGATCCCCAGGAAGACCTTCAAGGCGGATGTGACTGAACCCCTCCTTTTGGACCATCGGAAATATCAAGCGAATGGTTGGGCAAATCATATCATCCTTTCTTTTTTATTTTTAAATACTGAAAATATTTGGAGCATATATTTCAAAGACTAAAAATCTACTCCTGGTCCTTAGCAAGATGAGGAAAGGACCTGACCTGCATCCTTCCCTGTTCTTTGGCAGGTTTTCAAGAGGAGATTATTTTCCTTAAATATGGTCTCACAATAAAATAAGGAAATACTTGCCCAGTGGGAAGGTATTTTGAGACTTGTGATTTAATTATGTGTGCTTTACTAATCATCTATGCAAGACTGGGCAAAAGCTTAATATGGTTTGCTCTTGGGGGAAAAAAAGGATGGCTCTGGCAGGTTTCTAAGGGACCCTCAGGTGTAAATTCAGTGAGTCTCTGAGCCAGACGGAGGTCTGGAGCAGGGGTGGGTTCCTCTGAACTTGGCATTCACAGCCCGTCTCCTTCTTGTTGTCGGGATGGGTGGCTGACCTCTAGGAGCACCCTCCTCTGGCCACTGCCCTTCTCCTAATGCTGCTCCAGCAGCCAGTAGGAGGCCATCTGTCTGGCTGTGCCCCAGTTACTGACTGTTTACTAATCAGCACTTCCTTGCTCATCTCCATCTGGAGATGGATTATTTTAGGTGAGGTTGGAAGTGCTGAGTGAACAAGGTAAACTGAATGGCTTCAGCTTACATGTGAGATCATGTATGTGAAGATGCTCTGACGATGGTAAAATTCTGGACAGAGACCTGAAATTATTATTACTATGATTAAAATCACCATCTTACTATCAATATGTCATATTTTTCATTACAGCTAATTATATAGGAAAATAAAAATATATTAGACTGTGTTGTAATTGAACGTGAAGATAATTAGCATTTTCACTTGAAGACAATTTTTTCCAGAAATGTTGAAGTGGTATTGGATAACCCAGTAGTATTTTCCTGAATAACACATCTGTTCTAGACTAAAAGCTATATACATACACACCCTTATTCCTTGCCCTTCTCTGTGTGTGTGTGTCTCTCTCTCTCTCAAAAGACAGTGTTAGATCCTAGCCAAGAAAACAAGCTGCATATTTCTGAAAGTAACTTGAAAAATTCTGGACAGTGTATGGATGAGAACTTTTGACTATTAAATGATTGAATTGTAAAGAAATGGAATCTACCTTGTTTTCCCTATTGTTCATATTAATTTGACAAACTCTCTAATAAAAATTTTTAAAAAGAGTAATGTATTTCATGATTTTACTTAAGATTTCAACCAGAATCAAACATAAAAATATACTTTGTTGTTTGATTTTATTCTTAGCATAGTGCAGGTTTTAGAACACAAACACATCCCAACATTCAGAACAAGCCCTTACTGTGGAGCAGGTGTGCTGATTCTCGCAGTGGAGAAACATGAAGGAGCATGGCACTTGGGAAGACACAGATCTGGTGTCATATCTCAGCTCTGCCACCAACATGCTGTGTGATGCTGGGCACATTACTTAACCTCTCTGAATCTCGTATTTAAAATTTGCCTATTGTTAAAAGTAATTGAGATAATATACGCAAAGTCCCTAGAGAGAAGTGTTCAATAAATGTTATTCTTTCTTACCTTAATTACTCAAATCTTTTTTTTTTTTTTGCAGATAAGCAACAAAAACACAAGGAAAGTGATTAACACCATAATAAAACTCTTCAAATCTTCTTTTCTTTTTAACTGTCAAGTAAATATTTGTTTTAATTGTTCTCATTGAAATATGTATTTTTATTTATTTATCTTCAATTTTATTTTTAAAGGGAATTTTAAAAAAATGAAGTAAAATCACTGTGCAGTATTATATAAGTTACAGCTGTACAATATAGTGATTCACAATTTTTAAAGTTTATACTCCATTTATAGTTATTATAAAATGTTGCCTATATTCCTTGTGCTGTACAATATATCCTTGTAGCTTATTTTATACCTAATAGTTTATACCTCTTACTCCCCTACCCCTATGCTGCCCCTCTCCCCTTCCCTCTCCCCTCTGGTAATCACTAGTAGTCTCTGTGAGGCTGCTTCTGTTTTGTTATATTCAGTAGTTTGTTTTGTTTTTTAGATTCCACATGTAAGTGATACCATATAGTATTTGTCTTTCTCTGTCTGACTTAGTTCACTGAGCATAGTGCCCTCCAAGGCCATCCATGTTGTTGAAAATGGTAAAATTTGGTTTTTTTATATGTCTGGGTAATATTCCATTGTATATGTACACCACATCTTTCTTAAAAATTTTTTATTGGAGTGTAGTTGCTTTACAATATTTTGTTAGTTTCTACTGTACAGCAAAGTGGATCAGCTATACGTATACATCTATCCTCTCTTTCTTGGATTTCCTTCCCATTTAGGTCACCAGAGAGCATTGAGTAGAGTTCCCTGTGCTATAAAGTATGTTCTCATTAGTTATCTATCTTATACATAGTATCAATAGCGTATATATGTCAATCCCAATCTCCCAATTCATCCCACCCCCACTTTCCCCCTTGGTATCCATACATTTGTTCTCTACGTCTGTGTCTGCATTTCTGCTTTGTAAATAAGGTCATCTATACCAACTTTTTTCAGATTCCACATATATGCATTAATATACGACATTTGTTTTTCTCTTTCTGACTTACTTCACTCTGTATGACAGTCTCTAGGTCCATCCACGTCTCTACAAATGACTCAATTTCGTTCCTTTCTATGGCTGAGTAATATTCCATCGTATATATGTACCACATCTTCTTTAACCATTCATCTGTTGATGGCTGCTTAGGTTGCTTCCCTGTCCTGGCTATTGTAAATAGTGCTGCTGTGAACATTGGGGTGCATGTATCTTTTTGAATTAATGTTTTTGGTTTTTTTGGGGATATATACCCAGGAGTGGAATTTCAAAAGATCTTCTTTTTAATACCTTAAAGGTATCATTTATACTAATTAACAATTAAACAGATTACAATAATTTATATATATAACACTCTATAAGGGATTTTCAAAAAAAATATTACTGTCTTTATATCTTCATATGTTGGAAATAACAAAAAAATGTTTAAAAAACACTCAATTCCAGAAATTTTATTTAATCATCTTTATTTTTCTAGTCACTCAGTCTAATAGAATGATTTTTCCTATGATGAAATAGGAATAAAAATTATTGAGGAGTAAATGTGCAAGGACTGGAGTAAATACTGTATGGAGTATTTTCATCTATTCTGGCAGAGTTACAGAAGCAAAGGATCAACGTTAAAAATGGCATCAAATTATTCTCCAGTGCTCTGCTTTAAGTGGTCACTTGGACCTCCTTTCCTGCAGAGATCAGGGCTTCAGTCACTCCCTTTCTCCCTCTCTCTCTTTTTCTTTCCGTCGGCATTTAACGTGGCTGCTGAACTCAATTTCCCATAACCTTAATGGCGATGAATCAAAAAGGAAGTAAATGTTTGCATTAGTATGGGAACTTTGAAAAGAAATATATGTGGAATCCAGCTGACACTCCACTTCCTGGTGGAAAGGGCTGTAGGCTAGAAGTGCCCTGGGCTTAAAATGCATGAAGTGAGCACATGAGATATTTGAAAAGGGATTACATTTTGTCATGAATCATATGTTTAAGGTCGTTTCAGACAAAGGCAGCTAAAAATAGACTTTAAGTACAGTATCTTTCATCTTGTTAATAACTCATTTTAGACAAAATCCTATTCATCGTAGGGAGAGGACCCTTTGACATTGTTATCTAAGAATGGAATTCCAAGCTCATCAAACTTTCCTGAGAAAGCCTATCTATACATACGAGGACACTTTGGTTTGTTCACATTAACACTTATGTTAGCATACGTTACCAGTACTCAGGAAAACTCCATTTTCTCTGACTACCATTTGGAAGGGATTAATAGCAAAAATTCCACCTCCTTAAAAAATGTTTAAAAGATACATTTATCAAGGAATAAGAGGCTGAGTGTATTACTCTGCAAATAAATATGAATTGCTTATGACTCCAGAACTCCTGGAGGACTAATAAGCTAGAAGAAATAAATGAATATAGGTATGTCTCAAAAATTCCTGAAAGCATACATCGATTAAAATTTTATTTTATTTACTACTCATTAAAATTTTAGATGATCATTGCCCTGTTTTTCACAACTCTTTATACTTATACATAACATTGTAGCAGTGATCTTCTCACCTTACATTGTGACTCAGAGTTGATACTGTTAAATGTGAATGAAAAATAATGGTTAGATTTTTTGTGTCTTCTCTTGCACTGTGAGAGTGTGTAGATGTTCAAATCCCCAGCATGTCTTTGACTGAAACAGCAAATGCATCTGCATTTTGTCTTGAAAATCCTCAGAGCAGACAGGCTTCTATGTTACTTCTAGACAAATCAGTTTGTCAGTTCTGAACAGAGGAATGTTCCAATTAGCTCCTCCTGGTAACACCCCCCACCCCCCCACGATGCAGGGGCTTGCAGCAGTCTGGGAAGGGCTTGTCTGGCACGAGTCCTCACATATCTGCAGTCCCAGGGCAGCGGGTGCTGGACCACAGGAAGGAGGAACCCGGGGGCAGACTGGGAACCTGTCCCTTCTGCAGCCTCAGAGTCTCCTCCCAAGCAGCCCGGTCTTCCTCACAACATGGCGGCCTCGTACAGCAGGACATCTCAGGTGGTGACCAGCACTGCAGCGGGCAGGGTCGCAAGAGACACAGGCAGGGTAGCGTGGCCTTTTCTGCCCTAGAAGCTACTGTATCACTCAGTTAACTCAGTTCCATCCCAATTCAAGGGGGTGGCGGGGAATAGGCTCCACCTCCAAATGGAAGGGGAGTTGAATTCACAGGACACAAGAACATATGGGACAGGAGAGAGTGCTGTTGCTGTCTTTGGACAATACAGTTTACAATCTTCTATGGGAAACATGACTCCATTCTCTCAGAAAGAGAGAACTATTTCAAACTATTTCCCTAACGTGTATTAAACCTGTATGTTTTCCCTGAATTACAATTGGTATGGTACACAAGAATGCTCCCTTACGTTAAAATACAACATGAGAGAATGGAGACAGTGACACATTCCAGGAGCAAGAACCAAAGAATGGAGCACTTCAAATTATAAGATACCTGCAAAGTTGTGGGCTAGTCAAAGAGTCATCTGAAACCTCACTGGTCCTGGAAAAGACAGCTCAGTGATTAGGGGAAGACCGTGTTTCTTGGCCTCTTCTCTGTTTTAATCAAATTTTTCACGAAGAACAGCAGAGACTGCTGTCATTCCTTTCAAGCACTAATGATGAATGAAACCATGCACAGGAATAATCTCTCTGGCAGAGGCTGCTGGCTCTTCAAAAAAGTCTGGGTCCCAGGTTTTAAGCCACCCAGAATGAAGACCATATTTCCTGGACTACTGTGGTAGGCAGAATTCTAAGATGCCCCAAGATTCCTGCCTGCTGATCCAAGCCCCATATAATCCCCAGGATTGTGAAAATGATGGGCTAGCTCTCCCGTGATTACGTTAGGTTATACACACCTTGATTTTAAGAGAGGGGGATTATCCTGGGGAACCCCACATAATCTAGTGAAGCCTTGAAAGGAACTGGGCCCCTTGCAATAAACATTTGCAGCAGAAGAGACTGCAAAGGAAATTCTCCATGCCTGGTTGTGAAGACGGAGAGGGACACCCGGGATGGGACTTGGGGGATCCATGGCTAAGAACTGCCATCAGCTGACAGCCAGCAAGGAGATGGGGACCTTGGCCCTACAACTGCAAAAAGCTGAATTGTGCCAGCAACCTGAATGGGCTTAGAAAAGGACGCTGAGCTCTAAGTGAGAACACAACCTGCCTGGCCTCTTGATTTCAGCTTTGTGAAACCCTAAGCATGAGACCAGCTAAGCCAGGCCAGACTTCTAGCTGGAACTGAACTATTGATAAGAAGTGGGTGTTGTTGTTTTTTTTAATGAATTAATTAATTTATTTATTTTTGGCTGTGTTGGGTCTTCATTTCTGTGCAAGGGCTTTCTCTAGTTGCGGGGAGCGGGGCCCACTCTTTATCACGGTGCACAGGCCGCGATTGGAGTGAACGTTTTGCCCTCCTCCTCTGTTTCCTGCTCCCCTCCTGTTCCCTAGAGCGCACAGAGCATCACTTTGAACCATGAGGATTGGCCCACACCTGGGAAAGGTGAAGAGGAAGCTGGAAGGAGGAGCAGAATGGCCGTCACAGCTCTGGGCCCTTTGCTTCTGGATTTAAATAAGTGAGAAAGGATAAACTGCTACCTTTTTCTAAGCCCATTCTTATTTGGAGTCTGTTGACAAGCTGGGTTTTTCCTAATGCAGATGACCCTGCTCCAAGTCAAAGAATCCACTTTTAAATATGTACGTTATGATATTTTGGTACCTAAGTCAGTATTTACATGGTATTCTTTCTTCTAAAATCTCCATACATACCCACCCCATACACTGGACTCCACGGTTTACAAACCATGGTCATTAGCAAAAGACAACAGAGGGGAAATTCATGGTTCCTATCAGAGGATTATTAGCCCAATGAAGAAACCCTATATTTGAGGTATTCTAATGTAATTAATTGCCTCTGCAAGCTGAACCAAAGGAGGTCGTTATGCAAATAAAGAAGCCATTAATTTTAGAGGAAAGAACTTCAGCTTCCTGGTTCAACAAAGCAGGCAAGGGGGCTGCCAACCGGTTGGACCATTTTGCTACCATTGGGTCACTGCAAAGTCTGACACATCAATACCTGTAAACAGATCTTGAGTGTCACCAGACGTGGACACCTGGTTAATATTTATTACCACTTTCCAATTTAGGGATTTTGATAAATAAAATACATAACAATAGAAGATTCTCCCATGGAGTATTAATAGGTGTGTCACATGATTGTTTTGTTCAAAAAACTTATATCGCCATGGAGAGCTGTAGTCACGTCTTTGAAAATTTCATAAAGTAACCAGCACCGACAGAAAGACATCTGCTTAATTAAAAAAAAAATTTATTAGAAGACAATATTTTTAGAGCAATTTTGTTTACAACAAAATTGAGGGGAAGACAGGCAGGCTTCCTATTTACTCCGTTACCCCAAACATGCATACCCTCCCCCATTATCAACATCCCCACCAGATAGTACATTTGTTACAACTGATGACCCTGCATGGACACGTCATCCTCACCCAAGGTCCACAGTAGACACTAG
Source organism: Delphinus delphis (assembly GCF_949987515.2). Lineage (NCBI taxonomy): Eukaryota > Metazoa > Chordata > Mammalia > Artiodactyla > Delphinidae > Delphinus > Delphinus delphis. The sequence continues at coordinate 151,972,684 of NC_082684.1, forward strand.
GGTTCGATCTAGGTATACATTCTCTGGGTTTGGACAAATGTATAATGACATGTATTCACCATTATAGTGTCACACAGAGTAGTTTCTCTGCCCTGAAAATCCTCTGTGCTCTGCCTATTTTTCTCCTCTTCCCCACAGCCCCTGGTAATCACTGATCCTCTTACTGTCACCATAGTCATGCCTTTTCCAGAATGTCATAGACTTGGAATCATACAGTATGTAGCATTTTCAGATGGTCTTCTTTCACTTAGGAATATGAATTTAAGTTTCTGCCGTGTCTCTCCATGGCTTGACAGCTCATTTCTTTTTAGCTCAGAATAATATTCTATTGTCTGGATGCTCCACAGTTTACTAATCCATCACCAACTGAAGGACAACTTGGTTGCTTTTCCAAGTTTCGCAATCATGAATAAAGCTGCTATAAGATACATGTGCAGATTTTTGTGTGGACATAAGTTTTCATCTCCTTTGGGTAAATACCAAGGAGCAAGATTCCTGGATCGTATGGTAAGAGTACGTTTAGTTTTGCAAGAAACCGCCAAACCTCCTTGCAAAGGGGTTGCACCATGTTGCATCCCCACCAGCCAGGAATGAGGGTTCCTGTTGCTCCACATCCTCACCAGCATTTGCTGTTGCCAGTGTCCCAGATTTTGGCCATTCTAACAGGTGTGTAGTGTAACAGAATCTTATTGTTGCTTTGTTCAGGTTTTCCTAAAACTCATTTTCACAATTCTTTTTTGATTTGGATACATTTCCCATCCCCAACCTCCAACCCCCTTCACCCAATGTGCACCATTAATACCTTGAGGAACACAAGTGTGGGTTTACTGCTTTGAATCACAAATTTCTGCTCCAGGGTAAATCCACAGCCACATGCCACTGAACAAAGTCATCAAAGGTGAGTTTGTTTCCACTGATGGAGATGCCTTCCCTAAAGTTGTCCACCATAGAAGTAAAATTCTTCCCATGTGTAATAAGGGGAAACAAACCAGTGATCCAATGTACTACCACCACTTCAGTGAACTCCCTGTGTTTATTGTTACTTTTGGAACAGTTTTCTTCACAAAGGAAAGAAAGTACAAGAGGGAGCATTGTCGAACTTGTGGGCTATAATGAGATGATAATAATCCAATAAGGAAGTAGTTGGATTATGAATCAGAAAGTAAATATTGTAGAATCTGAATGGAACACTTAAAACATGTATTTTGGTGGTTTGACTTCAAAATGATCTAAAGGCAAAATTCAATTTTAGCTCTGTGGTGTGGGGCTCACAACCCCTTGTAATTTATCCAGTGCTCTTGGACATTGAGTAGCAAACTTCTAGGTGACCTCAGTGAGTCATGCCCCGTGGAATTCTGTCCCCTGTGTGTGGGTAGGACCTGTGATGTGTCTCTAACCAAGAGAGAACAACACAGATGACGAATGGCACTCTCTCGATTAGGTTATGTTATGTGGCCAAGATGGTGAGGTGCCTTATTCTACAGGACTTGGTCATGGACTGGAGAAAGACCATCCTGCCGGCCTTGGAAAAAGGAGCTACCACATGTCAGGAGACCACAGGTCGTCACCTCTAGGACTTGAGGGCAGCCTCTACCTGACAGCAAGTTAGAAGCCAGGGGCCCCCCAGTCATACAGCCAGAAAGAAAGGAATTCTGCCAACAGTCTGAATGTATGAGTCAGGGTTCTCCAGGGAAACAGACCAGTATGATATAGAGAGATATAAGAGAAGCTTTATTATGGGAATTATCTCACGTGGTTTTGGAGGACAAGAAGTCCCAGTATCCACCATCTGCAGGCTGGAGAACCAGGAGTGTAACTCAGTCCAAGTCAGAAGGTCTGGAAACCAGACCAGGGAGGCAAGAGTGTAACTCCCAGCCTGAGGCCTACGGCCTAAGAACCAGGAGCTTTGATGTCTGGGGCAGGAGGAGATGGATGTCTCAGCTCCAGCAGAAAGAAAATTCGCCCATCCTCTGCCTTTTTGTTCCATTGGGGCCCTCAGTGTTTGGATGACACCTACCACATTGGGGAGGGCCATCTCCTTTCCTCAGCCTATGGATTCAAATGCTAATCCTCCTGGAAATACCGTCCCAGACACACCCAGAAATAATGTTTTCCAATTTTCCAAGTATTAATTTTGCTTCTTAAACTAAGTTTACAATCTTTTGCTCTCAGATGAAAATTGCAGGCTATTGCATTTTGTAAAGCGACTACCATCATGAAGGTTCCTAAAAGCCAGAGCCCACTTGCATGTCAAACACTGTCCCACAAAGTCTGAGGGGAGGTTCCTGTGGTGATCTTTGGGTCATCTAAGTACCCCACCCAGCAGCAAAGCAGCCTGATATGCAGGGCCTATTATTTTCTTAATCTTTGTTTCTCAGATGCACTCTTGTGAAGGGACCTCAGGATACATATCAGGAAGAATTCATGGATATTTAGTGCAAATCGATAAAGAATTTTAAAATGCTCTCTCTCTACGTATATACACATGTGGAACATTTCAGCTTTCTTTCCTCAGTTTCCAGGAAGAATACTTAGTTATGGTTTTTACCCTGAGATTTATTTTTAGGCAGTATTAAGTTGCCTTATGATTCTGTAGCATATGACAATAAGTAAAGAGATGCAGAGTACCAAAGTAATTTTATTTCTGAAACACCTTTTGTTGTAAATATATATCTGTTTTCCTGGAGGGCCAAAGGACATGGGTTCATTTGTAATATCGTTCCAGCATTCTTTGTGTTTTGTCTCCAAATCCGATGGTTTTGAGACCCATTGTTCTTACTTAGTTGATGGTGCAACATTTCCCGAATGAGCATGTTCTATGAAGTCAACTCAGATTTTATTTTATGTACTAAATATGTCTTAACAGATACTTAATGAAAGTGTGGTAATTGAGTGACAGGAAAAGGGAACAAGAAAATTGCAGTTTAGTATAAGTTTCATATAACCATATCAATATTAGGCTTTAAACCAAGAGGAAAGCTAAATTTAGGGCACCTAATACATACCAGCATTGATATGAATCATTTCCCTTCCACTAAAGCAACCCAAACCCTAACTTCCTATCTTAGGCTGTATCTGCACAAAACAGCAGATTTCAGATCTCAATTCTGCATGCTTGAGTTCCTCAAAAAAGTCTCATTTCAAGTTTGTACCTTCAATGGAATTTTACATAATTCCAAGAATGAGAGTAGTTAACACCAAGCATCAGATATTAGTAGAACAGTTTCCCTTTCAACAATGAAATTAGATGTCAGTTAAAATTTGCAGATATTGTGAAAGGAAAAGTGAAGTGTTTGCATCTTAACAAAATAAAAAGACCTTCACTGGACTAAGACACACGAACATAGACACACAGACACACATAGACAGACACACACAGACACACATAGACAGACACACAAACACAGCAACACACAGGAACACAGACACACATAGACAAACACAGCAACACGGCAACAGACACGCACACATGCAGAAACACATCAACACATACATACACACACGTAGACACACATAGATAGACAAGCATAAACACAGCAACATAGAAACAGACACACAGAGACAAACACAGCAACACACAGACACATATGCACACACATAGAAACAGACACACACATATGCACAAACAGAGCAACACAGACATACATAAACACATAGACACACATAGACAGACAGACACACAAACACAGCCACACACAGAAACAGACACACACACTAACCTATGATGATTAATGTCCCTCCACTTCCATTTCATGGTAACATTAATAACCTAGTACTTTCTTCAACACATTAGCCCATTTTATGTTCAAAAGTGAAAGGAAAAAAATTGTCATCTAGTTTCCTGCTTTTAAAATTCCAGGACCTTTTCATTTTGGCCTTAATAAAACTGCTTGCTCTGCTCTCTTTTTTCCTTCCAGGGAAGGATCCTGTCATGTTTAGGTATTTTCCCACAATTTGTACCTTGCTTCTTTTGCCTGACTTGTCACATTATTGGCCTGTGGGTGGAGCAAACTGACGATGGCACGCGGCATGTGACTATGTAGGCTCCTTTAGGGCCACTTGCAAGGAGGTTTTCCAGAGAACGAGTTTGGATATCAACCAGAAGTGACCACAGCTCATCTGTGGACCGGCCTTAGCTGAATATTAGTTACACAATAAGGTAAATTGGGGTCCTGGTGGATAGAAGTGAGTTCAGTGTTTTCAAATAATAATTAAGACACAGATATTTATTGATCATCTATTATAGGCTCTAGAAATGGAAGAACACAAAGATGAGTGTTCTGTATCCCTCCTTCAAGGAGTTTAATAATTGGACTGAAAAGACATATACCTTTTTTTCAACCTCACAATGAAAACATTGTGAACAAACAAGGACTAAAGTACCAGATGGTCAGGAGAAATAACCCATTGCTGAAAAATTCAGAAACTACACAATGACTGCAAAGATGCTTTCTCACAAAGCTATTCAGTAGTTTATATGTTTTAAATTTGGCATGAGGGCACCATTTGGAAAGGTTTCAAAATATCATATGTGATTGATTCTGAGCCAAATGGCTTTGATAACCCTGTGGAAGATATAATGATTCTTACTTTGTCAAGGAAATAGGAAGCATTTGCAGGCAGAATATATCCTAATTCTTCAAGGGTCATGCATTCTCTAAAAGTTTTCTTTTGTCATTAGGTAGGATCAATCTAAGTTTTCTATCACTATATCCAATCCTTAGAGATACTTTTAAACTTGGGAATTTTTTACCTTGAATAAAAATTACCCATGTTTTTGTGTATGTGTGTTTGCACATGTATGTACATATGGTTTGGTGTAGTAATATATATTGGATTCTGGCATTAATTTTTCTCTTCAATAAAATTTCTGATTCTCCTTAAATCATGTGGACAATAGAACAGTCTCTATGATGATACAATTCGAACCCTCTTCTCTATACCCCAGATGACCTGACCGGAATATGTGTTCATTCAACAAATATTACTGAGCAGCTATTGGTCTGGTCTTTATTCTAGAAACTCATGGAAAAAAAAAACTAGTAAAAAAAAAATAGACAAAAATCTCTGCCCTCATGGAGCATATATTCTATACAATTAGCTATAAACATAACTGACATGTAAATTTTATGATATGCTAGAAAGTAATAAGACCTAAGACAAAACGTATCCAGGTAAGGGATTTCTGGAATGCTGGCTATTGGGGGATTAGGTAGCAATTTTGAATAAACTGTTCATGATAGATCTCATACTTGAGGAGACACGTTTTTGCAAAATCTCCAACATGGTGAAGGAGTGAGCCTGGCACTCTGTCTGGGGAAGAAGCATCCTGGGCTGAGGTAAGAGGGTTTGGCTCTGATACAGAAGGATGGCTGAGATCAGCAGGAGGAAGATCTGGGAAGAGTGAGGGGTGGGACCAGAGCAAGGGAAGGAGGGGGAGTATGAGAGGAAGCCTGAGAAATGAAGGGAGTCGGTCAGCTCCTCCTGGGCTTTGACTCAGAGTAAAGCACAAGTCATCAGAAGGTTGGAGGATGGGACCCCAGGACCCAACTTCCGGTTTAGGGAGCAATTGGTTACTTATTGAGTTGGAGAATGGGGCAAGGTGGAGGCTGGAAGACCACCCAGTACGGTCCCTGGGGAGGTGGTGGGGTCCTGGACTTCCAGAACATAAGAAGCGTTCAGATTCCGAATTTAACTTGAAGGAAAAGACAACAGAGGTTTCCAACAGTTTGGATTATACAAAAGTGAGAAAAAGGAGATAAGAGAGACACCTCGGTTTTCAACGTTATTATGGGAAGAACAGAACAGAGTTTTGATCGATGGAGTGTGTGTGGCAAGGGCTACAGAAAGGGCAGGTAGAAGGGACAGGTGGAGAGGTCAGCTTTAGATACACTGAGTGTCTGTTAGCAATCCAGGTACAAAAGTCACCCAGAGAGTTGGAGTCCAGGTCCAAGAAAGAGGTCTAAGCTGGAGATGAAATCTGTCACTGGAGTGTGGACGTTCTTTAAAGCATGAATGCAGGTGAGATCTTGAAGGGTGAGTGTAGGTGGAAAGAGCAGAGGGAGAAGGTCCACGCCTTGAAGCCCCAGCACTCAAGGAACTGGAAATGAAAGCAAGAACAAGCAAGGAAGACGGAGAAGATGAGATCAATGAGTTCGGGGAAAATATGCCAGAACTGGGAGGTGCCCTAGAAGCTAGAGAGAGAAGGGTTTTAGGTAAGAAGGGGTAAGCAACTCTTCAAATGAGGAGTTGAATGGGCCTTCAAGAAAGGCCCATTGTATTCCACAGTGAGGAGATGGTGGTGCCCTGGACAAGACCCTTCTGGAGGAGAGTGGGGGTGGGCGAGTGAAAGCCTGGTTGGAGAAGGAAAGGACATGAAAAGCGTAGGCGATCCTTTTCAGGAATTCTTCTGCAAGGGAGACATTAGTCAGAGGGTGGTAGGAGAAGCAGACCTATGTTTTCAAGATGGAATAAATAATGGCTTGTTTGCATCTGCTGGGAATGACTAAGCAGAGAAAGAAAGTACAGTGATGTGGAGGAGAAAATCAAGAATCCTTGGAGCCATATCCTTGGAGGGGCAAGAGGGGATGAGAGCAGGTGAACAGGTGGGCTGACTGGCTTAGCCCAGGAGCACAGGTCACTTGTCTGTAATAATGGATGGATGGGGACCAGAGTGCGTGGCCACAGGTGATGCCGGGTGGTTAGTTATGATGCTGTGGGGTCCTCTTCATATTCCTTCCCTTTCCTCAGTCAAAGAGAAAACACAACAATCAGTGGAGACTAAGAATGGGGCCTGGAAGATGGTGAAGATGGAGTAGAGGGGGAGGTGTAGGTGTAAGCCCAGATGGATGGCAAGAGGATGGATAAGGGAAATGCAGTATATTATTATAACATTATTACCATGATGGTCCGGCAGCCCTCAGGGTGCATTGTGTTTGTGATCATAGGTTAAAGATGACACCACTCAGCCTGGTTGTGTGTTTTCCTCAGTGTCACAGCTGCAGGGGCGGGGTGGGGGGGGTTGTTTCCACCATGGTTGTGGTTGTGGTTTTCCCAAGTGAGTATCTTAAAACATGGGAGGAGCAAAGGGATGGAGGGTTTAGACAGTCAGGGATCACTATACATTGTGTATATCCTCTTAACAAGAAATAGAGTGGTCAAAACAAACAGAAGAAAGCGCTATGGAGGATAGAGACCATGAAGGTGAAGAAAACTTGGACAAACAAACCAACCAGTTCACTGAGTATAAAAGCATCTACTTGATGCCTTAAGAATAACTGAAGGAGATTACATCATAGCCCATAAAAGACAACACTGCCACGGCCCTAAATTTCCCAGGCCACTTGCTGGGGGCAGCGGCCCCCCTCCTGCTCAGGGTTGTGGCGCCATCTTGCTCGGGCACCATTTCTGCTGAAACACCCTCATTCTACTGTTCCAGGATACCCATGCCCTGGATTCACCCCCTCGGGGGAAGGCAGGATAGCCTTGTTGATGATTATGCAGAATGATACTGCCCTCGTTTCTCTAAAATGTCTACATTACCTATGCCAGGAAACCTGCCTCTCATTACCAGTCAGACCAAGTAAGGTGTTGTACTCAAAGCACAGTTTTAACACAACCATTTCCTTTTCTCATTATAGTATCACTTAGAAATATCGACTATATTGTAATTAATTGCTCAATTGTCCACTTCCCTCATTAGAAAGCAGAGTCTCTGAATTCAGGCACTGTGGTTTATTCACTATTACTTCCCTGAAATAAAACCCATTTTGACTTTATTTCATATCATTCATAAAAATGAATTCCAGATGGGTTACAGATCTAAATATGAAAGGAAAACAACACAATCTCTAAAAGAAAATATGAGGATATCTTCATGACCTTGGGATGAGTAAAGAGTTCTTAAAAAGAAGACCAAAACACTGAGTATAAAGGAAAAATTTATAAACTGGCCTTTATTATAATTAAGAACTTTCATCAAAAGATGCCATTAGCAGAGTGAAAAGACCAAGCCACAGACTGGGAGAAGATATTTGCAATTCAAACGGCACCAAGGATTTATGTCCAGAATATATAAAGAAGTTCTACAAATCAATAAAAGACAGACAATCCCATGGAAATACACTCCAGAGAACTGAACAGCTACTTCACAAAAGAGGCTATACAAACAGCCAATAAATACATGAAAAAGTGTCCACCTCATTAATCATAGGGAAATGCAACTTACAGTGAATGAGATCCCACTAGTCACCACCCAACTGGTGTGGTTGAAACACAGGTTGGCTAGCAGTGGGAGTCAGGGGGAGTGCGGGACCAGCTAGAACTCTCAGCCACTGCTGGTGGAAGGAAATATCCACATGTGCAATTCTAAAATGGGACATACACACGCAGTGCCACCAGCAATTCTACTCCTAGGAAAATATCCCACCAAACTGAGGACAAACGTTCACCCAAAGATATGTCCAAGAATCTTTACACTGAAACTCTTCATGACAACTCAAAGGGCCAACCAACCAACTCATCTAAAGAGTAGGAGGGATAAGTGGATTGCGGTCTATTCAAACATTGGGATAACTCCCTAAAAGTTTTAAAATGCAAAGGCTCATCTCAAGTGTTAAAGTCAGGATAGCAGATGCCTTTGGGAGAGGCCAGGGGCTGGGAGGCATGGGAAGGGTCTGGGGTGATGGCAGTATTTTATTTCCTGCTCTGGGTGGGGGTGACACAGATGCATTTGCTTTGTCAGAATTCTTCACCTAGTGCACTTCAATTGTGCACATTTTTACGATTTGTACACTTTTCAGTTTGTGAGCTGTACTACAGTAAATTTCACTAAAATTATTTGCTTGTGTTCAAGGGTAATTAAAATTCTAGAATTATTGTCTAAATAAAGAAATGACAATGCCATGAGAAACCAACTGAGTTGGATGTTACGAACAAGAAAGAAGAGAAAGAGCTTGGCGATCTCCATCCCTAAGCAATACATTCCCCATCACTCTGGAGGGATGCAGCGAGGGTTCCTTGCTGATTAGATAGACCTCTGAATGTTTCTGTGCTGTCATAGCTCCTTTTCATAATGATGTATTATAGGACTTCCTTGGCTTCTTCTACGGCTGTTAAAGATGCTGACCTTAAGAGACTACACTGCAGTAGTAAAATGAGCTCTAAGATCTCAGGTTGGCTGTGAGCTACCACAGGCCCATGACCTTACTATATTTACCAGTCGTGGCACACCTTGGTCATTAATTTGCCAAGCGCTTGTAGCCATCTCAGCTATGAAAACTGCTGTATGAGCCCAAATTCTATTCTCTCATATTTGATTAATATCATCTGAAATATCATTAAAAATTTTTAATGCAGATGTGTGGATTAAAGCTACTCTAGAGCTTTCCTGACATAAACATTGACAAATTACCTGCAAACTTCAGTTTACACAAGTGATTAATCTGCTCTTCTGCAGTTGAAATTAATTATTACTTTCATATTTACATGAATTGCTCTGGTCTGTCCAACCATTAACATGCTGCCATTTGCCCCAGATCATTTTTAAACACAATATATATTTAATGTACAACAAGGACAAAAAACAAGAGGGAATCAGACGAGAACTCTCATATTACATGTCTTAGATTCAGGTTGAGCTGGATAATTCTTTTTTTAAATTTATTTGGTGAAGTTATTCAAATATTTTATTTATTCTGTCTTCATAGAAGCTTAACAGGATAGTATCATTACTATAATTAAGTGGACCAGTATATACTTTCCCCAATATATCTGTAAATATTAGCATGATTTACTTATGAACAATATATTTGGAGGTTTCCACTTCCTCTTACAAGCTGTCTTATGGGAGTGAATACAGAAGAGGCTTTTAGAAGGTTGAATATGCTGAGCAGGAATAATCCAAGGGCTGGAGGGCTGAGAGCCACCCGGACATGGTTTGTTCTGTCTTCCTGCCAGTGCGACAGTTCACCTGCACCAGGTCAGGCAGATGGGTGTTTATCTTGCTCTCCAGGGAAAGAGACTTTGTAACTTGCATACAGTTTGTGATGTTGAGGCACCCTTAGCTGTTTGAGAATATGAATGCATAATAAAAAGAACTTCAGTCAAAGCTAGAGCAGGAGTGTCCATTTATCAGGTGTCAATTCAGTTCCGAGCATTGTTTAGGTTCTTTACATACATTGTCTTATGAAGACATTTATTGCAATTTCCTTATTGTAGTTAACTTGCCTAAGGCCAGAGCTGGAAAGGGTCTGAGTACTGGTGAGGGACGTTTGAAAAGGAGAATCTGCATGTGGTTAAGAATGTAAGTGATGAGTATAAAATATAATATATTCATGTAAATGCCCCCTCACTTTTTCTGTGTGGGCGCCAGAAAATTGTATGCTTTGTTCCTCGCCTTGGCAGACATGAGTAGGCAGGATCTATATTGAGTGTATTCTAGCCTTTTTCGGTTAAAGCTGATGCTTCCAGGGTTCCTGTTCAAGGCTGTCAGTTCTCGTTATCTGCAGTTACACTTGGGCATTGGTGGGAAAGGGAAGAAATGTCCAGTGAGACACTGACTGACACTGAGGCCCGGAGAGGCTGATTGATGAGGGAACAACCATCAAATGATGCCAACTGGATTTTCACTGTTGCTCTCTCTGTATTTCAGTTTGGCTGATATCCATTGTCCTGTTGCTTCAAGCCACTGGTTCTCTCTGTGGTGGTACTGAGTCTACTGACGACTCTGTTAGGTACATTCTTCATCTGTGTTATCCTGGGATTTGTGTTTGTTGGATCAGCATTGTATGTGACTCTTTCTTACAATTTCCGTCTCTGCTGAAATGCACCGTCTCTTCACGTCTTTTCCACCAGAGCCTTTAACACACTAATCACTGTTATTTAAAGATACCTATCTGAGGGTAAAGATGTCTGGACCACTTGAGTCTGGGTCTGTTCACCATGTTGTCTCCTGAAAATGGCATGTGTCTTTCTTCCTTGCTTTTTTGTGCCCATTAGTTTTAACCAAATGCTTGATATTAGGTGTGGAGAGGAAGACTGAGACCGGGCACACCCCTTCTGCCTGGCTGCTGGGACGGGAGGCTGAGTTACCCTCAGCCTCAGGAGTTGAGCTGTGCTTGGGTCCTCTTGTTGTTCTGTTTCCTTCTGACCACTAGCTCTGAATTCCTCCAGAATTCCCCTGAGCTGAGGGTGGGACCAGAGGACGGGGAGCTTTCCATGGTCCTGCTGCACCCTCAGCTTGAAGCTTTCCCTGTGCGCCTGAGCCATGGCTGGCCTCTCCAAGCTCTGGCCCTGTCTGGTGGTGGATTGATCTGCTTGTGTGTTAGTGTTTGCTGGTCAGGTAGTGGGGGGCTGTGCAGGGGCTGGCGGGCCTCTGTGGTCCTGGTTCAGCCTCAGTCTTGGGTGGGCCTGTGTGTGCCTGGGTCTCACAGGTGGGAATTTCTCAGTGGTCCTCTGTGATCCCCTCACGGCAGCCAATCTCTGCCTCGCATATTTGTGGGGGGGGGGGTGTCTCGTGCCAGGGAGGAGTCCCTGCCCCTGTTGCTGTATAGGAGGCTTCAATGGTGAAGGGCTTGGCCTGGGGCCATTTCTGGCCCCTCCTCCACGGTATCCTTCCTCCACTCTCGGTGGGTCTGCACCTGTACTGGGTGACAGCTCTTGTTACTCCTCCGCCGGCAGCTGTGTGACATGCCCTTCCCATAGTGGCGGCCACTCTCCTCCAGGGAGGAACCCTTCCCGCCCCCGCCCCCCATCTTTCTCTTGAGCGCCCATGGAGGCCGTGGAGACATGCCTGCGAGTGCCTGCAAACTCCCCCTGAGCCCAGGGCCCCGGCAGTTCTCTGCTTTGAGCCAGCCCACGTTCACACTCAGTACCGTGTTGGAATGTAGGGTCCTCTTCCCCACGTGCCTGGCCCTGGCTTCCTCCTCCCGGGCTAAGCCACCCTCCTGTGTTCTCTCTCCTTGGATGGCCTCTTCCCTCAGATTTCAGGCTTTTTGTTTGTCCTACGATCTCAGCTCTCTGGTATGTTCGAGAAAAGGTATCATTTTATAGATTGTGGGTTTTTTTCTTTGTTGTTACGTTCAGAGCAGCTTTTTTCCAGCTTTCTATATCCAATGCAGAAGTGAGTTCATGACGAATAGTACTACTTGGATTTCTCTCTTGAAAGTATGCATCTCCTCTCCTCTCTGCCTCGTTCCTAAGGGTGACCTAACCAAACGCGGCCCTCCATCCGAGGTGTTTCTGTGCTGGGTCTAGACCACTCGGCTCCTGGTTACTCATCAAGCTGTAGCCTTCCTCATCTTTTCTTCTCCTTTTAAAAGTTTTTCATACACACAGCCTTACATGGATCTATAAATGTGATCTTATCATGAACTATGACTTTTTTCAAAAAGCTATAACAATGTACATTTTATGTAATATATGAGGGTGTCCACTTTCTGTATCTCTGCTGGCGGCAGTGGTTACTTTAGCCTGTCTACCAAGTATAGATGGTAGTTCATTGTCACTGTAATCAGCATGTCTCTGATGGTAAGTTTGCACATATTGCCATAAGTTCCCAGGTCATTTAGATTTGCGCTTCTGTGAATCGCTTCTTCACAATATTTTCCCATTTTCCTATTGGGTTGTTTTTCCCCTTCAGATGGATTTGTCACATCTTTGTATGATTTATATTATCAGCAATTTCCCCCCAAATAATAGTTGTTCTATTTACATTGTTCATGATACATTTTACCATATGAATATTTTATTTCTGTAAAATAGAATATGTGTGTCTTTACTTTATAGCTTCTGAGATTCTAATAGCTGTTTAATGAGCCTGCCCAGTCCTTAGATGATACCTGCCAAAGTGCACAGACACAGTTTGTTGATGCAGCACAGAAAAGTAGGGGTTGTTTACTTCTGTAATCTGTAGCTCACAGAAGAAATGGGGGGCACCACTCCCCCTGCCATACTGCAGAGCTGGGGTTGGTGGGGTGTCTAAGGACCCCTGTCACTTTACATGTGCAGGGGAGTGGGTAACAGCTAAGCCCTGGTGTCACAGGAGCCAGGGGAGCTCGCCCCTTGTGAGCCCCAAGGAGCACTGACGTCCTGATAAACTGGGAGGAGGGGGATGCTGGGCTCCCCAGGCCTCCTGAATTTATCTCTGCTCACTTAGGTTCTTCCAAAACCATGTTACCTCATTGTTTTATTTCAAGTATTTCCTCACTCGGAATCAATTTTTATATGAGGCAAAACAGTGTTCACATTTTGTCGTTTTCCAGATATGTAGCTATTTTTGCCAGCCCTGTTTACTAAAGAGTCTATCTTTTTCTCACTAAATAGAAATATTATCCTTATTATATATTAACCTCTCAGGTTTTTCATTTATCTATTTGAATATCCCTATGCTAATGACATATTCATTTTATTTTAATGGCTTTCTAGTTTTTCTCGTTCTGATATCTAGTAAGTCACATCACTTGCCTCCTAGTTTACATAATTCAAAATTATTCTTGGCTATTTTTTTACATTTATTTTCTTATAAAATTTTGGTCATGTAACTTAAAAGGAATTTGATGTAATAATGAACATATATTACATTTGAAATATTTAACATTTTATATAGCAAAGAGCTCTCATTCCAGAATATTGTATATCTTTCCATTTGTTCATATGTTATATTGTTCAAGAAGATATTCTGTTTATCTTGATGTACATCCTGTTTCCTTCTTGCTAGTTTATACTTAATAAAAATCTCATGCTTTTCTCATTATGAGATTTTTTTTTCATTTTCCTCTAAGTTCTAATTATTAAACTAAAAAAACCCTAATGGCTTTTATATATTTATCTTATATCCATTCACCTTACTGAATTCTTCTATTAATTCCAATTATTTAGAAAAAGCCTTTTGGGTTTTCTAGTTGTAAAATCGTCTCATAAAAAAGGAGGTATTTTTATCTTTTGAAAACTTCACACCACTTATTAAACTCTTTAATTATAGTGACTAGATCCCTGAAGACAATATTTAATTATAATTGTAATAGTAAGGATACATATCTAGTGTCTAACTTTAATTAAAATAAATTTTGCATTTTACCCTTTAAAATAATAATTACAATTGTCTTGTAGGAATAGCTATCATTGTACTTAAGCACTTCATATATACTCTTTTTTTAAACAAAGTTTTAAAGAGGAATGGCTAAAGAGGAGTTTCATTAAATATCTTTTAACACTTTACATTAATTTTCTCTTTTATGTTTGCATAAGGGATCTTACATGACGGAGCAGTGATTCATCTTTCTGTCTGCTGCATGCCCACACCCACCCAGCTGAATGTGGCTGGAGAAGAATAAACACACCTTAGGTGAATTCTCAGAGACGCCCACTGTCATCCCGTATTGACAGGGTCATGTCGCTCTCCCACTCCCACTCTCCTTGCCCCTCAAGCTCCTGCCCTTCTCCTCCATTCTCACCTGCTTGGTGACATCCCTTTCAGTCTCTCTGAGGAGAGGGAAGCAGTCTGAAGAGGATGTTCATGGACTTGCCCCACCACACACACACACACGCACACACACACGCACTCACACTGACCACCTGCGAGCATATCCACGTCCTCTCCCGTCACTCTTAACCTGAGCCACCTCCCCTCTACCATGTGTATTAGATCCCTCTCCTCCAACTGGTCCAGGGACATTGCTCCAGGAATGCTCCCTCTTTCTTCTCATTAATTAATCTTCCCCATCAATATGTAAACATGCTGTTATATCTCTGATCATTAAGCAAATAAAAATCTCTTTTTATTCTATTTTCCTGTCCAAGTTTTGCCTCATTTTCTCTGTTCCTCACGGTGAAACTCCTCTGAGTTGTCTGAACTTCCTTTCTCCATTTCATGTCTCCCTCTGGTTAGGTTTCTGACCTCCAGGGCGCCACTAAAACAACTCTCGACTTTGGAATGCCTCCTCGGACTTCCCCCATCTCTATTTAAACCGTCTTGGAAATCTCATCCAATGTCACAGCTTTAAGTCACCAGTATAGCTCAAGACTCCCAAACTTCCATTTCCAACGAGGAACTCTCCCCACTAACTCAGGTCCCATGTATCCAACTTGTGTTTGATACCATTTGGATGTCCAGTAGGTATCTTAAACTTGAAGTCTTCAAAACTTAGCTGTGACCTCTCCCCACCATCACCTAGATGTGCTGATCTCACAGTCTTTTTTTTTTTTTTTGCGGTACGCGGGCCTCTCACTGTTGTGGCCTCTCTTGTTGCGGAGCACAGGCTCCGGACGCGCAGGCTCAGCGGCCATGGCTCACAGGCCCAGCTGCTCCGCAGCATGTGGGATATTCCCAGACCAGGGCACGAACCCGTGTCCCCTGCATCGGCAGGCGGACTCTCAACCACTGTGCCACCAGGGAAGCCCCACTTTATGGTTATTTTTAAAGCAGGCTTCTCAAGCCACAATCCTTGAAGCCATCCTTATCCCTTCGTATTCTTCCTCCTATCACAAATTCAATCCATCAGAATATCCTTTTGATTCTATCTTAAAAATATATCCATGGTCACATCACGTCTCATCATGTTTACTGTTACTACCACAATCTAAGGCGCTGTGAGCTCTTGCCTGGATCAGTGCAGAGGCTTCCTTCTTGGTCTCCAACCTCAACCCTTGTCTCTTTCAGTTCAACTCCAGTGCAGCAGCCAGAGTGGCACTGCTGAAAGAGGGGTCAGGTAACACCAGCTCTGCATTGAACGCCTTCTGATGGCTTCTTAAAAGGCATCATCATTACTGCCTGTGATGCCCCATTACCGTAGAGACCCTATAGAGAGAACTTGTGGGGAAAGAGAAAGACGCCTGAGGAGCCCCAGCCGTGCCAGCCTCAAGTGTTTGAGGTCTTCCTGAATGTTGAGCTTTTGGTTGATTACCATCTCCTGCCTTCAAGCAGATGCTGAGTGGAGTAGAGACAAGCTGTCCCTGTGAACACTACTTAGATTCCAGCTTCATAAGTAAGATAAATGTTGCTGACATTTTAGGCCACTAAGTTTTGGGGTGGTTTGTTATGCAGACATGGATAACTGGAACATATAGGGTATCACATCTTTTGTACCCTCCTCAGGGGTTATTTTTGTCCAGACACCATGTCTTCACGTTGCCCCTCAGGATTTGCACTGGCGTATTCCTCTTCCAGAGTCGGGCTCCCCAGACATCTCCTAGGCCCACATACTTGGTCTGGTCTTTACCAGCAACCTGAGAGGTGCCTTCTCTGACAAAGCCAAAAAGATCACCCTAAATAGCCGATTCCTCCCAACTAACCTCTCTGTCTACATCCTCTGTTTAATACTCTTCCATTTTCACTTACCACCATCTAACATCATAGGTATATATCGTCCATTTATTTTGTTTGCTGTCATGAAACAGGTTAGATGCTCATCAGAAGAAACTGTTGATAAATTAGGAAAATAATGTAGAATACAATTCTAATATTATAATAATTTTTTGTCCATCTTCATAAATCAGACCTAGCTACAATGTCCCTGAATTGTTCTATCTTTATCGGATTTTTAAAAGAGTTATGTTGCCTTTGTAAAGTGAATTGGGAGGCCTTTCATCTTTTTTCTGAGGCCTGGAATAATTTAACTTTGAAAAGCTCTCTCTCTTGAAGGTTATATAAATTCATGTTACATAAACCTCAGCTGGGACTCCATCTGTCCTTGGTGCCTTTTTCAATGGTAGATCTCTAAGTGTCTTTTTCTAAACTTTCTTATGGTAACTGATGTATTTAAGTTTCCCCTTCCTATCTTCTTGGGTGAATTTTGGCAATATATATTTTGCTGGGAAATCATCCATTTCCTCTAAAATTTCAAATGTCTTGTCAGAAAGTTTCATATACACGTATATTTTTATGACTGCTTTAATCACTTCTATATCTATAGTTATTCCTTGGTTCTCTCTCTTAGAAAAACTATTTTTTTGCCTTCTCTCTTCTTCCTTTAAACAAGCACATGAGGCATTCATATAAATAAACTGACCTAAATTAGATTTGAATTTTTAAATTTCTGCTACCTTTAAAATTTTACATTAATTTTAGCTTTTGTTATGAAATTCCATTTCCTGTTTGCTTTTTGTTTAAATTATTTTATATATTCTTAGGATGAGCATAACTCTCTTTATTGTTTAACTTTCTTTGTAAATAATGATGATGTTTCATGTCAATTTTCTCCCCTCTGCTATGAACTGCTTTCATTTTGTCCCACAGATTTAGCTATGAAGAACATTCTTCTTCATAACTTTTTACATAGTTGTAATTTTCCTTTTGATTTTCTCTTTGATCCAAGAGTTATCTGTCTAGGAATGTTCTTCTTAATTCCTAAGGGATTCTGATTTTTGGCCCTTTTATATTATTAATTATTTCTGAGCTTATTAGTTCATCTTCACAGAGTGAACCCAGTAAAGCTTTTATTTTAAAAAATATACATATTGTATGGATACACAAAAGAGCCCAAATAGCCAAAGCAGTCTCGAGGGAAAAAAACGGAACTGGAGGAATCAGACTCCCTGACTTCAGACTATACAAAGCTACAGTAATCAAGACAATATGGTACTGGCACAAAAACAGAAATATAGATCAATGGAACAGGATAGAAAGCCCAGAGATAAACCCACACACCTATGGTCAACTAATCTATGACAAAGGAGGCAAGGATATACAGTGGAGAAAAGACAGTCTCTTCAATAAGTGGTGCTAGGAAAACTGGACAGCTACATGTAAAAGAATGAAATTAGAGCACTCCCTAACACCATACACAAAAATAAACTCAAAATGGATTAGAGACCTAAATGTAAATAAAACTCTTTGAGGAAAACATAGGAAGAACACACTTTGACATAAATCACAGCAAGATCTTTTTTGATCCATCTCCTAGAGTAATGAAAATAAAAACAAAAATAAACAAATGGGACCTAAAGAAACTTAAAAGCTTTTTCACAGCAAAGGAAACTACAAACAAGACGAAAAGACAACCCTCAGAATGGGAGAATATATTTGCAAACAAATCAACAGACAAAGGATTAATCTCCAAAATATATAAACAGCTCATGAACTTCAATATTTAAAAAACAAACAACCCAATCAAAAAATGAGCAGAAGACCTAAATAGACACTTGTCCAAAGAAGACATACAGATGGTCAAGAAGCACATGAAAAGCTGCTCAACATAACTAATTATTGGAGAAATGCAAATCAAAACTACAGTGAGGTATCACCTCACATTAGTTAGAATGGGCATCGTCAGAATATCTACAAACAACAAATGCTGGAGTGGGTGTCGATAAAAAGCAGCCCTCTTGCACTGTTGGTGGGAATGTAAATTGATACAGCCACTATGGAGAACAGTATGGAGGTTCCTTAAAAAACTAAAAATAGAATTACCATATGACCCAGCAATACCACTACTGGGCATATACCCAGAGAAAACCATAATTCAAAAAGACACATGCACCCCAATGTTCATTGCAGCACTATTTACAGTAGCCAGGTCATGGAAGCACTAAATGCCCACTGACAGACGAATGGATAAGGAAGATGTGGTACATATATACAATGGAATATTACTCAGCCATAAAAAGGAACGAAATTGGGCCATTTGTAGAGACGTGGATGGATCTAGAGACTGTCATACAGAGTGAAGTAATTAAGAAAGAGAAAAACAAATATCATATATTAATGCACATATATGGAACCTAGGAAAATGGTACAGATGAACTGGTTTGAAGGGCAGAAACTGAGACACAGGTATAGAGAACAAACATGCACACCAAGGGGGGAAAGTGGCGGGGGTGGTGGTGGTGGTGTGATGAATTGGGAGATTGGGATTGATGTATATACACTAATACATATAAAATGGATAACTAATTTAAAAATAAATAAGTTAAAAATTTTAAAATTAAATTAAATTAAAAATAAATAAAAAATGTACTTAGGCATTCTTTTGGGCTAAGAAAGTGACTTATTTTGTAAATGTTCCATGAACATGGGCATAAAAAATTGTCTTTTCAAGGAATGTGATATTTGGTATATACCAATTAAACCACACATATTCATTTTATTATTATTTAATTATTTCATGGAATTTTTTTGTCTTTTAAGTCTGTCCAAATCCCAAAGAAGCAGATTAAAATATCCCACTCAATTTATAATAACAGTTTAGTTTTTGCTTTATTTGGTTAGGCCAGTATGGCTTGGTACATATGAAAACTAGAATGTTCCTCTTTATTTCTTTGTGCTTTAAATTCCAAAGTTAACATTTTCCCAGATTGTCATTCTAACTTTAATTTTTGTTTCCATTTGTAGACTATCTATTTATTGCCCACCCTGAGCTCACTATTATAATGCATTTGCTATTTGGCGTCAGCATTTCCCAAAGAATTCTTTCATGTAGAGCGCAAGGCTGATATATTTTCCAAATAACTGCATATTCATAACATTGTTGGTTTTGAAAGATGGTAGATATTTCTCATATATTATCTCAAGATGTTACTCTAGTATCATGTAGAATCCCTTTTCTCAATAATAGATTTAAGATGTTGCAATATCTTATATTTATTTCTCTATTTGCTTCTTTATTTCTTACAACTCATAGTATCATTTTCCTTATCTAAGGCATACCTGGGAAATTTTTCACAAGTCCATTAATTTCTTCTTTTCCTTCTAGAACTAGTGTTTTTCTCACAGTCTTCTCTGAGGTTTACTTTCCTGGTCTCTCATATTCTGTCCATGATTCTAGCTCTACAATTTTGTTCTGTGCTTAGAGATAGTTCCTAGAATTGGTTTTCCAGGTTTCTAACGTGGTACTCAATGGTAACCATCTTCTTTTCCATCTCATCTAGAAGATAGTTTAGATTGTAGCTTCAGAGACTCTTCTTTGCGTGGCACTTGGATCTCTTTCCCTGGAGCCATCGTCTGTGCTCTGGTTCACCGAGAGTATGTGTCTTGTTGTCACTGCCTTCCCTTTCTCGGGCTGTGCAGACCTCTTGGGTGTGCGCTACTTTGCTTTGCTTGCTCATGGCTGCTCACATCTGCTCGTGTTCTGCACCACAGATGGTGGCATTGCTGGAACTGGAGACAGGCGAGATCTTTCCTCCCTCCATGGCCACCAGTGCAACCACCTCTTGAGATGCCTGGATGAGCCTCTTCCCACTCATCTGCTTCCTGGTTCTCCCACCCAGGAACAGGTAGGGCTCTGCTCCCTGCCGCTGTTTCTTCACCTTTAAGAGGTCAGGACGACTGAACAAGCTCAGGCAGAGCCCACTGCAGTGACCTCCTCCCCAGGGGTCTCCACTTCTCCGCCGATTAGGCACTTCCCATGACTCACTGTCCTAAGTTCTTGACTACTGAGGACCCCAGTGTCAATGGTACCCAGATTACTGCCCAGCCTATGGAGGATGGAGCCCATGCCAATTTCCCTGCAGGGCTTC
Organism: Delphinus delphis; assembly: GCF_949987515.2. Taxonomy (NCBI): domain Eukaryota; kingdom Metazoa; phylum Chordata; class Mammalia; order Artiodactyla; family Delphinidae; genus Delphinus; species Delphinus delphis. Next base: position 151,993,135 of record NC_082684.1, read on the forward strand.
CCACAGAGCCTGCGGCCTTACCAGATCGCATTCGGGGGTCCGCCCACTGCTGCCTTAGACATGGGACAGCAGTCCCAGGACGTCGTGTTGGTGATGGAGGGAAAGGGACATATTTAGGTGACCTCTTCCCAGACTCTGCTCAGTGTCTTCCTGATTGTCTCCCATGAATGCCTTATGGATTCTTTTAAAAAATCACTACTCTTTTGTCCTCAATGGAATTTTTTTTTGCTGTTTTCCATATACTTCCAAGATGTTAAAACTCTAGTTTAAATTAATCTTCAAACTTCTCTTTGTAGTACTTAAAAACCACCATCTATTTTATAGTTTGTATTTTCACTCTACACATACTTAAAAAGTATTAGATAAAACAGCAACAACACAAAGTTTTCTAAACTGAATTCCTTTTCTGAACAAATTTCCAGCCAGCTCTGATCATCATCCTATTTGGGTTCCTATCATTTGTGGATGGGGTTTCTATTTAGATGCCCATGTTGACATACTGCTCAGCACAGACCATTGACGGGTGCATCGGGACACAGCTCTAAGTCAGATGACCATATGGGTAAACAAATGCTCTAACTGAGTATCCACCTATTCTCTATGATTGTTCAGTGTGGTCCTGAGGCGATGAGCTTGCATGAAGTAAGAGGTACCTTCAGGGAACGAGATGCTGAAGAAGTCAGGGCCTCTGCTGGGCAGTTGATTGGAACCAGCTTTCTTCATAAATGCTGAGAACGCAGGCCTGGGTGACTCGGTCCCAGAATGTACTTGGTTCTAATTGCTGGAGTCCAAGAAGCTGCCCTGAAGATTCCCTCCCAGTCTCCCTGACGAGGGACTTAACCGTGCTGTGACAGTTGGCTCTGTTCAAAGTTGTGGTCCTTAATACTTTTTCATCAGCTTGGCTCTTTTCAGTGAAAAAATCTTCCTCATTGTTGAAAGCATGAATGTAGGAACCAATCAACTTACCAATTTTAGGATAAAATATTTTCATCATCTGGTTCAACTATTTCTCAAGCGTGCTAGGTGATTTTGCTTGTATTCACTTTTCTTTTTCCAAGAAGGTTACACTTACACTGAATACATGTAAGTGCCTGTATTTGCATGTTGGTTTTCTCCTTTAATGTTGGGTACTTTGTATTTCAGGATTACCAGTGCATCACACATGCCTATAAGTGAAGTGGACCTTTTGATGGGTCTCCCTGGAAGCAGCACGGCCCACCTCCAGCACATGCAAATGGCCTGGTGTCTCATCATCTGCTGATCTGACTGCTTTTCTCAGTTTCAGCTGCACTAGGTGACAACCAAGGCTCTCAAATATTCTTTGAATTGTTATTTCAGGATTTCATACTTCTCCAGGCCTTCGCCTAATCGCGTAGTAAACTGACAAGGAGGGAAGTGATGTGCCTCATGTTAGGGTCAGGCTGATGAAACAGGGAAGCTTGAACCCCTCCTACATCCAATGCATATTTCTTTTATCAGTGCCTCATGCTGCCTGGTTTTAATATGTAATGAAACAAAATAAAACAACAGAAAAAAATGTATACCAACTCATTCTCTTTAAAACGATTGCATTTCAGTAGCATAAACAAAGTGCCTTAATAGTTATAATTCCATTAAAAAAAATCCATGTTGCTCCCTGTGGACTAGACTATGGCACCTGGAATAGCTGGGGAGAAGGCTGTGCTGTGTTACCATCGACAGAGCACAGACCCTTCCTGATTGCCCCGTGTGAACTGGTTCTTACGAGAGAGAGTTGTTGCCAAACTGTTGAAAGAGGGCTAAGTGAGCTAAATACACTGAAGGTAGACAGAGTCATTAAGAGCAAGCACAGGCGGAGTCCCTGAGGGACAGGAAGCCTGGGTGCCCAGGGCAGTGAGAGGAATAAAACCATTTTAGGAGAATTCCTCTGTAGCAAAAGGGGAATTTTGAAAAGCTTATATTCTATTTTGGTTTGTTTCTGTTTTGTTATTTTAATGCTTTATTATCTGGAATATTAAAGGCCATAGCAAAATGCTGCAAAGGGTGTAGAGAAAAGGAAACCCTCCTACACTGTTGGTGGGAATGTAAGTTGGTGCAGCCACTATGGAGAACAGTAAGGAGGTTTCTCAAAAAACTAAAAATAGAACTAACATATGATTCAGCAGTCCCACTCTTGGGCATATATCTGGAGAAAACTATAATTTGAAAAGATATATGCACCCCTATGGTCACTATTTACAATAGCCAAGACATGGAAGCTCCCAAATGTCCATCAACAGATGAATGGATAAAGAAGATATGGTATATATATATATATATATATATATATATATATACATACACACAATGGAATATTACTCAGCCATAAAAAAGAATGAAATAATGCCATTTGCAAAAACATGGGTAGACCTACAGATTGTCATACTAAATTAAGTAAGTCAGAAAGAGAAAGACAAGTACCACCATATCACTTACATCTGGAATCTAAAATATGACACAAATGAACTTATCTAAAAAAGAGAAATAGAGTCACAGACATAGAGAACAGACTTCTGGTTGCCAAGGGGGTGGAGGGTAGGGGAGGGAAGGATTGGGAGTTTGGAGTTAGTAGATACAAACTATTATATATAGAATCGATAAACAACAAGGTCCCACTGTATAGCACAGAGAACTGTACTCAATATCCTAATAATAAACCATAATAGAAAAGAATATGAAAAAGAATATATATATGTATAGCTGAATCACTTTGCTGTACACCAGAAATTATCACAACATTGTAAATCAACTATACTTCAATAAGATAAATGTAAAAATATTAAGGCAATAGCATATGTTCTGAGTATGCTGGTTGGCTCAGACTGTACCTGATTCAGTGGGTTACATCTCCATCCTCTGACCAGAGCAGGCAGGAAGAATTAAGTGAGGGCAACCGGTCTGAGATGATTTGAGAACTTCTCAGGGGCTGAGCCACTGCTGCCAAGACTTTTCCTAGGAAACAGACAACCGAGAGAGGTGGATTACATGGTTATTATCCTCGAAGAAGGAGCTCAATCTTTTAATAAAATATGGCAGAGGAGACATTCTATAGAGACTATCTGAACGTGGCTTAGAATTACCTGCCAGGACAGCTTCTGAAGAGCCAGGAATGATTGAAGGCAAAGAAACGATCCGTTTTTAAAGGACTCATAGATCGTCAGCATACTTTGAAGTGGGTGGGACTGAAAAGAAATAGTGGAGATAAACCGTAAGTGAATTCATCCCTGGCAGGAACAAGATCCTGTTCTGAAGATGAGAAGCTGCACTATTAACAGCAGGTCAGAAGATGAAGAAAAGCAGGGGAAGGCCTGTAATGGAGTGAACCACGTGTTCAGCCTGCAAAGGCAAAGCCAGGAGGAGGGAATCTGTCCTGCTAACTAACTGCCTGGATGTTTTGCATTATTCTATTTTGCACAAGCCATGACCACAAAAACACCACTGCAACTCACTTTGTGTTGATGTGAACATTTTTAAACATGACTTTTTATTTAATTGAAAAAAATTTTAGTTTCAAGTGTACAGCAAAGTGATTCAGTTATATATACATATATATATACTTTTTAAGATTCTTTTCCCATACAGACTATTACAAGATATTGAGTATAAGTCCCTGTGCTATACAGTAGGTCCTTGTTGGTTATCTATTTTAAATTTAATAGTGTGCATACGGATTTTTTTTTTTGTGGGGGCATGCCGCACAGCTTGCGGGATCTTAGTTCTCTGACCAGAGATTGAACTCGGGCCCCAGCAGTAAGAGTGCAGAGGCTTAACCACTGGACCACCAGGGAATTCCCTAGTAGTGTGTATATGTTAATCCCAAACTCCTAATTTACCCTTCCCTCCCTCCCCTCTTAGGTAATTGTAAGTTTGTTTTCTATGTCTGTGAGTCTATTTCTTGGACATGACTTTTTAATTGCATGGGTTTTTTTGTTGAGGTGTCTCTTCAGATCTTTTGCCCATTTTTAATTGAGTTTTATGTTTTCTTTCTGTTGAGTTTTAGGAGTTCTTTTATATTTTGGATAAAGTTATTCATCAGGTATATGTTTTGGAAATATTTTCTCCCAGTCTGTGGCTTTGCTTTTCATTCACTTAACAGTGTCTCTTATAGAGGATACCTTTATAACTTTAATAAAGCCCCACTTATCATTTTTTTCTTTCATGGATCTTGCTTTTGGTGTTTTATCTAAAAAGTCATCACCATTTCCAAGGTTACCTAGGTTTTCTCCTACATTAACTTCCAGAAGTTTTATAGATTTATGTCTTACATTTAGGTCTATGATCTGTTTTGAGTTGATATTTGTGAAAGGGTCTGTGTCTGGTTTTCTTTTTTTTTTTTTTTCTTTTTTTGCATGTGGATGTCCAGTTTTTCCCACACCAATTGTTGAAAACACTAAGTTTTCTCCACTTAATTGTCTTTGTTCCTTTGTCAAAGATTAGTTGTGTGGGTTTATTTCTGGGCTCTCTGTTCTGTTCCATTGATTTATTTGTCAACTCTTTCAACAAAACCACACTGTCTTGATCATTGTAGCTTTGTAGTAGGTCTTGAAGTTGAGTAGCGTTAAGTTCTTCTTCAATAATGTGTTGGCTATTCTGGTTCTTTTTCCTTTCCATACAGACTTTATGAGTTTGTTACTCTCCTCAATACTCTGTAATGGCCTATATGGGAAAAGAATCTAAAAAAGGGTGGATATATGTATATATGTAAACTGATTCACTTTGCTGTACACCTGAAACTAACACAACATTGTACATCAACTATACTCCAATAAAAATTTAAAAAAAAGAATGAGTTTGTTAATATTCACAAAGTGTCTTGGTGGAAATTTGATTGGAATTATATTGAATCCACAGATCAGGTTGGGAAGAACTGACATTGTAACAATATTGAGCCTTCCTATCCATGAATGAGGGATATCTTCATTTATTTAGTTCTTTGATTTCATTCATTGGAATTTTATAGTTTCCCTCATATAGATCTTGTACTCGTTTTGTTAGATTTATACCTAAGTATCATTTTTTGGTGCTAAAATAAATGGTGTTGTGTTTTTAATTTCAAATCTAATTATCATTGTGGGTATATAGAAAGCCATTGGCTTTTGTATATCTAAACCTTGTATCCTGCGGCCTTGCTATAACTGGTTATTAGTTCCAGGAGTTTTCTATTAATTCTTTGAGATCCTTTTACAGAGGCAATCATGCCACCTGTGAACAAAGACATTTTATTTCTTCCTTTCCAATATGTTTTCCCTTTATTCCATTTTCTGGTTTTATTGTGTTATCAGGGATTTCCAGTACAATGTTGAAAAGGAGTATTGAGGGCAGACCTCTCACCTGTTCCTGATGTTAGCAGGAGGGCATCTAGTTTCGCACCTTTTTTATGACAGTAGGTGCAGTTTTGGTAGGTGTCCTGTATCAAGTCAGGGAAGTTCTCCTCTATCTCTGGTTCATGGAGGTATTTTATCATGCCTGGGTGTTGAATTTGATCAAGGTTTTTTAATCAAGGTTTTTCTTTTTTTCCTGTATTTGATTATATGATTTTTCTTCTTAAGCCTGTTGATGTGATGTTCTTCTTTCTCTAATTGCTTTAGGTGTAAGGTTAGGTTGTTTATTTGAGATGTTTCTTGTTGCTTGAGGTAGGATTTTATTGCTATAAACTTCCCTCTTAGAACTGCTTTTGCTGCATCCCATAGGTTTTGGGTGGTCACGTTTTCATTGTCATTTGTTTCTAGGTATTTTTTGATTTCCTCTTTGATATTTCAGTGATCTTTTGGTTATTAAGTAGTGTATTGTTTAGCCTCCATGTGTTTGTATTTTTTACAGATTTTTTCCTGTAATTGATATCTACTCTCATAGCATTGTTGTCAGAAAAGTTACTTGATATGATTTGAATTTTCTTTAATTTATCAAGGCTTGATTTGTGACCCAAGATATGATCTATCCTGGAGAATGTTCCAGGAACCCTTGAGAAGAATGTGTATTCTGTTGTTTTTGGATGGAATGTCCTATAAATATCAATTAAGTCCACCTTGTTTAATGTATCATTTAAAGCTTGTGTTTCCTTATTTATTTTCATTTTGGATGATCTGTCCATTGGTGAAAGTGGGGTGTTAAAGTCCCCTACTATGATTGTGTTACTGTTGATTTCCCCTTTTATGGCTGTTAACATTTGCCTTATGTATTGAGGTGCTTCTATGTTGGCTGCATAAATATTTACAATTGTTATATCTTCTTGGATTGATCCCTTGATCATTATGTAGTGTCCTTCTTTGTCTCTTGTAATAGTCTTTATTTTAAAGTCTATTTTGTCTGATATGAGAATTGCTACTCCAGCTTTCTTTTGATTTCCATTTGCATGGAATATCATTTTCTATCCCCTCACTTTCAGTCTGTATGTGTCCCTGGGTCTGAAGTGGGTCTCTTGTAGACAGCATATATACGGACCTTGTTTTTGTATCCATTCAGCCAGTCTATGTCTTTTGGTTGGAGCATTTAATCCATTTACATTTAAGGTAATTATCGATATGTATGTTCCTAGTATCATTTTCTTAATTGTTTTGGGTTTGTTATTGGAGGTCTTTTCCTTCTCTTGTATTTCTTGCCTAGAAAAGTTCCTTTAGCATTTGTTGTAAAGCTGGTTTGGTGGTGCTGAACTCTTTCAGCTTTTGCTTGTCTGTAAAGGTTTTAATTTCTCCATCAAATCTGAATGAGATCCTTGCTGGTAGAGTAATCTTGGTTGTAGGTTTTTCTCCTTCATCACTTTAAATATGTCCTGCCACTCCCTTCTGGCTTGCAGAGTTTCTGCTGAAAGATCAGCTGTTAACCTGATGGGGATTCCCTTGTGTTATTTGTTGTTTTTCCCATGCTGCTGTTAATATTTTTTCTTTGTATTTAATTTTTGATAGTTTGATTAATATGTGTCTTGGCTTGTCTCTCCCTGGATTTATCCTGTATGGGACTCTCTGTGCTTCCTGGACTTGATTAACTATTTCCTTTCCCATATTAGGGAAGTTTTCAACTATAATCTCTTCAAATATTTCCTCAGTCCCTTTCTTTTTCTCTTCTTCTTCTGGGACCCCTATAATTCGAATTTTGTTGCATTTAATGTTGTCCCAGTGGTCTCTGAGACTGTCCTCAATCCTTTTTATTCTTTTTTCTTTATTCTGCTCTGCAGTATTTATTTCCACTATTTTATCTTCCAGGTCACTTATCCATTCTTCTGCCTCAGTTATTCTGCTATTGATCCCTTCTAGAGAATTTTTAATTTCATTTATTGTGTTGTTCATCACTATTTGTTTGCTCTTTAGTTCTTCTAGGTCCTTGTTAAACGTTTCTTGTATTTTCTCCATTCTATTTGCAAGATTTTGGATCATCTTTACTATCATTATTCTGAATTCTTTTTCAGGTAGACTGCCTATTTCCTCTTCATTTGTTAGGTCTGGTGGGTTTTTATCTTGCTCCTTCATCTGCTGTGTGTTTTTCTGTCTTCTCATTTTGCTTAACTTACTGTGTTTGGGGTCTCCTTTTCACAGGCTGCCGGTTCATAGTTCCCATTGTTTTTGGTGACTGTCCCCAGTGGCTAAGGTTGGTTCAGTGGGTTGTGTAGGCTTCCTGGTAGAGGGGATTAGTGCCTGTGGATGAGGCTGGATGTTGTCTTTCTGGTGGGCAGGTCCAAGGCTGGTGGTGTGTTTTGGGGTGTCTGTGGCCTTATTATGATTTTAGGCAGCCTCTCTGCTAATGGGTGGGGTTGTGTTCCTGTCTTGCTAGTTGTTTGGCATAGGGTGTCCAGCATTGTAGCTTGCTGGTCGTTGAGTGGAGCTGGGTCTTGGCATTGAGATGGAGATCTCTGGGAGATTTTTGCCATTTGATATTACGTGGAGCTGGGGGGTGTCTTGTGGACCAGTGTCCTGAACTTGGCTCTCCCACCACAGAGGCACAGCCCTGATGCCTGGCTGGAGCACCAAGAGTCTGTCATCACTCAGCTCAGAATAAAATGGAGGGAAAAAAAGAAGGAAGAAGATAAAATTAAAAAATGATAATAATAATAAAAAAGTATTAAAAATTTTTTTTAAGTAATAAAAAAAAGACAGAAGAGAGCAACCAAACCAAAAAACAAATCCACCAATGATAACAAGTGCTAAAAACTATACTGAAAACAAACAAACAAACAAAAAAAACGGACAGACAGAACCCTAGCACAAATGGTAAAAGCAAAGCTATACAGAGAAAATCACACACAGAATCATAAACATGCACACTCACAAAAAGAGAAAAAGGGGAAAAAATATATATATCGTTGATTCCAAAGTTCACCTCCTCAATTTGGGATGATTCGTTGTCTGTTCAGGTATTCCACAGATGCAGGTACATCAAGTTGATTGTGGAGATTTAATCCGCTGCTCCTGAGGCTGCTGGGAGAGATTTCCCTTTCTCTTCTTTGTTCGCACAGCTTCCGGGGTTCAGCTTTGGATTTGAACCCGTCTCTGCGTGTAAGTCGCCGGAGGGCGTCTGTTCTTCGCTCAGACAGGACGGGGTTAAAGGAGCCGCTGATTTGGGTGCTCTGGCTCACTCAGGCCGGGGGGAGGGAGGGGTACGGAGTGCGGGGCGGGCCTGCGGCGGCAGCGTCAGGCAGGCAGCCAACGTCAGCCATGACGTTGCAGCAGCCTGAGGCGCGCTGTGCGTTCTCCGGGGAAGTTGTCCCTGGATCCCGGGACCCTGGCAGTGGCGGGCTGCACAGGCTCCCGGGAGAGAGGCGTGGAGAGTGACCTGTGCTTGCACACAGGCTTCTTGGTGGCAGCAGCAGCAGCCTTAGCATCTCATGCCAGTCTCTGGGGTCCGCGCTGTTAGCCGCACCTCGCGCCCGTCTCTGGAGCTCCTTTAAGCAGCTCTCTTAATCCCCTCTCCTCGCGCACCAGGAAACAGAGGCAAGAAAAAGTCTCTTGCCTCCTCGGCAGCTCCAGACATTTCCCCGGACTCCCTCCTGGCTAGCTGTGGCGCACTAGCCCCCTTCAGGCTGTGCTCACGCTGCCAACCCCATTCCTCTCCCTGCGATCCGACCTCTGAAGCCCGAGCCTCAGCTCCCAGCCCCGCCCACCCCGGCAGGTGAGCAGAGAAGCCTCTCGGGCCAGTGGGTGCTCGTCGGCACCGGTCCTCTGTGCGGGAATCTCTCCACTTTGGCCCCCGCACCCCTGTTGCTGCGCTCTCCTCTGCGGCTCCGAAGCTTCCCCCCTCCGCCACCCGCAGTCTCCGCCCGCGAAGAGGCTTCCTAGTGTGTGGAAACCTTTCCTCCTTCACAGCTGCCTCCCACTGGTGCAGGTCCCATCCCTATTCTTTTGTCTCTGTTTTTTCTTTTTTCTTTTGTCCTACCCAGGTACATGGGGAGTTTCTTGCCTTTTGGGACGTCTGAGGTCTTCTGCCAGCGTTCAGTAGGTGTTCTGTAGGAGTTGTTCCACGTGTAGATGTATTTCTGATGTATTTGTGGGGAGGAAGGTGATCTCTGCGTCTTACTCTTCCGCCATCTTGAAGCTCCTAGCCTGTTGATGTGATGGATTACATTAATTGATTTTTCAATGCTGAGCCAGCCTTGCATACATGAGATAAATCCTATTTGTTCATTTGAAGTAACAACAACTGAGAATTTTCTAAAATTAGTGTCTGATACCAAACCACAGACCCTAACAATACTGCTCCAGTGGGTGGGCTTCTGCTCCTGGGCTTATCCCCAGTAAGCTATGATTCTTATTGCTCACCTTTCTTTCCAGTTTTCAGGGCAGTGGTCTGCCCTGGGACGTCAATTCTCTGATGGATTTAAGAAGAGTTGTTGACTTTTCTCATCTTTTTTCTTATTGTGAGGATGAGGATGACAACTTCCAAGCTCTTTACATGTCAGACCAGAAACCACTGTTATTGTTTAAAAGACCATTTAGAAATATGCTAAAAGATGTCAAATATGAATCACATATGAAGTTATTATTCAGTGTGGTAGCATCAATTTAATTTTATCTGCTGCTAAAAACATCTGCAAAAAGCCCTACAAGCAGAGTCTTTGAGATTTTGGTTCACTAAAGTAAGGCCTGAAAGTTTAGGTCTTTATGTATGAAAAAACATCAAGACTAAACCAAAATCCCTAATATTTAATATAATCTTTAATATAATCCCATTTAATATCATCTTTAACTTGTGGTTTTTTTCAAGATTTTTCAGGAACAATGTCTTTGTTTTGAAGCCTTTGAATAATTTCTGAGCAAAGAACTCTAAAAGAGGGATGCTTTTTTTTTTAGTAGTATACTTTTGGCTGCGTTGGGTTTTCACTGCTGCGCGGGACTTTCTCTAGTTACGGCGATCAGGGGCTACTCTCTGTTGCAGTGCGTGGGCTTCTCATTGTGGTGGTTTCTCTTGCTGTGGAGCACAGGCTTTAGGTGCATGGGATTCAGTAGTTGTGGCTCAAGGGCTCTAGTGCGCAGGCTCAGTAGTTGTGGCTCATGGGCTTAGTTGCTCCGTGGCATGTGGGATCTTCCTGGACCAGGGCTCGAACCCATGTCCCCTGAATTGGCAGGCAGATTCTTAACCACTGTACCACCAGGGAAGCCCGAGAAGGATGCTTTATATTTTGCCTTTTATATCACAGATTTCATACACTTTAGGAACTTTAGCTTGTGAATAATGAAAACGCACTTGAATACTTTATTGTGACCCTAATTTTCACCTATCTGGCTCTTGAATAGTGTGGATCAATACTGTGCAAGACAAGAGCTTATTCTTTGATTTACAAAATTATAAATTTTAAGTAATAAATGAATAGAAATTCTATTACATTGCATTCTCAGTTATTTATTATTTTCTTCTTTTCTTCATAGTATTTTTTTCTATGATGAGAAAAAAATAGTTTATTTTACTTAATCACACACACACACACACACACACACACACACACACATCATTTGATCTAGATAATTCAGTGTGCTTCAACTCATCTGTGTGAGAAATTGACATCCATACCCACACTGGACAGCCAGACTTTTGGCTTTACAACTGCTACTATTGTCAACAGAATTGCCTTCATACTATTATATTTCACTTCATTTTAGCAAAGCAGTGTATGTGCAAATGGGAAATGATTCATTTGCTTGTGGCCTGACTTATGATATAAAAAAAGTAGGACTTCCCTGGTGGGGCAGTTGTTGAGAGTCTGCCTGCCAATGCAGGGGACACAGGTTCGTGTCCCGGTCCGGGAAGATCCCACATGCCGCGGAGCGGCTGGGCCCGTGAGCCATGGCCGCTGAGCCTGCGCGTCCGGAGCCTGTGCTCTGCAACGCGAGAGGCCACAACAGTGAGAGGCCCGTGTACCACAAAAAAAAAAAAGTAAAGTTTTTTTAAAGACACTGAAATCATAATTTTATTGACCAGCCTCAGAATAAGACTAGCGAACATTACAGAAACATCAAGCATTTCTTGTTAGAGCTTTCCCCTCAGCTGATATGAAACATACATAAAGCCACCAGAATTCAAAAGACCTGATTAAAGATACAGGAAGAGCATCTTTCTTGTTGGATGTGCTCTGCACACAGCTGTGTCTGCCCTCCATGCCCTACCTTTCCTACCCTCTACTTGCCAGCTCCACATCCGAGTGGCCATTTCTCCCAAGTTGGTGCAGAGACAACCTCGACCTTCACGACCCCACACTTCCTCCTTCTCTCATCTTGGGTCCTCATGGGGGCCTCCTGACTCTGTTTGCTCAGTCCTGTCTGCTAGAATAGCACAGGTGAAGTGATGGGGTGCTGGGATATCCCAGACACAGGATTCTGCATCACTGGGGTTGGTCTTGCCCAATGTGCATAGTCAGCGTGAGTCAATATTTAAGTCTGCATAACTCAGAGCTGAAGGGGACTTGAACTTTAGGGTAAGCTGCACGTTGCCTGTGTATATCACTTGGGATTCATGCCGCGGTGAGTCATTTGGGGGACACGGCAAAAACACAGGAGTAAGGAATGTAAAAATAGGTCCAAGGTCAGCTTAAATATCAACTAACACTATGCATGGGTAGAGTGGGAAACAGAGCTTTTGTCATGTGACACAGGGATCACATGTCTGTAACTGAATCACTCCCTCCGTGCAGGAGGAGGGACAGAAGAGTGTCTCGAAGGCCAGGAAGAGTCCAAGAAAAAGCAGAGGGAGATGAGGGTACAAGGAAAGCGTGAAGATTTCCTTACTGAACTGGGGAAGCTTCTCCCTGTCCCATCATGAAAACAACGACTCCAGAACCTTTTCCAAGGGAGTGTCTGTACCCTGGCCTCCTAGATGAATCAGAACCCCAGCTGAATTTTTGTATGTTTAACCTGAAATGCAGAAACATTCCATTCATACTTCATTAGCCATTTGGAAAATATTGATCAGAATGTTCCATTTAAAAAAAAAAAGGATTTTCAATTAGTGTTCCAATCACTGTATTATTAACATGGTCTCCATGAAATCAGTCTCCTTTAGGCTTCAAAGATGTCAGTCTGATTACTTTAAAAACAATTAAGATGAGTTGCAATTTTTATCAGTCTCTGAGCCATATATGGATTGATGAATGTTCTCAAGTCATCATACTTTAAAATGCAACCAAACAGGTAATTATCATATACCATCAAATATAATTATACGTGCTAATCTCCATAAAATCCTACGAGTTAATATCACATATTGGCAGTTAATCATATAGTTTAAATGGGTCCATGATGCATTTTTATGAACTCTCTAATCTGCATCAGTAAAGAATGCATAGAGCAAGGGACAGAGGAATGCAAACAAATGTTCATGGGAAAGAGGATGGATTTTGAAATGTGTTCCACTCCTATAGGAAAGAGGGCTCCCAGGACTGCCAGATCAGAGGACTATCTCACCGCCAACCCCCATCCCCCCGAGTTTCCTATCCTCCTCCCCCACTTCCTCACCCCTGAGCAGCTAACAGCAAGGACATGAGGAAGCATTTCTTAGTTGGTTTCCTTTGGCTTAAGAGCCCTGGCCATGCACTAATATTCAGCCCCACGACATAACCCTTCTGTGGTTCCTAAGAATTATAAATCAGTCCATCTGAGGGTTCTCTGGAAGGATGCTTCTCTCTCTGCTTTAACACGTGTTGTCTTGCATCTCCTCTGTTGAGCTGTGAGGTCCCAGCTGAAAGTTTCTGCTGAATATCCTTTTCCACCTGTTCTTAGATTCAGTGTGAAAGCTATGCTCATGTTATAATTTTCAGTCATTCAAAAGAAGGGTTGCTACTTAAAACAAGAAAAGGGGCAGCTTGGATAGGTGAGGAGACCCAGGCTGATGTGATGTCTTACAAAGGATGTCGACTGTGTCCTCAAAATAGGAGGGAGGTTAGAGCTGGTGATGGAGACAGCAGTGCCCAGATGGCAAAGCCATTAAACCCCTGATCTAACTTTGAGAAGTCAGCCGTGAGGCTGGGTCTGTGAGCAGTGGATCAGAGGGTGGGGTGACCCTCCCCCAGGGGTCTGCTCACGCTGGAAGGAGCTGCACACACGCTTCCAGTGACTGGAAGGCAACGGCATGGGAAGCCTTTGTCATGGTGGGGCGTAAGGAGCAGAGAGAAAGGCGAGGCAGCAGGACCACCCCTCGGTTTCAAGAGCTCCAGAATCGAAAGACTCTGGGGTCCTCTCTCACGCAGCTGCTGGTGGTGACAGCGACAATTTGGACCCCATGATGCTGGAGAAAGTAGAGTGTAAGACCAAGTCCAGCTCTGAGCGTGGAACTGCTGCCCATGTTCTCAGGAGTCCCAGGGCCGCTTTTATTCCTTAAGAAAGAAAAGAGGTCGCATCTGCTTGCTGAGTGTGCTGAGTGTTAACATTTCATCTTGCTAATCACATGCAGTGAGTAGGGGTGTGGGGAGGGTGGGACCGCGAACACAGGAGGACAGGGGAGGGTTGGAGGAAAAGTTTTCCGGGAGGAAGTGACCTCCACTGGTCTTGCAGAAAGGGCAGAATTTTGACAGTTATTGAGGGGAAGCACTGCAATTCCAGAACAGAACACCTGTGGGTAGGACACCAGGCACCATTACATGCCGGAGGGCTTCTAACATTGTCTCCTCAGATCCTTACTTTATTGCTAAATAAAGGTCATGCAGTCAAATATGTTTGGATGAGTCTGATGTCCCCATTTTTGGAGATGCATCGTTGGAGTCCATACATAAAAGATTCAGAGAAGTACAGGAAAGAACCCTGTTTTACTGTCCTGCTTGAGTAGACAACGCGTTTCTACGTAACAGCTGTGCGTTTACCACGCGTTGCGCTCCCCCAGGGCCTCTGTGCTCTTCACTACCGTAATAAACATCTTGGGGTACATGACCCGCCCACAGCTACTTCCCTGGAAAAGGCCCCTTCCCCCTTCCTTGTGACTTGGAGTCCCGCAGTCTTGGCCAGTCTGGTCACATCAGGGATGAACACCTCACCCAAGCTGGGCCATCGCTCTCCTACTCCCTGCTGTCTGGAACCGAAGCCAACAGAATTCAGTCAATCTCGAAGGGTTAGAACTATAGCAGGTAAGCAAGTCGGGAACCAGGAGGCAGCCAGGTCCTCTTGTGTAGAGCAGTGAAATGGAACAGGAGAGAGAGACAGAGATGAGATGTGTGGAGAGAGCCAGCTGTGCAGAGAGAAGGAGAATGAGAGCCGGAGGCCCAGCGCCAGTCTGTTCCTCAAGCTTATCTGTGTTCAGATTCATTGGTTCCACGAGGCGTCCTGTGTCCTTACAGCAAACTCCCACTTTAAGCTAAAGGTCTGTTTCTGTTGTCTGCAACTAAAGACTCCTACCAACACAACAGCAAAGCAATATGCCTGAGCTCTGTGTAACATGATAATCTGATAACAGTTTAGGGATACATTAGAACAGGGGGAAAAACTAAAAGCAAACCCCCCCCCCTTTATTTTTTTGCGGTACGCGGGCCTCTCACTGTTGTGGCCTCTCCCATTGCGGAGCACAGGCTCCGGACGCGCAGGCTCAGCGGCCATGGTTCACGGGCCGAGCCACTCCTCGGCATGCGGGATCCCCCCGGACCGGGGTTCGAACCCGTGTTCTCTGCATCGGCAGGTGGACTCCCAACCACTGCACCACCAGGGAAGCCCAAGCAAAACACTTTTATGCAGTAAAGCACAGTCGTTAACTTTCTCCTGACTTGGAACCCACAATGATTAGGACACGGTCTGCGGGAGTTTGCCGTCACTCCGCCCGCCAGGCGTGCAGATGTGGGCGGACGTCAGCTGAGGCGGACGTCAGGCCCACAGCCCTTACTCTCCTGCAACAACAGAACTCGGGCATCCTTATCCAGAGCCCTGGCCGCCGCTGGCTGGCAGCACCCAGGCGTTACTTTTTCCTCCTTATAGTGTTGTATGTTTTAGGCTTTGAATTAGTTCAGATTGACCTTGCTTTCAGTTTTCCTTCTCTGCTCCAGTCATGAGAAAGAAATTTCATCCATTTGTCATATATGCGCTTAAAGATTCCAGAAGAACCCCATGGAGGTGGAAATGGGAAATAAAGGAGCTAATATTTGAAAGCCCTTGGGATCCTGGCCATAGGAAGTGGATCAGTGAACTTCACTGCCTCTGGAGATCCACGTGCTTCCTGACACTTACCAGACACCTTGCCCCTTGGTGGGGACAGGTGGCCATTTCTGGTCAATGTGCTGGGAAAGACAAGGCATGAGTCACCTGTAGCCTGCAGCCACGGACGGTGGGTTTGTGTTGGCCGTGCACTTTCTTTGCCAGCCTGTCCACCCTGCTTTCAGGGACTTGTGGTCCAGGAGGTGGAGCAACAGCACGTGGGAGCTTCCATCAGACATGGTTCTCTGGTCATGGTTAGGACCAAAGCCATCCTCTGGGGCGTGATGTCCAGGTGAGGTGGGTGGGAGATAAGCCCTGATTATTAAGCCTCTCCACTTTGGGGTTCACAGCACAGAATAATCTCTCCCATCGGGACATAGCATGTTATCTCACGACTCTTGTATTTTATCTACCAAACTGAGGAAGGGCAACATTTCATGCAGAAGCAGAATTATGAAGACTCATCCGTGATCCCTGTGCCTTTGTGCATAATGTGCTCTTCACCTGGAATTCTCTGCCTTCCTTCCCTGTTGATGTCTTCAACCACATGAGCGTAAGGGGTGACTGTCCTGAAAGCGTGTTAACAATGAGACGTGGGGCTCTGACAGCTCTGGGTTTCCTGTCTTGCTGCCTGAAGTTGGACCCTGGATGGTCTATTTAAATTATCTTCAAGAGCCTCCCATGGATGCGGCAATCAGGAAGGTACCTACCTCACAGTATTGTAAAGAGAAAACAGGGGGACGTGTGTGACCCCATAGTGCCTGGAATGTTTGATTGACGTGAGCTACAGTGATTAGGAAGTGGATTCACCGACGGCACTTGTGAAAAGGGGGGACGTGAGACCCCGAGGCAGTGGCCGGGACATGGGGTTGGGTACAGCCCCTGGGACCCCCGCCCTCACGTGGGGATGTCCCTGGATGGGCAATTCCCCAGGTGGTGCTAACACGAACGTGAGAACTTTTCCCGTGTTTGCAGGTGTCTACGTCTTTGAGTCCCTCTAGAGGGAAGACCAGTGAAAGCAAGGAACAGTTTAATTATTTCCTTTGTAATTTGCCACTGGCACTAGCAGAGTCTTATTAAAGAAACCTTTAAGTTCTCTTTAGGCAGCAAAAATAGAATGAGTCATAAACAATTTTTTTTTTTGATACCGAGTTTGCGATTTCCCTGTACGGCTTGATTTAATCCACTGCGCATCCCATCAGCGAGGCTGAGGTGGCAGAGGCAGCAAGTCCAGCTCTCCTTGCCTGCTTCTGAATGCACATCACTTCTGGCTACGTACTGGGAGAGACTGCAAGTTTTATGGGCGCGCTGAGATAAAAGGGCAGGAATCTGCCTGCAGGGAAGTGAGAACTTAGCAAAGTGACAAATGACCTCATGGAGAGCAGTTAACCAAATGTCCTTGGTGAGGAAATGTTGGGGCTTTGCCCAGAAACCAGAACTTAGTGTTTTAGGTTTTGCTAATTTGCAAGAAGAGTGAGGCTGGGCCTTGTTGCTAAAATAAAGACCAGGTTTTCAATGAAACCTTTTTTATTTTTTTCTCCTGAAACTAGAAGAGTGGTAGAGTGTGACAATGATCCGACTAGTCTCAGGTTAAGTGGGTGAGTTAGAAGGTCAGAGAGTATGTCAAAGACAGTATGTGGCCGTGGAGTGAGACAGAAGTCAGAGATCCTACTGGAACTTGCAGAACAATTTAAAGCAGTATATTTCTTAGATTCCAAAAGCCACTGAGGTCAGTGGTTAAAATGTGTTTCCATCACTGATTAGGAAGCAGAGACAGAGGCAAAGCAGAAGCAGGGTAGAAGCTAGCCTTTCTCCCTATTCTGCTATGTGCATAGAATCTGTCCTTATCTAGACTCAGTTCTGTTGGTTCTAGATGATTCTAGGAGTCTGTCATGTTTATTAATCTCACTCATTTATTGTTATTATTGGTGAAAGATTGAATAAGCTTCTCTTTCCAAATATGCACATTAACTGAAAACCTCGTTTTTAGGAACATACTCTGCTATTTATTATCTTACCCCAAAGACTTGAAAATAATGTGCTGTGATTGTCTCTCTCTTGGGATTCTCCAGTCTCCATCTCAGACTCACCTCATTCACCCCAGTTCTGTTGAAAGTCTGTTTTGAGTGCTCCTCAATTAGGAATGGCTCAGGGGGCATGAACCTGCTTTGCCCTCCCTGGAAGTAACTTCACAAGTGCCAAAGATTTTTCAGAATTTGAAACATGTACAATTTTTCTTC